>NW_020456198.1:1347255-1419566 GCF_003342845.1 Nothoprocta perdicaria
GTGAGACCATCTGGAATAAAAGAGGGTGAATTAAAGATGCTCTCTGGGGTTATGGAATCTTAAAGATATTAAAGGGTTTGATTTCCATAATGTCTGCCGCTCCCTTTGCCCAACTGTTGATATAATCTGCTTTAAAATCGATTTGCTGTCATCATGTAATCAAAGCCTTAATTGCATCATCATTGACTAGAGGATTTTTTTTTTCCTGATAAATTTGCATGGTCAATGGTGAAAACGTTGTCAAAAAGGAAGCAAGAGCTTAAAAACCTCCCTGCATGCGCTGCATCCTGCATACGGGCAAAATTTCCATGAGCGCTTTGGTACCCTGTGATTCCATGAATTTCGTTTTGAAGACGCTTCCCTGTGTTTACGGGAGGCCTGATACCGCAGTCTGTAACTTCTCAAGTGGAAAATGCTCAAAGGAGGAGGAATAATCAAAGATTGCTATTTAGCAGGGCCTTGTCAAAAATACCTTTTAAAGCATGTAGCGTGCCCAGGGTTATGACTGTCTTTAAGGTGTCCTGAAAAAGAGGTGGAAAAGATGCTTGCTGCCAAGGGCCGCGTGCCGGATGCCTGTCCCACGAGCTCTATCCCAAGCAAGACTCTCAAGAGCTTAAATATTTATACAAGCCTGCAACCCGTGAGCGAGTTCTCTCTCGTTTCCGACGGATGCTGCCCGAAATGGCTGATATCCTGTCCTGAAAATCCCAGATGGAAACTCTGTCCCAGCGCCGCGGCGGCCGCGGGGCAGGAGCAGCGGTTTGGGTGCCGGGCGGCGCGCGGGCCCTGGGCTCAGCTCAGCTCTGCCTTTACGGATAGGTGCTCGTGGCGGCTCTGAGAGCGCTGCAGCAATAGCCGGAGCAGCGACCGCCGCCTCGTGCCGTTTCGCCGAAGCTTAGCTCCTTCCTCGTGGCTTCTGCAGCTCGTTTTAGTCATAGCAACTGCAGCACAAGTGCTTTTTTTTTTTTTTTTCTTTTCTCTTTTTAACTGTTTTTTACTGATTTTTGTTTTAATAACCTGTTTTCTAGAAATGGGCTTGAACCTCAGAGGGCTGTTACATAAAACAGCTCCGCTTGCACATTTCCCACGTTTCTGTCCGTGTCGAAGCACGCACATCCTCGGGGAAAGAGTATCGGGTACTTCGTAAAAGAGCATGTCCAGAGGGGCAGCCAGGTTATATTTTGGGTGTGCTACATGCGTTTTGTGGCTTTGGGAGAAAAAAAAAAGCACAAAATATTGGGGAGGCTGGAGAATGGGGTGGACCAGGGTAAAAATGGATAAATCCTTCCCAACACCTGCCAAGGTCTCACCAAATCCACTGGGGATCCTGAATCAAAATTCACAAACGCCTTACAGGGATGGTCATGGCAGCAGAACCCTGCAGCTTGTAGGGAATTATCCGGTTGTGTGTTTGGCCAGATATCTACATCATGCAGCTTTCTTGACGTGAGCATGTTCTGTTGTGGTGTTTTGTTTTTTTTTTCCCTCAAGGAGCTGTGCTTGGGCCTGGCACATCAACCAGACCAAACCAAGGCACTCCTGGCTTGCTGCGCCTTGGCTCCTTCCTCATTTCTGCGTGCCCAGTATGAGACACCTGGGGCCAATTTTGCAGAAGTGATTTGGGGCTGGCAACCGCAGCTGGGGCCGGTTGGGGCCGTCCTTGTAGCACATAGGAGCCATAAAGGCGGTGAGTCATGGTGGTCTCCCATGGTGGTTCAGCTCGTTGGGCAACTCCAAGCTGTGGCTATCGATAGCCACCGGTTCTTCTCGTCTTGGTTTCTACCAGTAAAAAGATTGTGTTGGCATCACAGTTCTCTGCGAGCCGAGGTGAAGAGATCCCCACGTGGTGATGAGGGAGGCGGAGAAACATCCCAGGGGAGTTTGGTGCTTTTGCAAGCAGCTCAGGATTTGGAAGGTATGCACTAAACAAGTAGTATACAAAATTTATAAGAGTAAAAACAAATCGGTAGTAACTACAAAGGGGATGGGAGTCCTGTGGAGGGGGGGAAAAGATTGTGTAACTGAAGATTTGATCATAGCAGGCATACCAAAGGTTGCAAATGAAGATTTCATGGGCAAGCTAACTGTTGCTGCTGCCAACTTTGCTGTTGAGATTTTGCAACCTTAACATTATTTTAATATAGCTTTAGATGTAATTCTGTAAAGGATGTACTGCAATATGTTAACATGCTGTGCCATCCCACAGTTAGGGCTTGTAATAAATCTTTTTTCTTTGTATTGGCTTTGCCAAAAATAACTACTTTTGAGCATTGAGATAAGTGTTTATATTACTTTTTTTTTTTTTTTTTTGAATCTGGGTCTTGCAAGCAAGATTTCAAGGTTCTCTTCCCTTTGGATGTGGGAAAAGCAAGTAGGAACAGTTGTAGAGATTCCTATTTTGAGGGCAAGGTATGTGGTAGTGATGGAGGCAGAAGGGAACATACAAGAAGTGTCATAACAAATCAGACTTTTGAGGCTAAAATAAATATTTGCAATATTTCCTAGTGTTGGGGCAGATTCCAGAATTAGATATTTTTGCAGCCTTTAAAAAAGGCTGCAAAGATCAGATATTTTTGCAGCCTTTTGTATCTGCTTCTTGGGAGGGAGCCTGTGAAGCTCGATCAACTCAGTCTAAGAGAAACAGCAATTTTCATGTTATGTGAGAAGTTTAAAAGATTATATACTGATATCCAAGCTGAAGTAAACATGGAGAGAAGCATAGAATTTCTCTCCCCACGTTAAATGTCCAAATACAGTGGTTCAGTTGGGTTCACAGGCTAAAATTGGCATTAGCAGCTTGTCTGCGTGGCTGGCAGTGTGAATAGTGCACCCTTGAGCTGCTTTTCCTGGTGGTCGTATTCCTGGTAGTTGGTGCTGGTTTTATTGCTGACATTTTCACCAGCTCTGCATACATCTTGGGACAGTTCATTTAAACTTTCACTGCCTCATTTTCACAGTGTATAAAATTAGATGGCTGTTTGCTGACAGCTGCAGGCTGTTTGGAGATGGTTTGGTGGGATGTTTGCTTCTCCCTTGCCTCCTGGGACCGGGCAGCACTTCCCAAAGCCAAGAACTGGGATTTTCCCTATGGCAAATATCAGCCCTGGGCATGGAGAGCTCTCCCTGGGCTGCCGCTCAGGCTCATCGCAGCATCTGTGCCTGGAGGCCGGCACTGGGTTTCCTGGGATTCGATTACCTCCGATAAGGTCCTCCAGAGCAGCCCTTTAAAAGTCCTATATAAAGATGTTGGCCTTAAGTAATTCAATATTTCAACTGCTCTGTGCTGGATTGATTGATTGATTAATGGAGGGCTTCATTTAATTAATCCGGGCCTTCACTAAGTCACATGCGTTACGGTAAACACTGCGATGGTGCCGATAACGGGGGCGGCCGGGAGCTCCGGCGCGGCTGCTGCTGCAAAGTCCTCGTGGATGACGGGGTTCCGGGGCTCATACGAGACGCAGAGCCTGCTTTTCTATCTATAGCCCGCTAAATATACTGCGGATTGCAGGCAGACGTGGTGCTTTGTCACTTCCTACATGTGTGCATGTGGAGTGAGACTTTTTTTTTTTCCCCCCTTAGCCCCAGCATGTACCCGAGCGCTTTGCCTCGGATTTTTGGATGCTCTCATGTTGACATGTCATCCCATATTGACAGATACAATATCTGCTGCTCCGCGGCAGAGTCCTGCCTTCCGCTGTCTGGCTACGTCTGGTTTGTTCCTCGCTGGTGAAATTGGCTCTTTGGGGAGGCGCAGAGCCCTGGCATGAGCTCAAGGCATCGCGAGCAAGTGGGAGCTGTTGGGGTCCATGCGTGTGTGCGGGTGATGGGGTACGTGCACGTGGCACAGTGCATCGTGCTGCTTTTTCATCCGTAAGCAGGGGCTGGTTTTGAGGAAAGCCTTGCAAAGCGCCCTCGTGAAATACCTCAAAAAGGAGGTTGCAGCTCAAAGCCTGGTGCTGTGAAGGGTATTATGGCTGGAGCTCTGAAGTCTCAGAAGCAAGGCATGATGCTTGGGGCCGTTTGTTTTCACACACCCTTGACAGAGGGAGGAACTCAGAGCAGCATCTCAGGTATCTCAGTCCAGCACCTCACCTGCAAGGGCTGCACATGCACCTGCCCCAGAGAGCACTTGAGCAGCAGGGTTAGCAAGTCAACCAGTGCAGGGATCCCTCACCTTCATCTGTCTCCAGACTTCCGTGTCCCATCACTGCAGACAGTTAGACATCAGTGCGCTGCTTTTGCAACAGGGAATGAGATGTGCCCATGGTTGGAGATTTGCTTCCGCCTAAGCCGAGCATATGCAGTTGCAGCTGCTGAATGTGCTTTTTCTTCCTCCTCTTCCTTTCCCCTTTTTTTCCCCTTTTGCCTTTTTTTTTCATATTTTTTTTTCTCTTTTTCGATTTTTCTTTTGTTCTTGTATTTTTTTTCTGTGCGTGTGGAGGAGGCCCGAGGCGGTGCCCCGCGGGCGAGCGGTCTGCGGCGCCGTGCTGGCCCGGCGGTTTGTTGTGTGGTTAGCTCGGTTCTCAGGCCCGTGCGCACAAAGGTAACGGGGTTCACGGCCAAGAGCGCGTTTTCTCGGCAGGATGTCTAACTGTGTGTTGCCTCTGCTTTCTCACTTGCTGGTGTTACAGAATTTACTCATGGCAGCGTATTTGATGAGCAGCCTTTGATAAGAGTGTTTTTTTTTTTTTCTTTTGATTTTGGTCATTTGGTGTAGTACTGTGAAATGCTGATGGAAAGCGCTATGAAAATGATCTCTTGAGGCTGAAATGGTGCCTGATCCTTGCCCTGCAGGAGTCTTGGGCATCGCCAGCCAAATTTCATGCGCGGGGGCTAAGGCTCGGGTTTGCCCTGTGTTTGTTTTTGGTTCCCAGCTTTCAGATGCTTTTGGATGCTCACCTGATCAAACTGTATTTAATTAGCGTTACGTTTTGTCCTTTTTGCTTCGATGAAAAGACTGGGGTGGGGGCAAAACGGAAAGATGAAAAATTGTCCGAAAGAATCACCATCTATTTAAAACACTAGAAAAACCCTGTGAGACGCTTTTATTCCTTTACCTTTCCGCGAAGGAGCGGTGCACGTTGAGGTTGATCTCGGGGATGCTCTCCCGTCCGGCGCGGCGCGCGCCCCACCAGCGCGCGGATGATTGCAGGGCTGGTGGGCAAGACGGGTGTCCATGCGTAACGCCAGCAGCCCGCAGTCGTAGGCAGCTGCATGTAATTTTGAACTCCACTCATTGAACTGTAATAAAACAATATAAGCACTGCTTGGGGGAAAGATTGGATGCAGTTATCCTTACACAAGGCTCGGGCATATGAAAGCAGTGCTGGCTGACAAGAGGATTTTGAGATTTGATTTTGATTGAATTGCAGAATTGAACAGGCCAGGAATGTCAGTGGAAGGCTAAATGCCTGTAGTGCCATAAAGTTTTATTCATGTGAGGCTTTCCAATATAAAGTAGATGGATTATGGGAAAAGGTGTCGAGGGACGTGGAATAGAAGTGCCCCAAAAGAGCATGAAGTGGGGGTTAAGGATAGAATTGCTTCGTGCTGGGCACATAATTAGCACACAAAAATGTTTTGACTAGTTGTTGTTTACTGTGCAACACTCTTAAATTCGGTAATTGGTATAAAATGCAGTTTTCAGTTCAGGTCTGTCTATAGTAGGTTTTCACACTGCTTTTAAAACAGATTAAAACACTGACCGCTCTCTCTTCTTACTTTTAAATTAAAACTTAGAGAAGAAGAGTCTCCTAAAAACGGAAAGAAAAAAAAAGTCCACAGGATATGAACACTCAGCAGACACTGAAAACTATTATGCTCAAAAACAAGAGCGGGATGTGTGTTCACATACCACAACACACTGACTTATTTCATAGCTCAGTAATGCATACGCAATTGGAGTCAAATTTGCATAGGACAGCTGATATCCAAATTTGTGTGGCATTAAAGACAGCTTCGCTCGTTTGCAGTGAACTATGAGCAGTAAATAAAGTTGCCTAGAAGACTGTGTGCGTTAGCAGAAACGTGTGGCATTTTGTGTCCTATTTCCTTATCCATGTACAGAGTTCTGTCTCGGTTAACATTTTCCCTAAACATACTGTAAATTATATATATAAGGAGTGCAGGAAAATAATCAGAGCTTTATTCTATGTCCATTTGCTTAGAATTATAAAATAAACAGTAAAACAGCCTTGTTATAATAAGCTTTCCCCTCACCTTGTTTTAAGTTGCGCTTTTTTTTCAAAAAAAAGGCTTGTTCTGTTAATCTTACTTTAACGAAGAACATGAATACTTTCTATATGTATATTTTATAGGTTTTATGTGGTGTGTACAAGCTTGTCAAGTTTGGATCTTAAATCACCATAAAATAAGAAGCTTATGACACCGTACTGAAAAATGTACGGAACAGTATATATGTAGAGAACAGTATATATGTACATTCCCTGAATTACCTGAACTGAATTATTCTTCCATTCATTCCCTCCTGACAGAGCTTGCATTAGCATGTTTGGATAATATTTATATGTAATTGTCTTTTTTTTTTTTTTAATTCAAAGGAACCACCCAAAAGGTATTATTCGCTGTGAAGACTTTTATTGTTTCTGAAGTGAAAGCCTGGCTTTGTAAACTCGGGAAGAAAGACATACCACATCCAGTGCCGCTGGCAGCTCTGTAGGGATTTGTTCCACTTTTATTTACCGCGTGTTCTCCGCATCGCTGCCCCATGATATTTGGGGTAATTTTGTTATTATTTAGGTTTCCCGGGAATGAACGTATTGAGTGTTTGAGTGAGTGGTGGTTTATTTATGATGGGTTTCCTTGAAGGAAAAGGAAAAAAAAAAAAAAAAACCCTTTAAAAAAAAAAAAAAATTCATGGGGCTCGGTGTGGTGGTACCAGAGATGCTGTGGTCAGAGCTGCTTTTTTTTGTCTTGCTGTCCCTTCCTTGCTTTTTTTTTGTCCCTCCATGGGGTCCTGGTGCTCGAGCTGGGAGGGCACCACAGAAATCGCTGTGTCTGTATCCCAGCCCAGGAGCTTCCCAGTGCTTTTTTTTTCCCTGACACTGGCTCCTTCTGCAGCTTCCCAGTGGTCGGCAAAGCCCTGGGCATGGAGCAGCGGTGCCACGTGTGGGAATGAGCAGGGCAGGCGGGCGCTGAGCAAGCGGTGCCTCATTGCTGCAAAAGGAAGCATGAATCACGTGGCCTTGTGAGTGCAAGTTTTTATTTGTGGACTTTTTCCCTTCTTTTTTTTTTCTTCTTTTTCTCTTTTTCTTTTTTTCTTTTTTTTCCTCTGAACGGCAACTTCTGCAGTGGTAAATACAGTCAGAACTGACTGTCTCGTTCTCTTACGGTGAGGTTGCCTTGGCTCATCCTGTTGGGTTCAGCAAATCCAAAATACTGCCAGGCTTCTCTGACAGCAGACAACCAAGAATCTTTGAACCTAAGATACTAAAATAGTTTTGATGATGATTATTTTTACGATATCTTATAACTTCCAGGAGTTTCTTAAAGGTTAAGAAAGGTTTAAGCAATAGTCGGATCTGCAGACTTGCAGTTTAAGAGGGAATAAAAGGATGATTTTAAACAGATTTATGATCTTATTTATATTTAAATTGTTGTTTATCCTCAAAAAAGGCCTCTCTTGAAAATACAATTAAGTTATAATGGTGAAGCCTGCTTGTAATATATTTTGAAGAATTAAATAAAATAATAGTCTATATATTTTTGTCTTGACACTTTACAGAAAATCAGTTTGTAGACCTAATTGAAATTAATATGCTCAGCATTTAGCATGAGAATATACTAAAATTCAGAAAATGTATCTGCTAGTAAAGTCTTCTATCGATGAAGAGGTTTTTTTCTTGTTTGTTTTCAGTTGGGATGGGGACAAACAGTTGATGTAATTTTCTGATTCATTCAAAACTGAGAAAGCAGTATGGAGCTGAAAAGATAGGATTTCTTTTCCCCCTTTATGAGTAAAATAAGGGTGTGTGGTGATGAGATTTAGTAGTTTAAGACTGTCTCCTTATAACAGATTATATTCAGTAATTTTTACTTGCATAAATGTATAAACTTACTATGTATCCAGTAATGAATGATTTTTTTTTTTTGGTTTTGATTCAGTTCCAGCTTTCAACCAAGTAGAGATGGATACAAATAACAACATTAACAGTTAATAAAAATACTCATCATTTTCTAATATAGTCAAAACACAAAATCCAAGAATGAATGTGTGAAATACAACCTTCTCTCATTCAGCAGGAGGATTGTATTTTATTAAGTTGCTAACCAATTAGAATCAATCTCCCTGTAAGAAAATAAATATAAAAGTACAAATATAAAGCAAGATTAAAATCAATGATTTAAACCATATTTCCTGCTTTCTGATATAAGCCATGATTAAAATCAGCGATTCAAATCGCTTTGATTTAAATCAAGCTCATGCTCAGGGTGGATTAGCTTGTGGTCGCAGACGTCATCCCTTTAAAGATAAAGGCGGCAGTCCAAAGTGCTTACTCGGTTGCCTGGTCTGGTGAGATCTATACTAAATTAAATGGGCAGGATTTCTGATATCGCCTTCTCGCATTTCCCAGCGCATTTCAGGGAGCATCCTGTGGCGCTGGAGAGTTTGGGGTGAGAAAGACAGCGTTGAGTCCCCTTGTGTGGCGCTCTCCCCTTTAGCTAAGGGTCTTTCCTAACGCAGTCGTGAGATCGCTGCCATCATCTCCTTTCCAGTGTCCTTTGCTCCTGCGTTCCCACTTGTTCCAGGCTTTCCCAAGTGGCTCTTTCCCTTGTCTATTCTGCAAGCCTTTGTACAAGCCTACAAGACTGTCTTGGCACAGGCAGCAATTTGCACTTGCTCCCAGAAGGTGCTTTTGGCAAACTAGGAGAAGAGCCGGTATTAGAGCTCCTGTTGTCCTTTCCCCCCAGGATGCTCCCCTTCCTGGTTGTGTGGACCAGCCTGAGTGCAGCTGCCTGTTTTGCAGGGAAACCTTTCTTAAGGGGAGTCAGAGCTCAGCTTATGGACAGATGGGAGGGCAAAGCCTTGACCCTCCAATAAGGACTTCTTGCCCCTTCTTTCCATTTTCCATCTGGGCATCCTGCAGGAGAGTCAGGAAAAGTAAGCTAGGTTACAGAAAAGCCTAAAGAAGAGCAGAGGAGGGGTTGGGTGCTGTCTGATTAGAGCTGGTGCGGTGTCCACCTGCCCCCAGCACAGGGTCACTGGTAGAGCCCTGCAAAGTGGCCAGGCAGAGGAGCTCATCTCACCACGGCATCGATCACGTCTGCCCCTGACAGGGGCCGAATGTTAAAGAAACCCAACATAAACCTCGATGTGCCGTGGGTCAGTGATGTCAAGTAGAGCAGATTGCATTCACGTTGGACATAAATTATTTAAAATGCCCATAAAGATGGGTCAGCGGTTCCTTGCGTCGGTACAAGTCGGCTTAAGGCTGTGTGCTGTAATTGCTTCCATATGGTGGCCTTTTTTGAACGCGCCAAGTGGAAATCCTTTGCAATGCGCAGAAGTTAAGAGGAACACGTGGAATTTATTGTAATAATGTTGTTTTTTGTTGGGAGTTCTCAAAATAATTAGCTTGATTTAGCTCTCTCATTTCTGCATGTATTCCAGACTATGTCCAGACCTTTTATGAAGCATAAATAGTTCCTTCGTGGACGGTTGGCAACCAAATACTCATGCTGTAAGAATGAGGCAGGCAAAGACCTTCCACCAGCATGGATAAAGGCAGCTCTCTCCAGGATAAAGGCAGCTCTCTCCAGGAGGAGGCAGATGTTTTGGGGGAAGAATGTTTCGTGTGTTTCTAGAGTCAACCACAGTAAATTTGCAAGTAATTGGCTTGAGAAACAAGATTTTATTTTTTTCTTATGTGTAGGGACAACTAGCACTGGACCGATTCTATTCCTTAAGAGTGTTCAGAGCACACGACTTACCAGGCTGCATAATTATGAGTGAATGATGTTAATGTCAATATGTATATTTTAACACAGTCAAGTTACCGAAGCAGGTTTTCCGAGGCTTAATCCATGCTAATTTATTCTTCTTTCATTCTGAATGTAGTGACTATCTTGAGACAAATCAGATGAACGGGGTCAGGCTTTTAGCTAGTATAAACTGACACAGCTCCTTAATTCTGCTGCTCTCAGTGGAGCTCTGCTGATTTACGCCGATTGGGAGTCTCAGCACCGGGGTCTGCCTAGATGTCTGCCCCTGCGCTTAACCTCCTACCAGCTTTTAACCAAGTTTGAAAGAGCTGAATTTGTATTGATAATATCTTGCAACAGGGCAGCATCCAGCGAAACAGCCAAAAAACGGCTAAGGAGAGGCCCAGGCCTGTGAACAACAGGAGTCTTACGGAGGGCGCGAGGGTGCAATGACCTAAGATTGGGGTCCGAGGAAACTTAATTTGTGGAGCTGCAGTTAGTGAGTGGGTGAATTTGAGTTATGAGTCCTGGAATGCTACAAATATTAGTGTGTCCTTTAAGGTAATGACACCTGGTACTTCAGACATACTCTGGGAAGCTTCGTGCCCTCATTAAGAACGAGTGCCGTTTGAGAGTTTTGTTTTCTTGTGTGAATTGGATGTGTAAAACAAATATGCAACACCTCAAAAGATAGACATAGAGAACAGGCCAAAAGAACGCAAGAAAGATCAATGTTACATCATCAGGGTGTGAACCATGTGATCTGTGGTGGTTTTGGGTTTTTTTTTTTTTTTTTTTTTTTGTGTGTGTCCTCTTAGCCCAAAAGATACCCATTTGAGTTGCAATGTGCTCTAGGGTTCTGGTTGTTTAAGCAGGTACTGGTGAGTGCTTGGCATCTTCTGAAGTGATGCTCTGGTAATACCCAGTTGGATTCTCAAAGACTGTGGGTGCTTCTGACTTTGTAGCCATGGCTGGATACCTATTGATTTGTTCTTGGTCCTAAAGACTATTTTTATTCTTTCCTTGCCAATTGTTCTGGTGGTTTTGGTCTTGACAAGGAGCTCTCTGCTTGCTGTTGGGATCTTTTCACTGCTGTCTCTTCCCGTTGCTGCTGCCTTTTGTTTTGTTCTCATTTAATGTTTGAGAAGAAACCGGCCAGTGTTGTGGAGGCGCTTCATGTATCTCACAGGAGCTGAAAACTCAGATGTGGGTACCTCATCAAAGCAATGACTTTATTGTGGTTGCTTTGGGAGGCAGGCCACCAGCTAATTCATGTGTATGGAGTGAGTGATGAGGTGGGCACGTGTGGGTAGTAAGAGATTTTTGGCATTTGGTCTTTGCTTTTGAAGAGCTCCACGTTCAGAAATAACACACCTAAGAATAAATAACCACACTCAAAAGAGATCACTTTTAAACCATCTAGAAGCAAACCACACCAGGCAACCTTCACAAAAGGCAATGCAGAAGTTCTCCTGCTGCTCTTTAATACTCAAGATTTTACCTAGAAAAGTTTTCCCTGGACAAATAAATGTTTTCTCGAAGTTGGTGCAACAAGCCCTGCTCAACCCAGGCCCCAGCTCTCTTGCTTCTCCTCTGTGCTGTGGAGAAGAAAGTGAAGGTCCTTTGCATCCCACTGGAGACCCAACCCCAGCCATGTGTCTGTAGGGCTTGGGCCAGTTCATTTGTTGAAGCAAAGAGAAAACTCATGTCTGCTGAGGAAAGCCCTGTCTGGAATAAGATTTCTTTTTTTAAAAAAAATAAATAATAAGTAAGATCAGACTTCCCCTTTGTGATTTACGGCTGCGCGAACAATGGCACTTTCTCACAGCCGTGCATCACGCGCAGACAATGGGCTGCACAGAAAGGGGCTCTCCCCCAGGACGGCCCAGCGTGTAATTTTGTCTTTAAATTCTTACGAGTGGATTGTATAAACATGACTTCATAGGAGCCTCTGAGACATTACGGCTTTTAATAATCTTTTGCTGCTACACGCAATACTTCATTGCTGCTTTCGTTAATTAAATTGCTCCCCGTGCGCATGCATGGGGCCGCAGGGAGGGGATCCCGTGCGTGGGCTTCTCTCGCCTCCCTAAGGCCCCCTCGCCCCTTGTGTCTCCTTAGGCAGAGATTTTTGATTTTTTTTCCCCCTGTTTCTGGCGCCCGGAAAAGCGCTTCCCTGCAGTCTGCTTTTTCCACCCTTCCCAAGCACTTCCCTCTGTGGCTTTGTGTCCATGAGGGCATGTGCACCAGAGCTCCTCTTCTTCCTCCTCTTTTCCTCCATCTCCGTTCCCACCCCCATGGGCCTCCTGCTCTCCTGCCCAGCATTGCTGTCCCCTTGCATCTCTGATGTTTCCAAGTTTATATATGTGTTTTAGTAAGTTTTTCAGGAAAATTGAGGTCAACCTTATTTTATCCTGTAATCCCCTCACCTCCACATGAACTTTTATTTAAAAAAAAAAAAAAGCCACCCAAAAAAAAAAAAAAAAAAAAAAAAAAGAGCCACCACCACAGCTTGCGTTATGTAAAACATAGGTGAGGAAACATCTTTAGTAAATCTCGGTTGCCTTTCTGTCTGCAGCAGCAGGGTTTGAATCAGGCTGCTTATCGACTAAAGGGTAGGAGCCGCACTTTTTACAGCTTTTTGTAGCACGGCTTGTGGGCTTGCCCATAATAATACAATTATGAAGGTTAACAGGAAAAAACTGGGTCCAGGAGTGATTCCAGGCAGCTGGCAATGCCGGCGAATTGGAAGCGCACCACCAATGAAAACTGCAGCGAAAAGCAAATTAAACCTCATATCTGCCATCTCACTCGCTTTTCTCTGCTTTCCTGTTTGGACTTGAAAGGTGATTGGAGCCAAGGCAGTGACAGTTGACGGAAGTGCTGCAAGGAGAGAGTATTTATTTACAGTGAATCGTGGTGATGCTTGTTCAGGATGCGGTTTCACGCAGGATGTTCTGTCCCCACCCCCGGTTTGATCATTTCTCCAAAAAAAAAAAAAAGAAGAAAAAAAAAAAAGATAGAGAGAAGAAGAAGAAGAAAGAAAAAGAGAAAAGCTCCCTGGTTGTTGGACCCGCAGCTCGTGCGGGAGACGCGCAGTGCCGGCATGCCCGTGCTTGGAGCGCGCCGCGCGTGTGCCATCGGAGGAAGCGCCCGCACTGGGCACGGAGGCAGCTCTCGGGACGAGCTTCTATCCAGATGTGTTCAAACACAGCTATAATCGTTATGCATTTAAAACAGGGAAGTGGGCTGGGTACATATGCTGCAAGCTATGGTTGATGTGGGCCGCCGAGCGCCTTGCCAGAAGTGCTGCCGGTTGATGTTGTTGTAATTGTACAGAGGGGGAGGAAGAGGAGATGGGCCTGAAATTTCCCTCCCTGTAAGGTTTACTATGAAGCTAAGTGGGAATTGCATTTGCAGAAAGCTCCCGGGGCTGGAGGTTTGCCCTTTCTGCCTAAATCCAGACTCTGCCTTTCATTCACTATGGACTTTGGAGGAGCCCCATTTTGGGTGGCTTCATTCCTCACCCTCGGTGGAGTATGAGAGCTGTGAGCCCCATGCGGGGGTTCTGGGTCAGGGTTTTGGTCCTGATCGCCACTTTCCAGCTGTGCTTTGGCCAGACTCTAGGTTTAGCCCGTGCAACACGTGGTGTCACTGGTGCTGCGGTAGAGGGACACCGCTGGGACCTCTGTGCTACTGGGCAGAGTTGGGTATCAGCTCTGGGCGCTGCGTTTCATGCAGCTCCTTGGCAGCCCTGAGATAGGGGCTGATGCTCTATCTCCTCTCCCTGAGATAGGGAAAATACGTACGACTTAGACTT
Source organism: Nothoprocta perdicaria (assembly GCF_003342845.1). NCBI lineage: Eukaryota > Metazoa > Chordata > Aves > Tinamiformes > Tinamidae > Nothoprocta > Nothoprocta perdicaria. The sequence continues at coordinate 1,361,021 of NW_020456198.1, forward strand.
GCTGCCATCCCTGTGTCTCCCTTCGTGGGAAGTGATTTGAAACTTGGGGATGGAGGCAGGAGTGAATGCAGGTTTTCGGTTTGTTTTTTTTTTTTTTTACTTCAACATTTTCTATAGAACTCTTCTGATGTACATTTCTGCCTATTTTTTTTCCATCCGGAAGAAGGAATCTAATGTATTTTTGCAGCTCTTAATCACATTGCTGCTACCACCAGACCCTTTCCGCTACTCCCACGTTGTTGGGTAGACACAGCGCGATGCTTTTAGGAACCTGTGAAGGGCAGCAATTTGCATCCCGAGGCCGCGCTCGGAGGCAGCATGCAGGCAAGCGAAGCGGCTCGGCAGCCCGACGGCGGGACACGCACTGCAGCACGCGATGAGCCACGGGCAGGAGCATCGTTAGGGCTCCCACCTTGGACTTCGGCACGTACTGCAGACCCCTTCCTTCCTCTGCAGGTAGATTTGGCTTTTCTCAGCGCTTGGCAGGCCATGAAGGCAAGAAATGAAGGACCTCAGAGTATCCAGGACTGACTGGATAAATCTTTTAAAAATTGTTAAAGAAAACTAGAAATGCGCATCAAACAAAAAAGCACCTAAATTTCAAAGACAAACATCATAAAAACACATGTGGGTCTAATTTCTTTTTTCTTTCTTGTCCTCATTAGACTAAATCAAATTCTGGACTTTCCATGTGGTATTGTTTGCATGAATTTTTATTTTAGTTTTTAGCGACAGTCTCTCTGGTCAGGACCGGGATGTTACTGTTTTCTCCTGTGGTTGCTTTGCACCTCTGCGTTCCCAAACCTCCACCTGTTCTCGCATTTGGAAATATAAAGTGTCGTTCCATTCCTTGAGCGTGAAGTGCCATTAAGGATACTGCAGGATGAGTAGGACGTGCATGTGTGCTAGGGACTTCTCCTCCCAAGATTTCCCAGATTCGTCTACGGCTGCTCCTTAAGTTATATTCATGCCAACCGGGAAATAAAGCCAGGTCCTTACTTTTAGTAGCAGGTACCCAGGAATAGCCTATTTGTGTCTGTGTGGCTCCCAGCGGGCTCATTTCTGCAGACAGAAGTCTTTCTCATTCTCTGCTTTCCTGTTCCATATAAAAAGGCTTCTAGTTGGAAGAGAGACGTCTGAGCACCCAGTCGGGTTTGGCTTATTACAGCTCATGGATGCTTAAGGGGAGCTCATTTGTTGCTGCCCTGGTGCGGGGAGGACCTTACGCACTTGCAGGACTTGACGGGGCCACCTGCCCCAAGGAAAGAGCTCCGGGATGAAGGGCTGGGACGTATTATTCTTGCTGGCCTAAAAAAGCAGGGTCTGGAAGTCAGAAATGTGCCGTTCTTGCAGGCAGCCAGGCTGGGTCGTGCTGCGACACGCCGGGCGCAGGGGCTGCTTGCCGGTGCCTTCTCCTGCCTCCGAGCGCGCCGAGCTGCTCCGCGTGGCCTCCGGTGTTTGCCTAAGCGATTCCCGGCCAAGGCAGGAAGCGCTTTGACTGACGGCGTTAGAGAGCTCCTCGCGTGGTATTTGCAGATAAAAGGGGAGGAGTTGAAAATCTTAGTCCATATTCAACCCAATCTGATAACCTGCAGGGGGTTTAGCAGTTCAAAGGCATTTTGGAGAGCAAGCGTGTGTGCTTAACTGGAGCTGAAGCCCTAACGCTCGCAGGCATCCCATCCTTGCTAAAACCTTAAAATAACAAATGCTCCTTGCAACTCTCTCTCTTTTCTTTTCTTTTTTTTTTTTTCCTCCTCTTCTCCTCTCTCCTCTTAACACTTTAAAACCACCAGGCCATGCCAAGGTTTTATGCTTAGGTAAGACCATGACCCTGACCTTTAAAACTAAGCCTTTCTTCTGTGTATCCAAGGCCCAGAAACTGATTTCATTCAGGCATCTTCAGCCTGTGAAATGGGAATCGTGGAGGGCTGGGAAGGAGGAAGGAGAGCTGTGCTTAGGGTATAGATGAGCAGAATGTGTTTTGCAGGAATAGATTGCCAAAGCAATACTAAAAGGACTGTTTTCTTAGAATGGTTTAGCAGGTTCCCAAATAGCTTTCTGCTATGTCCTCTGATCTGTGAGCGATGACCAGGGACTCTGTTGGAAGCAGTCACAGAGAATAACATGAAGAAGCCTCTTGCTTTAGGATTCAGACCAATTTCTGCAGGCACCTTAAGGTGCCAAAAAGGACTTTTCCTCCATTTTCTTGTGTCACAGTGGACAGCAATGATGGAGGAGGTCAGAGCCTTTCCCGAGCTCCATGTGGGCTCTGTTGGAGGAGGGATGAAGAAGGTCTGGTAGGACCACAGCTCACTAAGGGGTCCTTAGCTTTTCGCTGGAGTTGGTGACTCCTTTCTTTGCAAGCTCAGAGCTTGCAGCAGGCAGATGCGCTCACTGATTAAAAGGCATTGTTAATTTAGAAGGAAGGCCGCATTCCTTCTCAACACCATCATTAATTAAAGCCTAGGAAATTGCCAATTCACCCAGCATTTACATCCTTACCAGCCTATGCTCACATAATTTATTGCCCAGGTATCTTAATGCCCGAATACGTGCCTAGGCCCGTATGCAAAACCTTAACTCCCATCTCATGTATTTTTCCTATGCATAATTAAGATGACTGCCTGCTAAAACCTTGATTTCTTTTTTTTCTCCTTTTGGGTGAAACGCCTTTGTTTTGCAGAGGTTAGATTTAAAGCTGGGGAACCAAAAACAGGCGCTGGACTGTGGATGCAATTTTACGAGCCCGTGAGTAATCCTGTGTGCACGGTGCAAAACGGCTTCTCCGGAGCGCCGTCTCTGCGAGGAGAAAACAAAATCCCCAGCAATCCTTTAAGTCGTGCAATTATGAAGTGGGGCGGGTTGAATGTAAGAGGAGAAGACGCTTGTTGGCCGTGTGGCGTGCGCGTCGTTCCCGGGTTGCAGCGCAGAGTGCCTGGCAATCCCCGCCATCTGCTGAACTCCGGCGTGTGTTTGAACAGCGCGGCGTGTTAGCCTGCCTGTACACGAGACGCATTCACACACAACATATAGTGGCAGGGGAAAGAGAGAGGAATTATGTTGCAGCTGTGAATGACTTACATTTACTCGAGCGGCGAGGCAAGAGCTGATAGCTCACGAGTGATCGAAGCCCGTGGTGAGTTATAGAGGCCTTTCCTCATCGGCGAGGAAGATAAAGCACTTTGCAACTTGCTGTATATCCTTCTAGTCTAACACGCATTTTAATCCTTATTTTTATTTTGGTTTAGAGGCCTTTCTCCTTTGCCCAGCTAGTGATTTGGGTTTTGTTCTTTTGGGTTTTTCTTTTTTTTTTTTGCGGTCTCTTCTGCTGCCTCTTCTCCGTCTGATGCTGATGCCAGAGACAGAGCAGATTGGGAAGCCTTTGAACACATTACTGCTTGAACTCAAAATCAGATTTTTTTTTTTTTTTTTTTTTTTTTTTTTTTTTTGCTTGGTTGCAAGCTACTGTGAGGAGAGCATAAGGAGTTTACTTTTGATTGACATGATATGCTGTAAAGCTAAAGTGATCTATCAGCATGCAGGCACCCACAACCAGCTTTTCTTTCATGACAGAGAATAGTCATGTTGCAGTTATGCGACAGCAATCGAGGTGGAATTGCAGTTTCCCTTTGAGTGCTCTGATGGAGGAGATAGAGTCAAAACTGGGCCATTTTAGGTTACTCCAACTGAGTGAGCCTGTTATTTCCTAACAAGCTAGACTTGGGGATCCTCTTGGTTTCTGTTCCGTTGGCTGCTTTGTGTTCAGAGCCTCCTTGGGTAGATCAGCAGCCCCTTCCAGCGCAGAGTCTCAGTCCGGATGACACCACCTCATTATCTTCCACTTCAGACGCTTTAGAACGAAATTTTTACAGTTAGCACTCCCGTGATCTTACACCGCAAAGAGGAATGGTTTGGGGAAAAGATAGGAGATATCCTGAGCCTCAGCTTGAGCGTGAGATGTCCTCCCTCCTCCTTGGGCGTGTAACTATATGTGAAACCTCCTCAAAATGAGTTGTTCTCCAAATGAACTGTCATTTGGCATATGATCAATATAGAAGACAGGTGAGCATCCTCTGCAAGGAATTCGAATTTTTCAAACGAACATCTGAGCTTGGATTATGATCTTTGTTCAGTCACCTTGTGCGGTGCTTAGACTTTCCTTTCCTTGTCTGTTTTTCAGTTTCTTGTGATGTTTGTATGCTGAGAACCTTCAGAACAAAAATATTTACTGTTGGTCGTTTTATTACTGTTTGCAAACAGCCGAATCACTGTGCAACCTTGTGGGTGCAGCGGGGAGGCTTGAGCAATTATGAAAGTTGTGTGAAGGAACTTTATAAAAGTGGAAAAGATATTTAAGGGTCACAATACTGAGATAACGCTGATGAGCACCCTTATAATATATCCTCATTGATACCATCTTTTTTCCAGCTAGCAAGGGTTTCTGAATGGGTTCTTAATATAGCAGTAGTCATTTTTTCTGTAAAATCACTATGTGAAGTTTGTGCCCTTTGTAATGTCTGTGTGAGGGAGATTCAGGAATTAGCTGTTAAGAAAACTGAATTGCTTCTTGTTCCCAGAGTGGTCCTTCCAGATCCAGCTTGCGGTCACTGTGGCAGGGCAGGTGGACAAAGTTTGCAGCGCTGCTTCCTCTGCTGGACCTGCCTTGCTGCTTTTTTCCCAGACTTACAACATTTTTTAGCTTTTCAAGTATGGAAGTAGTAGTTTGGAAGAATTTTAAATGTTTTCTCTGAAGATACAGGTATGCAGGACTCCAACAGTGTGTGCCCGACTTTAGAGTTCAAAATGAAGGATGAAATAATCTGCAATTAATACAGTGAGTGGGGAAATAAACATGTGAAGGAGGCTATTTGATGAGGTTTTCAGGAAGTGTGTTTAAGACCTCCAGTTCTCAAGTATCCATTTATTTGAGCAGATTTGGTTAATTGTTTTGGGGGGAGGCAATTTCCCTGGCAGAGAAGATCTCTCTGCTGGACATGTCCCCGATGCCAAAAGGCTCCTTGGTGCCGCTGGCTCGAGGAGGACGGGCTCTCACCACGTCAATCCTTTACCCCTCTGGGCAGCCCCGCTCCAGCGTTTTTCCTCCCAAAGCGGCGCTCGGCGAGGCTGCACTCGGAGCACTCCAGCTTCCCGTTTCTATTTTGGGGTTTGAGGCACCGCGCTCGCAGCCAGATGGATGGCAAGGTTTCAGCCCCACCTCGCAGCTTGCGCCCACACCCGTGCTGCCTTTTCCGCAGGTCCTTTCCTCCTGGAATCAGGGCTCTGCCACTCGCATCAAGTGCGGTGCTGAAAGCAGTTCTCCCCCTCCCGAAAAGCAAAGAAAAGGGGAAACTGGGGTGTTTGAAGCGAGGCAGGGTGGAGCACACGTGCTGTTCAGAAAAGCGCCGTTTGTGTTTTCCCGTGCCTATTTTGACGATTTTGAGCAGATTTTGTTTGCAGGTATGTCTGGTGTGGTGCAGTTGCACTGGGAGTGATGTGATATTATGAACAAAACCTCAGTTGTACATTTTTTTTTTCTCTTTACCCCCTTTGCTTTGCAGTGACTGGGTTTTGATGTCTTGCTTCTCAGAAGGCTTGACGGTAGTAATAACGGAAACAGCAAAAAATGTCAGCTTGACTACTGTCTGCGTGTCGGCACTAGTCCAGGGAGTTTCAAAGGGATGTTTTATTGATTCTGTAATTGCACAGTAGAATGGACAAACTGAACTGCACCTCGGGGCAAGGAAAGCCCCTGTCTGAACGGCATCTGCTGGATGTGTGCACTGCTGTAATTTGGGCAGGGAGTGCTCCCTGCTTAAAACAGGGGCCTGAAGACTTAACCCTTTGTGTAGAGGTTATTAAAATCTCTCGTTTTTGGCAGTGAAGCAGCTTCTCGAGGCTTCACTGGGATTTACACTAGCGGCGTTTTTAGTTTTTGGCCTGTTAGCCTTTTGCTTATGTTATCTTCCATATATAAATATATATATTCCATATATCAATTTGAGGGCTCGAGTCCTTAATATTATAACAGACAACCCTCACTTGCAATAGCCACTTCTCCTTAACAGAAAAACCGGTCCGAATGGCTTATGAAATTAGACCAGATAATAATCCTCCTGCCTAGGATCTGGTAACTTCCTCTAATGCGAGCTGATTACTTTCCAGAACTGAAGGAGCGAGTGGACTGAGCTGTTTTGCTACAACAATTGCAAATGAAATTTGTGAACTTTTGCTGTTGCCATATTTTTTCACTGGCACACTCTGTTCTATGTCTTGGATTTGGTGGGAATGCAGGTGGATGATACGCAGATATCAATACACAGGTGCTCAGGTTGTAGTTCCCGTTTGTGGTGCCCGAGAGCACTGGTGGGAGCTTCCCATGATGAGGACAGCAGCTTCCCTGGCTTGGTCAGGCAGATTGGATATGAGTTTAGAGGATGGTGTACTATTTATTTAATAGATATATACTTTATGCATCCTTTTGGAGTTTTGGTGTTAAATGCAAAGGGCTTTCCAAGCACTTGCTAGAAAAAGCTGTAGTGCAACTCTGTTCTGTACTGGATTTTAGTAGAATTTACAGCAATATATTTTATTGTATTAAATGAAAGGAGATGTGCATTTAACTTCATGATTTTTCTGTTTTTGTTGAAGCTGCCACGTTGCTTTAGCTGCTGCCTTGCATATTGTAAGAAAGCTCAAAAATCAGGTATTTAATTAATACAAAGGTAGTACAGCACTGTACCAGTTCTGTGCAGCGAAAGGTTAAGACCCCCTTTGGTAACGGGCACTGCAGAAATAGTGTGGGGATGGTGGGGCAGCTCTGTGCCTGGTGTGGAGGTGCAGGAAGGCGATGTCAGGAATGTGCTGATTCGGAGAGGGATGGAGCACTACCCCATCTCATACAGCAGCAGTTTGGGCCAAGCGTATTGGATACCTAATTAATCAAAATACCACTTAACCAAGTGGCCGCCATCCAGTGGAAAGTGCAGCGAGATCCTCACTTAATCAGTAGGTGAAAGACAGTATATGTTTAATTTTGTATTAAATTCACAGTCCAGGTATGGGATGCCCCTGAGATTAGCAGCGCCAAGAGGAGCCTGTTGGGTAGGACGAGGCGCCTCTGCAAGACCTTCTCTGCCGCCAGCTCGTGATTTGGAGGTGGGTCTTATTAAGAGTGCAATGGAAATTAAAGTATCAGACCATGAACTAATAGCTTAGCATTTGGCTGAGTCTTTATCACCTTCCTCCCCCAACTCTGCCTTTTGCCAGATTGCTCATAATTTCAGTCTCTGTGATCGGCCTTTCTGCCGTCTCGCCCAAGGGTGGCGAGGGCACTGAAAACACAGAATGTGCACTAACGCTTCCTGTGCCACCTCACGGCCCCGCGGTGACTAAAGAACATCCTGAGCGCTCGCGTTCCCAGCACGGGTTTCTCCATCAACGCCCAGCACTGCGCTGGGGTTGCCCTGGCCTCTGGGGGGCACGCAGTGTTGCTGACTCAAAAGGAGCCCCTTTTCCCTGCTTTTCCACCACGTGCTTTTCACCATGCTTGGTGCCGGCACGGAGAGGAAGGCTTGGCCCGAGTTGGGATGCGCTTGGGAATCCCGGGGACGGGGGCAGGAGCTGTGGGAGCAGGCATCGTGCCAGGCTCTGCAGAGCATCTCCCTGCCTGGCTGATGGAAATCACTCGTGCTTTTTGGCAGTGGTTGCTGCACTAGTATCTGTATTTGGGTTTGTGATGCCCCGTGTGTGCCGATGACTGCCTGAGGAAACAAAAGGCTTGTACAGCTTGCCAAGGAGCTGCTCGCTGGGCTACCTAGCAAGCCACTGGCTATGCCTTCTTCCACGGCTGTGGCATCCTGCCTTCCAGAAGGTCTTTGATGTTGACCTGGTCGTGTTGAGTTGTCCTCAGTAGCTGTGGACTCCCCAAAATGTGCATTCAACAGAGGGGATGGTGAGCTCTTGGCTTGCCTTGCGAACCAGGATTGACCTTGCCTTGGATCAAGGGATGTCCACAGGCTCCGGTGTCCCTTGGCGAGTGGCCTTCCGATAGTCCTGGATAGCACCGCTGTGCTATCTTTTTTTCTTTCCTTTTTAATTATCATTAATTATTTCATTTACTGGAAATTTCTATTTATGATTTGCTTGCAAGAGGTGGGTGCCAGAAAGATTAATTTGGCCTTTTGGGGTATAGAAGGGTTGCTGCTGTTTTATCACTGTTGACAATGGCCGTAGGGATCAAGGATGCAGTAAAGCATGGTGATGCTGGCAGGGTGCGAGTGCTGTATCTTCGTGCCATCTGATATTTTGATAGAAACCTTTTATCACTTGAAAACCCGGTGATGTATCAATGTGATGCGCTAAAAACAGGAGTAGGAAGCGGCAGGCTTTTAATTCGTGCCATTTGAACCCTCTTACCTTGGCTGAATGCAGCGTGTAAATTATAGTTCCCATGAGGTGAAAATCAGTCAAATGCTACTTAACCTTTCCTTGGCCATGGGTCAGGGTGTGCTTGTGCTTGCGAGTGTGCATGCGGGTGTCTGAGATTTGCCAATGCCTGAAATTGTCCTTGGAATTGTGTCCAGGGCGCCCATTCCCTGAAATTTGGAATTTTGGTGAGGTAAAGGGCGAGCGTCCCAGTGAGCTCGTGTTGGCCCCTTGCAGGTGAGCAGGGTGGGGAGGTTGTGTTTGGCTTTGCAGGCGCTGTAGGTGAGAGCGCCCGGCCCTACGGATGTCCCCGGTGCTGGTTCCACCGAAACAGCTTTGTTTGCATCATTCTGTTTAGCTCTTGGGCGGCTCCTTTCCAAAACTGGTCTCTGCCTGAAGGTGTTTTTTATTTTTTTTAATGATATTTATTTTTCTTGGTTGTTTCAGGAAAAATAATTCAGCTTTTTGAGTGGTTTAAAATAGAAAGTGACTTTCCTGCTTGGTAATTTCCTAGCAAAAGATTAAGAAAATTTTCAACTTTTAACACTTAGCATGCAAAATACCTGACCCAGAACCCCCGCCTTTCATAGGAAAAATTTTCTTTTGATTTATGCGTTTGGACCAAGTTTCTGGTTCTTAGTGAAGTTTCTGCCCAAAACTGCGCTTATGTAACTGAACAGAATAGCATCAAAGAGAATCTCACAAATGCTTCTCGGCGCTATTTAGGTACGCTTAACCTTATTTTTGCAAAACATGCTCTCCTGTTACTCCTCTACTCTCCAAAGAGCAAAGTTTTCATAATGAGAAGCAGAAAGAGAAGCTCAACGTGCTCTCTCCGCGAGCTTTATCCCGGGAGGAGGGAGAAAAAGTTTCCCGCCGAAAGAAAACGGGGAGAAATGCAAAACAATATTCCCGAAGCAGCGGGGCTCCTGCAGGGTTGGGAGGAGCGAGGCTGTGCGGTGGCCGGCGAGCTGCTCGCTCGCCCCGCGCGGCCTCCGGCCAAACAGTAGCGCGCGCCGCGCTCGCCCGTGACATCCCCCTGCCCACCGCGGAGACCTCCGCCTCCGGGGGAGGCATCTAGATGTACGCTCTCCAACACGTGCATTTTCTCAAAGAGGGGGGAAAAAAAACGGAGAAAGGAAATTAAATTCTCTCCGAGATTACATGGTTGGACCAGCAGCAGTAAAAGGAAAATGCACAAGTTGGAGCGGTTTGTAATGCTAAGTTGGCTACACTGGATATCTTACATATTTAATTATATGCATTTGATACCGTACAGAAATATTATTAAATTTCACACTTAAACGGGGACAAACAAATCTAAAAAATTTATTACATATGTTCAGTGTGGCTGAATGAACATTCCTGGAGGAAGTTTTTGCTTTAAACAGGCTTGGTTTTAATCAGAATGATTCATGTACACACAATGAAAGCCTCTGTGTTTATTTTAATTCCCTTTTTGCTCATTCCTAAGGCAAAATTCCTGCTGATGTCAGTGACTGGAAATCTGTAGGTGTTCACCTGAGTTAGAAAATGAATAAAAACAGACTAAAGACCATGAAAAATTTCTTCTTTTTGTGTAAGCATGCTTTGAATAAATAAAATTATTTTAAACTTGCTATTTAGAAATAGGGAGTGAGAACAGTGTGCTGGTTTGCATTTCTTATCCCCAGTCTTTGTATGTTTTGGACAGTTTCTGCAAACAGTCCGGCTGGTGTGCTTTATCCCTAATATGGAGTGAGAGGCTTCATCAAACCACATGCTCATTCAGTCCAGAAACTTTCTGTTGTGGCCAAAAAAAAAAAAAAAAAGGAAGAAAAAAAGAAAATAAAAATGTAGGGGAGGGGAGAAAAGAACAACAAGGAGGATGGGAGGGGGCATGGAAAGCCTGGAGTCTGCTTATCCTGCCCTTGGGGAGCAGAGCCAAGATTAGTATTCTTATTTGTTGAGCTGAAAAGAAAAGTTAAAATGCAATGTAAGCAAGTCATAACTATTTTGATTTCAGGAGATTCAACTAAATTTGAGCTCCTGTTAAGAAACAAAATAAAAAAAACGCCTGTAAAGCTTGCATTTTTGGAGCTTGTCTTAGAAGGAGAAGCCTTGCGGCCTCCATGCGGTCTTCCGATGTGCAAATAACGAAAGTGCTGTGTAGTACTCTCACTTGTGGACAGTCCCTAATTTTCCCCCAAACTCTCCCAAAAGCCTAAACAAGAATAGAAAGAAGTTTCAAGTGTGAAAAAATGAAACTTGGTGTTTGTTGATGCTTCGAAGGTGAAAGCAGAGCACTCTGCGGGGCAGGGATGAGGAGGCTCTTGTCGCTCGGTTGGCTCCTCGTGCCCTCCATGGAGTGGAGATGCTCTGCTGGGAGAAGAGACTTCCTGAATTGCCATGAAATGGGAACCAAGTGCTCCAGCTTCCTGGCAAAACTGACTTGAGACGTTTTCCAGATTTCTGTCTCATTGGAGACGAAATAAGAGTATTAATCATTTTGAGGTGATGACCTGTCAATGATTCTTTTTTTTTTTTTTTTTGTAAGAGCTATGCAAGGAATAAATACTTCATTTCTGTTTGTAAAAGGTCTGAAATCAGTCCTGGAACATAAGACTCTGTTAAGCACAGGGTAGTGCTGACGTGAACCAGTTTGCCAGTTTTCTCTCATTTTGTTCTTTGTTGGCTGGACCTTCCAGCCAAGCATCTTCCAGGCGATTTTGCCTGCAGTTGGCCATATCCAAGCGAGCAGGCACAAAGCAGGGAAGGTCTGATGTGGGGATCTGTGTGGTCCCCAGCAGGGCCCCACTGGTGTGACATTGCTGTGACATGGCTTTAGGCGACTTAGGGAGGTCAGTGTGCCTGGTAACATGAGCTCCCCATACTTGTCAGCTATGTTATTTTTCTCTGGAAGTTTCCTATGTAGCCTGACCGGAAATGGATTTAGAGGTTTGCAGCTGGTTGAGGATTTTGCATCTTAGACAGCAGAGGGGCAGTTCGGTTTTATCTGCATTGCAAGCAGTGCACCCCACTTCCCTCAAAGGAATAAGCAAATTCTGACATTTTAGGAGCCTTCTGGTCGTTTGAGCAGAAAGGTTGCGATGACAAAAGTCCAAAGGGGGCCATGCTCCTCGGTAGATGTGCACAGCCACCGCTGCGCGGTAAATGCACCAAGCCTTGAACATCTCGCTTATTTGGGGAAAACATTCAGACAATGCATCAGTTCAGTTTTGAAACAGCTTCAAACATTTTACCACTGAAACCTCTAAAGCAAATGTTACAGAACATACAGCTTGTCTGTTTATCTTCTCAAAGACTATGTGAAGTCATATGTGAAAAGTGATAAGAATCACAGTATCTCCTTTGGTTGCTCAACATGAGAAGCTGATGAAGAGACAGTCATCTATAAGACATTCTCAAGAATAGCTGCATAACAGATATATTTGTTAGGCTGTCTCTGTAGAGAAATGAAGGCCTAATTGCAAGCCAGATAGGTAGGCATGTGGCTTTTAAATCTGGCTGGCAATAGCGAGGGCTTTGGTCATTCAATGTGGTCTTCCTCTATGCCTGTGTTTGCATTGTCCCATGCTGATGCTCATGCTGCTGTTCCTTTTCTCCAGTCGTTGTCTCAACACCAGCTTAACAGTAAAACTGCCAAAACCAACGTGAACCTCAACTGCTTTGTGCATTGCAGGCAAATTTGTGATGCACTAAAACCATGGTCCTCCTGTCCCATTCCCACCTGGAGGCTATAGAAATGCCGGGTTGGTCTTTATGTCTATAAGGCCTTGTGCACAGATGCATATATCTTTGGGATCAGATGATTTTGGTTCCTCACTTGTCCAACAGTGATGGTTAGAAGACTTACTGGTCCTGAAAACATTTCAGGTCATGCTCTTTTGCCTGGGCAGGTTGCCAGGCATGTGAAATCAGATGTGTAGGTATCAGTTTGCTTTGCACTTGCATCTTCTTTGACAAGATTCTGAATGTTAAATAGGAAGGTTTAAGAAAAGATAGTTTCTATTTCTTAGTTTCCAAACAAACTGAAGCCACTATACTTGTGGATGAAGCAGGTTCTAATCAAATCCCGTTAAATAATCTGGCAGTAAGAGACCAGTTAATTATTTTGTTCTATCAGAGAGAAAATCAAGTTCCTACTTTCTAAGGAAACAGAAGAATTTGAGTGGAGAAAGGTTCTTCCATCTCTTGTTTTTCCTACCCCGCACAGAGCTGTAAAGCCTGTCTTGTATGTGAGCTCACATCGTTGCTCTTGGGAAGGCACTGGTGCTATTGAGGTGGATAAAACCAAAGCGGTGAAAAAAACTGTGAAGGCAGTCTTCATTACAGAAATATGGGGAATTTTTTGTTGTTTTTTTATATCTTGAATGTGAACTGAAGTATGGGATGGAATAGAGGCATAAAGCTCTAATTTTCTTCCTGAGCCAGAGGGAGAGACAGAAAGCTGTGTTTCTCTCTCCCTGAAGCAACTTGGAAAACTCAGTGGTCACTTGAACTTCTGAGGATGTCGGATGTGTGACATGCAGGGCATTTCATCTACTGTGGCCCCACAGCAGACCAGACCTTTTGGTGGCAGCTTGGGTGTTCAAATTCCCTTTACCCCTCGTAATGAGAAATGGCTTCCTCCCCAAAGGCTTTGCTTTGTTTGTGCTTTAAATAATATTTTGAAATAGCTGTTCTGTGTTACAGCTTGATTACCTGGTGTGTGTTGCTTCTTGGCATTTTTAGACAAGTGACACAGGAAATAATCTCACCCTGACAGCAGTGCGGCTTTTTATTGTGTGTTTTTTTTTCTTTTTATTTAATGCTAAAACGAAACAGATGAAGCAGTTTCAAATTTACTTTTGCACTCCATGATAGGTGTTCATTCCTTTAGCCAAGCTGAAAACTCTCCTTGTTCCCCTGTGTGTTAGTGCAACCAGTTTGCTGGTGGCCATGCAGGAGAGCTCTATAGAGGGCTCTATACGTGCAGGATGGGATGTATGCAGGCCACAGAGCGAAGCAGTTGTAGCGAGGCGGGTCATCCTTGTAGAAGCATCCGGAGGACTCTGCTCCCCTTCCTGCAGTGCACTCAAGCCAGTGGGAAGTGTGCACATGCAGATTTGTTTTTCTTCTTCTTTTCTGGGATGCTGGTGCTGGTGTTTATGATCTGACAGCGGTAATGAGTCACTGTATCAAAGTCATGGCCAGGAGAGAATAAAGTGTGTGTGTGCCGAGTGCTGAATGTCACGAGCTGATGCTACATATGGGAACGCAAATAAAAGGGCTGTCTGTTAGTGGTGTGAAATTCTGCTCTGGACCTGGAGTCGCACAACACACATGCTTTTTGCAGTCTTGATGAGTACTGTTATCTATCACTATTAACGCGATTTCATTTTCAAGAATAAAGCAAAAAGCAGAAAGTTACCTAGAAAGGATATGTTGATCTTCCCCACATGTGTTCAGTTTTGCAGCAACCTCCATAATGGTGGGTTGGGGAAAAGGTGCATATTTTTCAGTTTCTTAATTATTGCATTAGACTTTTGATTTCTGTGGGGGTAACAGCAAACTTTGGCTTGGTGAATATGTCTGCTGCAAAGGGAGACAAAGCTAACAATTTTTAGCCCTCAGAAATCAGGAGTAACTTCTCCTATCCAGCAAGATTATCCAACAGCCCACTTTTCACCACTCTGGAAATGTTTATTTAGAAAAGGAGAAACTTGAGAGATCAGCATTTAGATTTCCTATTGCTGCTCAGCCCTTGTGGCCCTGTTTTCCTTTGAGTATGGAGGTCTGCTGTGGCCAAGGAGACTGGGCATCCCTGGCAGATGGCTTTGCTTTTGGTGGCAGCAGATTTTGTTGCTGGTTTTACAGCTTATGTGGCACCTTTTATTTTGTGGGTGCAGTAGTATGTCTCAAAAGAAGCACTGGCTTGTGCTTTGGAGGCAGGTTGTTCTTTAATCCATGCTTATTTAAGGCACCGCGTTGAGAAGCAGCTGGCAAAAATGGATTTGAGGGCTCCAAGTGTTATGAGCTTTTTTGATCCCTTTGTCCATATTTAATCTAATCTTGAGTTCAGTTGATACTATTGATTAGGTTCCTTTCAAATATGCATAGGTTACTCAACGTGTGGTAAAATATTCTTCTCCTAGGTGAGTGAAGCATAAAAGGTGAAAGTATACAATTAATTTGCCTGCAATTTCTTGAAAATCGTATGCTGGATTTCTGTGAATGCTCTGTATGGAATAATTTTTCAAGAAAATTATTGTTATTTACTGTGGACTTGAATATTTAAGGTCAACAATTATGCTTCTTTTTGGTACTTAGCAGCTTTTTATTTTTAGGAACCTAGCCCATTCTTTTGCTAAGTTGGTGACCCTAATGCTGATCTTCAGAAAGCATCAAGCAGTGCACAGAGCTTCATGGTGGCCCCCACTGGCCCCTGCCGTGCCTGGTACTGCCCTATGGGGCTCCTTGGTGGAGCCCTCTGCGTGGCTCAGTGTCAGTGCTGCTATCAGAGATTCTCTCTTACCTGTTTTCATGACAAAAGACTTGAGATAGAGGGGTAATAAGTAGTTGTAATGGATGCTTAGTAAAGAACATCTCCATGGCCACTTGACTGGTTCATTTTGACTGATTGCACTGGATTAGACAGGCAAACCTTAAGGTAGTCTTGTGTTCATTTCTTGATTGCAATTTTATAATTAAAATCTGCTTCCTTCCTGCATAGTGTTTCTTTTAACATGAGCTCTCTGAAAGCCTTCTCCTGATGTGCAGAGAGCTACGTTTATGGTGACCCGCAAAACAAGGTTGGGTACGTGAAGGCTTTTTTCCCTGAAGATGTGATCCACATATCAGGAACTAGTCTGCAAGGCCGTGAATGGAATCTCCGATGATTCAGGGGTCTTGAAAAATCTTAGAGAGTGTGGCAAAGCAACAAATAAGTGCTGTCTTGAAAGATCTTGGGTTTCAGTTCCCTTTTGAAGGGTAAAACAGTACATGCAAGGCTGAGAAATGTCAGAGCAGTCACCTACATCAACAAGTAAATTGGAAAGTGATGGTGGTAAGATATCCAAAGGAGCATTGAATGTGCTGTCCAGGGCACAGTATAATTTATATGACCTGTTGGTAAGGTTCACTGGGCAGTTTTAGTTACGAGTTCCAAACTCGCTAAATGGAGAAGAGATTTTCTGTGTGGACAAGACCTTTATTTGAATTGTTTAGATAAGCCTGGGAAGTGTTAGGAGTGTGGATGCTTTTCCTGGTAACTTCTGTGAAAGAGGTCCTGAGTGTTAAGAGCTGGAGGCCTGTTGGAGTTTGCTTCTCTAGAGATTTCTTTTGCAAGAGGCCAAACACTCCTGCAAAGCCATGAAGACTTTCTCTTTCTTCTCTACCTTTTCTAGCTTAATTTAAGAAATCTCCCAACACCATGGAGGAAAAGGAAGTGGCAATGTATTCTACCGTAGCTTCAAAAGCACACAAAATATAATAAAATATTTGAAAGTTGGGTTGAGGGGCTCAGTCCAGGGGAACGTTGAGCACCTGGCTGGGCTTCTTATCCTATTCATAGTTAGATCCCTAAGCTAAAGGAAAAAAACTCAGCTCTTCTGAAGAGTGAAGTTAATATTTTGCTACTGAGCAATTTATGATCAACTCTTTGTTTCTGTGGGTGGGGAAGTATTTTACCCGGGCTTTCCTTATTTGCACGTGTATGCTGTTAATCAGTATGTGCAGTACTTTTGGAAAGCGTTTGTAGTGTTGGACTATCAGCTATTCTGTTGCGCTAGGTCAAATGAAAGTCACTGTTGTCGCTCGGTGCATGTGCAGAAGTGTAAACAAAAGGTCACCGTATCAGTTTCTACGGATAAAAATCCAGCCTGGCCTTTCCTGTGGGCGCACCTTTGTAACCACCGTATTGGTAACTAATAGGTGGTTGTCTTGCGATCTTCCTGTTTTCCAGCGGTGACTGTTTGCTCACTTTCTGTTTTTCCGGGCGAGATGTTTGTAGGTGGCTGGGAGCGGGACAGGGGTGACTTGATCAGTTCCCTCCGCTTTCATACACTGCTAATTTCACTTAAGTTTGCAAGAAAAAGATTTAAGGACCAAAAATGAAGATGAAGCATTCCCTCCTAATTTTTTTTTTTCCCTTTTGCTTGAGGTCAAAAGCTTCCTGAGATGAATTGATGTGTTTGAGGTGCTCAGTGCTTTTCTTCCACCCTTGCTCATAGGTCTGGGGAGGGATGTCCCACCTGCGTGTCGTGTCTAGCAGTTAAGTATGCCACGTGTAAAGCTTGCTCCCATGGGCAGCCGCAAGGTCTCCTGGCTTTGGGCTTGCCAGACCTTGCTCTCTGAATGCTTGCTGGCCTCTCCCTGCTCCTTTTACCCCAGCTTCTTGGCAAGCCGTGGGACGAGGAAATCCTGAAGAGGGAAGGGTTAATGTTGTTTGTTTGTAGAGAAAGGGTGGGGAGAGCTGCAGCGAGGCTGAGATGAAAGGTACCACCGGGAAGTGGTTTTCTTGGCTGGGGAAGGTAGAGCAAGCTTTTAGCCTTGTGACCCACTTGACTAGTTCCACGTGGCTGCAGCGCGGCCGACTCCCAGGCAAGGCCTCGCTCCGTGGTTACGGCAGGGAAGAGCTTTCCTGGGCTAGCACCTGATTTTCACATAGCGACCTCTCTGTGTGTGCTCCAAGGAGGTCTCTTTGCTTGACTTCTTGGGAACCTTCCCTGTGAGCCTGTCCCGTGGCCCACAGCGCCAAACCTGTGTGGTTTGAAGCATCTCTCTGAACACCAGGAATTATTTTGTCTTGGTGAGTACCACGTCACTCAGGTATCTACTTCCTTTGGAGAGGATTTAAAAACTGCAACACTAAATATGTTTTCAGGGTAGAGTATTTGGTGTCTGAGCACCAAACAGGTGCATGACCCCAAGGGTCATTCCAGGATTATTTTGGAAGCCAGAGCCAGCTGTGGAAGAGCTGTAGCTCTTGCCTCTAGACTGTACCGTTGCATTCCTTCAATGCAGAAGGCCCCTGCAATCATTCATAGCCCCTGCTATTCTGCAAATAAGCTATCCCCTGGTCTGCGTGGTGTGAATGCTGAGCCCTGCAGGTACCTTGGCCAGGTGAGGAAGGGAATGGGACCCACCAGGAAGGCATCTAGAAGTAGGTGAGGTTTTGTAGTCGTGGTTAACAGGAAATGGTGGAGACTGTAACGAACCAAGAGCGAAAGCAGGAGTGGGTGTCTGGATATATTGAGAGATGGTTTTCCTTCGGCGGGATGAGGGGGTGGGGAATACACCAGGTAGCAGGAGATGAAGAGATACATAGAGCGATGCTCTGCGGGGTCTTGCAGAGACGTTCATGTGATGGCATTTTATTAATTAAATAAAATCCTTTGGTTTCCTTCATGCAATTAATTTTCACAAACACAGAAAAAGAATTGGTTCTCTCTTCTGGTTAATATGTAAAAAAACAGTTTCAGAAGGCAGTGTTGTGTTTTGGAGGCTGGTGGATGAATGTGTTTGTTTGACAACAGTGGGATTTGGAGAACTGGTTGCCAAAATACAACAACCTGTTGGAATTCTGAAAAAAATGAAATTTTTTTCATTCATGAATTCTGAAAAAATGTCAAAACCCGTATTAACCTCTAATGAGTGGGGCACAGCCTCAGTTTTTGGAGGGGAAAAAGTACGCTAACAGTAAAAACGTGTGGAATGTTCAGCTTGAAAACAAAATAAACTAAATCCAACTTATCCTTGGTTTGATTACACAGATGTAAAGAGGCAAAACCAAGTAACTTTTATGGTGGGCTACTGCTTTCTTGGGCTATGTGCACAGTCCTCAGCAATGGAGTGTGAAAGGAGTGGATCCGTGGAGAGAAGCACATGCTGCCATAGACCTGACTCCTCTGTGCCTGCGTTTCCAGATTTTACACTGGATCCAGCTTAATTTGGCCTTGCTAATGGAGATCCATCATCAGCTGGGGCCTGGATGGACCCTTGCAGAGCCCGTTTAGTGTCATCCCGATGGAGTCCAGTTAAGGTTTTCTGAGACTGCTCTGTGGTGTGAGTTGAAGGGTGCTAAGTGAGGACTGTAGGGCGATTCACCCCAAAAACACTCTGCAAATTTGAGCCCAAATGGCAGTCGCTGGTGGCCTGCTTTGAGTTGGGTCGGGGCCTCGTGTTCTAGCAACTGAGCTTGTTTAAAATGACACCTTTGTTCTGAGTGAACTCTTAAACTTCCCATGTTTATATTTTAATTGCTTTTAGAAAATTCCTAAATGATAAAACAGCTATTTCTATTTGTGGCATGCCGCTTTCCAAGCCATAAAGGGAACAGGCATGAGTTTCCTAAATTCTTTCCAGTCCCAAAGTTTCTTTCTTGCCTTTCCGTCGCTAGTGTTACTGTTCTTAGCGAGGTCTTTGATAACGGAGTATGTACTCACATCTCAGAAAGAATCACGTTCATGAAAAGTTTTTTAAAAAATAAATATTATAATCAGCGAAGCATCATAAATAACTTTTATGTCTAAATCAAGCTATTAAAAGCTTTTTTATTTCTAAGTAGATAGGGGAATAAAATAGCTGCATAGTTCATAAAGTGGTATACTATTACTGCCTGCTGTGCCTATGAATTATGCCAGCTTTTTACACTCATGAAGTAAAAAGCGGATTAGAACTGTGATCAATGTATTATCCTATATTTCTTATTGTGCATTATATTTCCTTTTTGAGAACCTTTGTAGACTAAATGGCTACTAATGACATAATTACAATTGTTTGTCACCACCATAATGTGTGATTTCCTATCTCATCATGAAGATGTAAGTTAGATAAAGGAGGAGTTTTGGCAGGAAGACAAAGTGCAGTGATTTATTAAAGACCAGATGTGGTTGTTAAAAGCTTTTCTGCAGAAGGTTCAATTGAGTGATGTGAAATAGGAGCAAGAGCTCCGAACGCCACAGTCAGTGGTTCTTGGTGTGAGTGACACAGTTGCTCGTAGGAGCATGACAAATTAGCCGCCTGTTTTATTGTTGTGTACAAATTCGGGTTTGAATTCAAACAGCAGCAAAGTTCAGAAGTGCTTCTGCCATTACCGTTGGTTTGGAAGGAAATAATGGTGCCGAAATTAGGAGATGAGTCCAGCAGAGTCCAGCTGAGGACTGGCTCGCATGTGTGCGTCTGCAGGAGCGGGTGGTCCGGGATGACTGGATGCTCCTGTGGAAGGAGGAGCGCGCGGACCAGTGCTCGAGAGCACACACTGGGGCTCAGCACTGGGAGCAGGGGGCAAAGCGCAAGCAAGGGCAGCGGGGAGGAAATCATTTGTTCTTCAGCACTGGACTTTTGCACTGGGCAGCTCGGATGTGCTTCTATAGGAGTTGCAGCCAGCCCTGTCCCATGGGAGTGCTATCCCGGTGCTTTTCCTGGTCCATGCTCAGAGCCTGCTCTTTTTCTTTTGGTCTTTTTCTCATTTTGGTCTGTGATGCATGGTCATCTGTAGCTCTGTCTGCTTAACACCATCTATAGCTGCTGCAATTCCTTGTATTAGATTATCACATCTTTTGAGGCATGACCTGTTTGCAATTGAAAGTGTGCTACGTGTTTGCTTTTATCCCACGTAGAATAATTAATAGTGGTGAACACTGTTAATAGTGAAGAGATAAATAGTTAATAACTAATAGTGATAGGGCACTTCCTAAGGCAGATGAAGAGGAACACCTTTCCCTGTCTCTCGTTGCTTCCTCAGGCATAAGCTGCTCAGAAGTCAAGGTATTCAGGCTGGAAGGTGGAGTATTAGTTCCCATATCTCCTTTGCAGTTATTTCTTTTATGAGTCTTTGCACTTTGACTGTTTTATGCCTTGCTTGAAATATTTAGACCTTTCAGGAGGCTGATGACGAGCTGAGAGGAAAGAAGTGAAATGTTCAAAGAATAGCTTCTAACAAGCCTCTAAAATGTGTATATGCAGTTTTTGTGGTCTGAAAATTAAGTTCAAGTTTTGTGCAATTGGTTTTATTTGAAGAGTCCAGGCTCTTTGTGGTTAGGGCACTTTCCTGGTTTTGCAGCTTGCTGTGATGCTGACTTCAACTCAAGTCAGTGCAGCACGACAAGTTTGAAAAGAAAATTAAGATAGAATAAAATATAACCCAGGATTTTTGCAAAGCACTCATAAGATTTTTGGCATAAGTGTTTTAGTTTATTTTATTCTTTATTTTTTAGTTATTGCTTTGCTTTATCAGAAGTGGTAGGCCCATCCTCTTTTATGAATAGAGTTTAAGCTAACTTTGAATTTCCTGTCTTCCTGTTTAATCCAGACCTTTATCATTGCTAACAGGCTAGGAAAAATGCTATTGTCCAAAAGTCTGGATAACCAAAAGTCCGGTTTGGACGCGTTCAATTTAATGACTTTAAAGCAGCATTTCACAAACTAATTTGTGATTTTTTCCTATTCTTTGTTTTTTGTTCCTGTTCCCAAAACAATCAAACAATCAGAATGTTCTTGTTTTCTAAACAAAATGCCTCTTTCTCCCTCCTCTTTTGAATCTCTTCAGCTTTCTTCTCTCCTAGAAGCCAGCCACCTTATTAGTGCATTGATTCACTGTCAAAACTTCATGTTTTCCATTTTAATGATAAAAAGAGAGCTGAAATACCAGTTTCAAATTGCCTTGTGGTGTTGACCAATGATGGGCAACAGATTAAGCTATGGGGAACCAACACTAAGAGTGGAAAATTAATATTTCTTTATTACTGATGAGACTTCTGCCTTCTTGCCTTTGGTTTTGCCCAGATGAACGGACAGTGAGGACAACATATTTGAAGATGTAGAGACCAAGACAGAGTTGGCTCTGGTGGCTTCCTGTATTCTATCTTGGATATTACATTATCTTCTAGTACAATCAGCTGGAGATTTCATGGTCTGTGAATTCAAAAGCAGAAAACCAGATAAACTTTTCTCTTAATCAGGTTTATCAGAATGTACCTTTTAGTTGGGATGGAGATCTTGGCAGGAGAGAAATTCCTTTTCTTTGAGAAGGAGGCTCACCTATAGAAATTCCTTTTTTTTTTTTCCTTTTTTTTTTTTTCTTTCTGTTTTGTAGTCAGTAAGATATGAGGTGGAGAGAGTCCAGCCAGTGAGATGTAGCTGCAGGTGTCCCACCTCACTGAGCTGCAGAAGGAGAAAGCTGCTGCACCATTTTGGATTGGTGGAAGATCCTATCCCAAGAGGTCATGGGTCTTCTCTGAGCAGCAGAAGGACCCTCAGTGGGTACCATCAGAAGGGCTGTGGGCCTCTCTTTGGACAGAACACAGGGAATCGGGCATTTGTAGCTCCAGGAGGATTTTTTTTAATGGAACAGAAATAATCATGTAGTGATGTGTGTTGTCTCCAGGGCAGGTGAATGGATTCGGGCAGAATCTCAAAAACTTCAGTAGTCTTGGAACAAAAGGCAAGGTTTATAACTAGTATTCTTTTTGATGTTGCAGAACTTTTACCTTCCTTTCTTCATCTGAAAGAGAAGAGAATGTAAGAAAATACAAGGAGTGAGAGGAGTGGGGCCATCAGGGCTAGAAATAGAGCCTTGCAGATACCATCTGAAACTTTTAGCCCCAAGAAATAGCTTCACAGAATTAATGAGTTTAGGTGAGAGTTGCTTTACAGAGCAAAATTTCCCTTAGAAAGGTCACCTGTATTACCCTCACTGCTTGTTTTTGCTTGTTTTGGTGCCCACTTCTGCGAATTTGGTAACATGCTTTGTATGTAGAGCTTCTCAGCAGCACTGAAGTGATTCTGTGTAATTTGTATTCATTGTTAATTTTAGTAACTGCGCTGAGATTTGAATTACGCTAATCAACTTTTCTTGTAATTTGTATAATTTACATACTGTACACACACTGCAAATGCAGGACTCTGATGCAAAACAAAGTTTAATTAGTGTAACAGGACTAGATCAGTTTTCCAAATGATTGAGTTCTGCATATGGCAGAGATCTGTGTCAACAGATCAGAGAACTGAAACGTTCAGTGTTAGCAGAGATTCTTGTTGGGCTTGAGGTGAGCATGACCAGGTCAAATATTTGTAGCTGACACCAGTATCTCATCGGCTGGACCATCAGCTTGACTTGTGCACAAGGAGCCACTGAGAAATTTCAGGACCTCTTGGTTGCTTAAGTAGTTTCCCTTGGATAAAAGAAGGATTTGCAGGGGGTTGTGGAGCGCACTGTTCATGTACTGCTACTGTCCTCTTCTCCCTCCACGCTGCTGGACCTACCAGAGTGTCCTGTCCTGCAGACACGGTTCTCCTTGCTTGATGGAACAGGGTTCCCCTCTGGAAGGAGTCAAGTGGCCATTGAAGCTTCAGCTCTAACTGTGAAGAATATACTGTTTAGAAGACTGAGTCTGAAACTTGGTATTTTTTAAAATAATGAGTTATTCATGATTCCTGCTTTTTCATCTAAAATCGCTCCCTTAGTACTTGTGATTTTGCTTTCTTAGTTTTAGAAGTGTGTTTCTTCCTCTGGGTGTCTTATAAAAAGACCTTTGTAGAACGAGGAAGAGACTGACTACTTATATAAGGAGAAAGCGGAGAAACTGATTATATCACAGAATTCTGACAGATGTAGAAAGTAAACAACTTGGGGCAAGAGAAAAATAATTTTGCCTTTGTTAAATGTGCTTTAGTTACTGCAGTCTTGGACGGCAGCTGTAACAAATGAGAATTTATTATGGTTTAGATTGACTTCTGAAACAGTTAAAAATATATATAGATCCTTTAGAGCTTTTTTTTTTTTTTTTTTTTTTTTGAGTGCTGAGGTGAATTAAGAGGTACAAGAATGGTGATGAAATAAAGTGTCTGAGAAGACACTCAAGTTGAGCTAACTCTGGGAGTTTACTACCAGGTGTAAAGTTCAGCCTGCTCTTAAACCTCTGCAGAGCCAGCACTTTGTTTCATATCTGCTTAGAAACCGTTGTTCTCTGCTCCCAGAAAAAAGGTCTAATTGGGTTAGTTATGACTTTGAAACTCTATTGTCAACCGTTTTATGGACCCTGGCCACCGACTTTTAATAGCAGGGATAGCTTTTAATGTTGATATTTATAGACATTATGTTAGTACTGTTGTTATCTAATGAGCATCCATTGCTCATTTGGATGTGACATTGGATAGGCAAGTGTAAATGATGGGGTTTTATGGGTGCCCACACATTTTATGGGTGTTGCTGTGGAACTACTCGGCTCATCGTTACTTAAAAGCCTGAGATTTGGCCTTAGGTATTAGCTCATGTGAAAACCAGTAGGCAAAAAAATGGTGATCAATTTTTTATTATAATAAAGTTTTAATACGAGGCATTTTTAGATATGTGTCATGAATATATGAGTCATGTATTTCACACCAAACCAAACCTATTATGATTATATTTCTACTTCAAGGGGTTTTCAGTATTTAAATACTAAATTTAATTCTATGGTTAAAAATGATTCATATTCAAATCTATTTTTATGCTTCATAATTAAATAAGAAAATATTGCTTGTACCTACACTTTTACTATTCTTGGCTGTATTATAATTATTTCTTTAATTTGACCCATAAAAACAATCCATTTCTTCATTAGTAAATTACAAGGATATCGCAACAGAAAAATGAGTTTTGAAGGTGTCTTACCATATCTAATGGGAATTTCAGTTTGGGATTTTCTCATTTCTTTCATTTGTTCCTTTTGTAAAACATGAAGATACTTTCTAGGTAAATTAATCCCTTCAAAGGAGCAAAATAACTTCCTTTTCGGAAAGGGTTATTAGAGACTTATTCTTTATAATCTTAAATACCACTTGTGTTAGGCTGAACAATGCAAGAAAAAATTACACTAGTTTAAAAAAAAAAAAAAAAAGATTACCAACCAAAGGCAAGTATATTACAATTATGTGATCACAGAAAAGTGAGCTTTCTACTGAGAAAAACGTGATCTAGATTCCCCTGAAATTTCTAAGTTTAAGTATTTTTGTAAATTAGGTTGTTCCTAGTTAAACAGGTGGCTTTAAAGGCTGGTTTCACTGTTGTTTTAATCATAGTTTAGTTACCATGGAGAAATATGCAAGTTAGCATTTATACACAGAAGTGAAATTTATGCTGCATAGATAATAGCCTAAATTTAGCATGACTTAAGTTTACCACTTCCTTAAGAAAAGAGATATACATGTTTTATTATTATACTATCACACTATCAAGAAGGTAATTTCTATAAAGTATTTTTAAATTTAAAAGTCTAATCTTCTGGGTGCCGAAATGAGCATGGGTGCCCTTCTCCATTGTGTGTGTGTGTGTGTGTGTGTGGTATTTTTTTGGGTTTTTTTTTTTTTTTTTTTGGAATTGTAGCTATGTTTTTGCCCAAGTTGAGCCAAACCACTCAAGAAAGAGTAATCCTGGGTGCGTGGGGCTGAGCTGGGGTGCGTTTTCCCCTGCTCACCCTCTGTTTTCCTGCCCCGTGGTCGTGCCGGTGGAGCGCAGCTCCCGCCACCGTGTTCCTGCTCTTCCTTGGGCACAGGATTTTCCAGGCCGGTCGCCGGCCAAGCCACGCGCTGCGCCGGGAGCGTCCCCAGCGCGCTCAGAGCCGCGGCTCCCTTCCAGTGCCAGCTGTTCGCGCAGGTCGCGGCGGCTGCGGCGAAAGTTCCTCCGTATAATCCGGGAAGCCCTGGAGAATTCTCCCTGATGACCGTGCCAACACGGAGGATGTTGAATTTTTCATCATCTGCCCAGCGTGGAGGGCTCGTGGGCCGCCCGCTCGCTCGTGGCCAGATGTTGAGGGCAGGGGCAAGGACGATGCCCGTGACGCCGAGCCGAGCACGGGGAGCAACGGCACCAGCCTCTCTCTTTCATGGCCATGCCATTAAAGACTAGCCAGCAAATTATTCTCCTTCAATATTTGCAAAGAAGGATGCTCTCTGGATGTGCGTGTAAGGCTTGGTGTTGGGTTGCAACTTTTTTTCCTCTTTTTATTCCCAAATCATAGGGCGCTGGTGCCATGCTCGCCTGACAGGGCTTGCATGCATTCAATCAGAGGCTGGAGGTCACATTGACTCTCCAGAGCGCTGCGTGGAGCCGCACTGCCCGAGTCCTTCGCTTGCCCCAGCTCACGGTTTCTTTCATAAAGATGCATTTATGCCTTATGCCATTTCAGCGTGTTGTGTGAGGCACTAGTACACAGAAAAAAATAGTATTGAGTAGGAGTTCTGGAATAAACAGTGTGATTTTTCTACTTTGAAAAGGATTCTTCCTTTAAATGATTAACCGTGTTTGATTCTGGGCATGCCAGCTGGCTCGAGGAGGGAAGGCAGGATTTGATAACGTTTAGTTTTTTCTTAGATGTTGCAAGAATCTTAATTCCTCCCTACGCTGTATTTCAAAATAATATAACTATTGATTTCAAAGGGGAATCGTTGAAGCAACCGCTATTATCTTACGCTGCTGTAAGAACCCGTCTTTCTCCGTACTCTTCTATGAGCAGGGGGAAAAATCCCCCTTTCTGTGAATGCAGCAGTTCAGGCTTCTGAACTTCCAGGCTGCTCTTTCTGCAGGGGAAAAACCCCTCTTTTGTGCATATTTTTGCAAATGACGTTTTTTTGGACAGCGGGTGCAGCCGGCGAGGCCAGAGGGGAGGCTGGGGCGGCGCGGGGCGTGCTGGCGGGGCCGGGCCGGTGAGCTAACGGCGCCCTTCGTTAGCGTGGAGCCCTCCCAGTAATTATGTTTGCTTTGGCACGGCGCGCTGGCTCCAATTTGTAAAGTTGCAGTGAAACCCTCCCTTTGCATTTCCTGCCCGGGGAGAGCAGCCGTGCTGCGCATTGTGTTCGGCCCTGGAAACTGGGCGCTCTGCTGCCGGTGGCGCTGCGCTTGACCCGGCCTCTTAGAGGACAGGGGCAAGTTGTGCAAACAAGCCCTCGTGCTTGGAACAGCAACAAAACACCCTCGCGATGAACCAGAGGGTTGAAATTAGGGTAAATAAAAGTTCATTTCTCTCTCGCGCTCTTTTTTTTTTTAATAAAAAAAAAAAAAGGAAGGATGACAGAATAATAGACTCGTTTCCATTGATGATAACTTGCTGATAGAAAAATGTGAGCAAGTTTACAGTAGCTTTGACATTGGTTACCTTTATTCAGCATGCTCCAGCTGCAGAGAGCCCTCAGGAAGCCTTCGCCATGCACACAGTTTGTTCTTGGGTGTGAAAGCAAACAGTATTTGAGTTGGCAGTAACTTCCCTTTTAGAGAAGTTTGCTGCCTCGGCAAGAAACCGCAGCGTGAGCTTTCTGCTGTTGAATGTTTCCACTGGCAGGATGGCCTTTTTCCACATTTCCTTGGTTTAAGGAAACAGATTTTGAACTTTTTTTTTCTTCTTCTTTTTTTTTTTTTTTTTTTTTTTTTTAAGACAAAATGCCAACTTTTAACAGCTGGAGTTAGCATATAATTTATGGTGTTCACTTTATGCTCTTTTGGATGTATAAAAATTCAAAATCTGCAATTATTCTGAAAGCCATGCGAGTTATTGCAAAAGAGTCATTAAAAAGTAGAGCCTCCGTTGCGAAGATTTCGGGAAAGTCATTGTTATCTAAACAGTTATTCTTAATGACTCTTTCTTTAATGACTTTTAATTGTTATAATTTACTTGGGCTATTACACCTACCATACAGATGATGTTTAAGGAAGTCCTTTGTTTCCCCTTCTTTGATTAGCAAGGTGGAGTTTGTGCCATTGAAGTACGTATTTTTTCAAAAAAAAAAATTACCCTTTTATGCAAGCTTCCTAATCCTTTCTTTCCTGCACGCGTCTTCCCACTGCGACAGCTTCTTTTTTTTCCCCTGAATATCTAAGCAGGTAGAGCAGAAAGTGGCTGAGAGGTGCCAAGTCGGTGCTCGCCAGCAAGGAGGGCTCTTAAACCCGGCGCTGGAGGCGTCCAGATGCTGCGAGGACCCCGCTCACCTCGGCGCTCCCTTTCTTTTCCCTTCCCTTCCAACCCCAAAATGCATCTTGTTGGCTGCAACTTCCAGCTCCCAACCTCGGCGGCTCGAATTAGAAACAGATCTGATGCAGGAAATTAATGCAGCCAGCCAATAAATTATGGAGCAACAGTGGCCATAAGTGCTGCGGTATTTTTGTTCTGTCAGCGCAGGGATGCTGGTTGTGTTTTGCTCCACATCCCTCCGCTAACATCTGTATAAACACCGAGAAGGCAGCACAGATCTTTAAAAGAGAAAATCCTGGCCAAAGAGGCTCCGCTGGAGCCGTTCCCCTCGTTCCACAAGCCAGGAATGAGGGGTGGGGGGAAGGCGAAGGGAAACCAGGGAGTAAATATATTATGTACAATGCTGTTCGTATTAAAATCACTTAATTTGTATTTGAGATTTAGAGGCAAAAACATGTTGTGATGATGAACAGCGGTGTTTGAGAAATGTGTATTTTTTATTTTCAGAGACAGTAGCCATTTGTCATTTTTATCTGTGTGACTTGTAGACTTGATTGGATTTATTATGTATGCTGCATGTTTATGGCGTTTTTATTGTACGCTGTTAATTTGTTGTAACTGCTGCCACTTTCTTGCCAAGGACCCCTTGAAAGCAAGTATGTGTCAACAGTTACCTTGCACTTTAATAAACTTAATGCTACTTCTCTTAAGTTTGGTGGAGGCCGTAGTTGTGCTGGGTTCATTGTGAGCTTTTTAACTCTGTTGTATCTGTCGAAAATTCGGACAATTCAGACAAGGTTTTGCAGCATGTGTGCTTAAAATTAGAGTGTTAGCAGTTATTATTGTCATGCCTTAAATTAGCAAAGCAGTAGTGGCCCAGAGTTGTGGTCACTGTAGGTTATGACAAAGAGAAATAGGAAAAAAAATAGTTCTCTAATGCTTGTTTTAACTAAGAAGGTAAATCAGCTTTTGAAATCAAATACAAAGTGACTTTTAAATATGATGCTAATGGTGGAAAATTAGATTATATCTTTTTATATTTTGAAGCCCAGAAATATCAATCAATTATCCAAACAGGATTAGAGTGCAGCTATTGGTAATAAAGCTGAGCGTATTTATATGATGAGGATTAAACAAGATGGGACTTCATTTTCCAGAAGAGATGCAAAGACCAAAGGAAAATAATGTGCTGGGGGTACATATATTTAAGGCACATCTGGAGGTAGAATTAAAAGAGTGGATCAATGGCACATTGCGCTAAAATAATGGCTGATGTTGAAATTTTTTAATTTTCCTTCTATTTAATTCATTTGACCTTATGATTGCCTGGAGGAGAGCATGCACCCTACTCTTGCTGAAACGGGGCAGCGTGGTTCTCCAGCTGATGGTACCACGTGGTGCGTCCTGGCCACGCATGTCCCCTGCTTTGAGTGTAGTGGCTTGGTGGTAACTCTGTTCTGCAGCATGACTTGGTTTTAATGTACTTAAGACAACACATCATCTTCATGCATGATCATATCTTGTCCTGCAAGGGCCCGGCCTTGAAATCCTTCTTTCTCGGGAAGATAATGCACGTTTTGCTCCTGGCAGTGATGAAACCTTCATGTTTTTGGTCTGTTTCTTGCCTAAAAGCTGCTTTGCTCGGTGATGCCGTTCAAACCGAACTGAGGTCTTGTTCAACTCACTTTTTGCATTTTTTTTTGCATTTGTGGTAAGAACTGGGCTTCATTAGCTGTCCCGTGTTGCATCCCAGCATCTCTGTGTTCCCCTCTTGCTCCACCTTGCCCGTCCCTGTGTGTGCTTGACATTGTAGTGGTTGCTCATATGCGTGCTCAGAAATTGCACTTGCCCCAACGCTACCTTTGTAATCCTGATTATAGTAAAGGCTGATGGGTCCATATAGAAAGAGGAAAGTGTCATCACTGAGTGATTTGATACATTAAAGAAACTTATTTCAGAATAAACTGTAAGTTTCCATGTTTCCATCCAGGGCATACATACCTTCTGCCTACTTTCACAGCGTGTTCTACGTGCTTACCTAAAGAGCAGGATTTTATCCAACTGTAGAAAACAGTACCTGGAAAGATGCTGGTATTTTAATATAGGAAGAGGATTCTCTTTTCTTGCTTTTTTTAATTTTTTTTTTTAATGTTTTTTTCCCGTGTGTTCCTCCAGCAGTTTTGGTGAAGATGGGCAGAGATCCCTGGGTGTGCTTGGTGAGTCAACCAGCAGTCAGGAGCACAACCCAACACGTTGCAAGAAACAGTTTATGTAAAGAGGGGATGATGACAGTGGGGAGGAAAGGACCCAAATCTGTGCTGAACTTTAAAAAATTGACGCAAAACATCTCTCTGTGTTGGTAGACACGGAAGAAGAGCTTCACTTTGTACTCCTGCTGGTAGGTTTTGTAGTGCAAGAAAATACTTGAGCAGTGTGCAGTTACTTTCCCAGTTGAGTTGTATTTCATGGGCAAGTGACTTGTAACATAGCTGGATTCTTCCACGTTTGATGCCAGAATTGGGAGCATTCTGGAGAGGTCGGTGGCCAGGTTGGTGGCCTTCTCTCCAGGGCTGTGGTGCGAGGCTCGGTGAGGCTGCTTATCCGGCTGGACCGAAATGAGGATGCATAAACAGGGAAACTACATCTTCTGTAACGCACGCCACTAACAAACAGGGGTTTTGTGCTTCCCCACCCTCGTGTCTAATTGTATAAATTAAATGTCGCGTCAGTCTGCCCGAGGTGTTGGCATCCTGTTCATATTTCAATTACTACTATTAAATTATGTTTATGCAGTGCACAAATGTGGAGAGAATGTATTTATAGCAATCTTTTATTGCTAGCTACGTCCTAGAAAAATAACATTGAAGTGCTGAATTGCTAAGTTGAAGCAAGTTTTAAGTTCCAACGAAATTTCTTTTCTCAGGCAATGCCAGCCATAGGCGGGACAAAACAGCAATGAATTGTATCACTGCTCAGCTAATGTCTATGTGACTGTGCAGCCCTAATAATATATTGCTACTGGAACCACCTAAATAACTAATTGTAAGAAAACAACAGTTAAGGCTCAGAAGGGGAGCGGAGGGGAGAGGTGCAAGATTGAATTTTCTCAGCGTCTGAAAATGCTGCTTCAATAATTTAGCAAAACTCTCTTTAGCTACTGTTAAACGGAACATAATTGAGCTGAGGCTCAAATTGTACCTCCGAAAGAATAAGCTTTTCTGTACATCAAACATTTAATACAGTAAAACAATGCTGTACCCAATGAATAATTAAATTATTGAAAAGAAAAGCCATTTCTTGATGTATAACTTAATTACATGCATTGAGCCTTTTTACCTTTATAAAAAAGAAATCTGAGGAATGGGTTTTGTTTTCATCTCCATTTGCTGCCAGTGAAGGAGAGGTTGTTTTTGTAAAATACTAAGTGTTGTGGAGCACGGTGAACTTTTCAGTCACTTTCTAGGACTGTGCGGCATGACCTTTCAAGTACTGGTGACGGATTCAAGGGTGTGTTTTTTTCACTTTATTTTAAAGCAATTGTAAAAATGCTTAATAAGGAGAGAGAGTGCAAAAGGTGGTACAGCTTCCTTGTGTACTCATGAGACAGAGGAGCAAGAAGAGTTCAGTGTTTCATATGCTGAAAAAAACAATGTTAATTTATAGTTCTGTGTAAGCACAGAGGAAATTTTAGACAGGGCTGCAGCTACTAGAAGTGCTTTTTTCCTCCTCACTCACAGACATGAACCCAGACTAATTAAAAAGCGTTTTCAAAGTCCGCTGAAGGTGGAAGCTTTTCCAAATTGCTTCTTGGAGCCACATTGCACCTGTGGTCCAGCCAGCTCATGATGTTTCCACAATGCTTATGGTGGCAGCCACGGTGTTGGTGGTTTGATCTGGAGTTAGGGACTGACGTTACTGAAATCCCGTGGATGCCCTTCTCTTAAGGGAGTGTGTCACACACCAGGAGTGCAGTCAGGACGGGTCTTTGGACTCGTCTAGTCTCTCCTAGCACTTCTGCATCCAGCACTCGCAAACCTGGATGACTTTCCCTGTCCGAGCGAGGGGTTGGCAGCGGCTCTGCTTAACCTGGAGCCAAGGCTTCTCAGTCTGTTGGATCATTCAGACATGTATGCCTCACAGAAAGCACTCTTCTCCTTTTTCATTCTTTCTTTTTTTTTTCCAATTCAGTCAAATGTCGGGTTTTGTTTCTCACCTCCATGTAATAAAAACAAAAGTATTAGTAATAGAAGAACCTGCAGAAAAGAGAGGTTTTCTTGCTGTCTGCCTCCCAGTGCTGGGGTGTGAAGGGGAGGGCGGCTCGGGTTCCTCCTGGCAGCGTCGCGACGTGTTGGCGATGGCAGCTGATGGTGGGAGGACAAGCCAGGGTCTCTGGGGTGGCATCTGACTGATGGAAAAGACTGACATTTCCCTATGTGCCTTCCTCTAGGAACTTCTCCTACATGTCTTTGCATTAATAGGTGGGCGAAGATGGGTTCTGTTTTGGTAACTGATCACAGGACCTTTTCTTGGAAAAGTGTTGGCTACTGCACTGGTCAATAGGATGGTCAGATATGGTCAATAAGGATAATATGATCAATAAGGATAATAAATTCTTAAATACAGCCTTATAGAATAAAAATGCCTGTGGATCTCTTGCTTCTGCTGTGTGTGTGTGTTGTAGGGCTCTCATTCTTTGCTGTTCTCTTTGTGCAAACAGATTTATGTTGTGCTCGGGATTGCTTCAGACCAGAAGCTGTTTAGGACATGTTAATGTGAAAACACCAGTGTGGGAAATCTGAGCTGCAAGCAGGTTTTACTGCTACTGCTCGAGCTAACACAAGGAAAATCTAAGGATGTATCAGTGCAGAGGTCATTAAGGTTCCTGGGCTTGTTTGGGGCTCCTTAGCCAAGAAGGTCTCTATTTTCTATAGGCTCAACTACAATACAATCTGACTTTACTCTGTAGGTTAAGAATAATTTACTATTTGTCAACAGTAATATTTAAAGTATTTACTTTTAAGAAAAATACTATCCTGCAAAAATACCCCTGATGTTGCATTCTTGAGCTGTAAACAAACGTTGATATAAAAGTATTGAGTGTTTCAACCCGAGGTGCTACAGTCATCCACAAAACTCTGCACTATTTCTGGAAGATACTGCTATTTTTTTTGTGTTATTTATCTATTTATTTATTTTTATATGTGATCCTGTTAGAGAATGTCTTTTTGGGCAGGAGCATATTTGAAACTGAAGGTCAGACCTTAAATTTTCTAGATGATAAAATGTGTGCACTTGGGAGTTTTCCATCTCTTTCTTACGAGCAGAGCAGTTTGCTAAGCAGACATGTTTTAATGGTAACAAACTAAGTTTACACATTGTACAGTGGTATTTTGCTGCATTAATTACCTTGTCAAATGTAATAGGTAATTACCACATCAAATCACCTTCATATGTTACAGGGAGGCATAACTCACTAAATTATTTAAAACAAACAAACAAACAAAATCCCAGCAGCCCAAGGGCAACATCACCGCAGATCCATCTCTTCTGAAATAAAACCCTTTGGCTCGTGAAGGCAGGAGCCTTGCAAGCTTTGCTGATCCTGATGAGACCTGGGCTTGGCGTTTGCTCCAGGGCATTTGCATCCCTGTGGGATTTTCTGTGAACCAGGAAGGTCCCTCCTTCACAGCTTGCTTGTTAAGCCAGTGAGAAACCAAACCTTCATGCTGTTTTATCTGACTGCTAGTGCAATGCAACCACTGGTGGTTGTTGTTGTTCGGTGTAGTCATTTATGCCTTTTATAAAGTCATTTATGTCTTTCGTGTGTGTGATTTCACATACAGGTTTTGCCCAGTCTAGGCCATGTTGGAAGGAGCACTTCTTCCATGTTACCTTTCATAGCATACTTGGAAAGAGAAGTAAGAAATGTTGTGTGTTCTTTCTTGTGCACTAATTAGCTAAATGACGCTTGTGACAAAACTCTGCAATAAAGTTGTGAAACTATTTTAGTGCTTTGATGGACGTAGAGTGTGTGCTGCAGAGAAATGTGCCTTAGGATAAGCAGCAGAGCGATGGCAAGCCTGGCCCTTTTGGCAGCAGTGGCAAAGGGAATGGGAGAAAGGCATTTTAAAAAATATGGCTGTGAATTAATGGAGAGGCATGGAAGGGTGAGTTATGATCCTGGCAGTGCTTTGACCAGCCCGTGCGGCTTTGCCGAGTAGATAGACCTCAGTCTGGCCGGAGAGCCGCTCCTCGTCCCGTAGGGCATCGTCTCCTCCGAGGGAGCTGCGTCCTTCTTGCCTCACCTGCCTCCGAGTCATCCTGGGAGGCGCGCGGGCTGGCAGGGAGAGGAGGGGACTTCCTTGCTCGTGCTCCCTGCTGCCAAGGCTGGTGTCACTCCGTAACCACGTCCCCCTTGGGCTCTGCTCTGCTCCCAGCAGCAGTGCCAGCCTTGTGCCCGCAGGGCTGTGGCCTGTGGCAGGGACAGGCCCAGCTCCAGCCTTCGTTGCCGAAACCGAGGGTGAGAATTTGTTAGGTTTCTTTTTTTTTTTTTTTTTTTTTGCTTTTTGTTTGTTCTCCGGTGGTTGCTGCTTCCTCTTGCCTAAGAGTTCTGTAGCCAGCGCTGGGGGAGAACCTGCCCGGGACGGGAAGTGTAACTGAATCCATTGTGAATTAGCAGTTAAACTGACATCAGGGGCTTGGAGATTTTCGTTGTTGCCTTTTAAAGTTGGCCAAGTCGCGCTGGGCATAAAGGGCTCATTCTTCACGCTCCGGCATGCTCGGGGAGGAGGCTGAGGCCGCACGTCCGCAGAGCGTCATCACACGCGGCCTTCCCGGGTTCACAACCCGCCCCACGGCGCCCTGCTCCTCGGCCTGCATCAATACCCTCCGTTTATGACAACAGCATGCAAAATGCATCGTGTCTTCATTTCCCCAGCAGCTGGCATGTAGAGATGGTGTTGTTTAGGAGAAGGCCGCTTACCAACGTGGCCCTGGCCATGTGGAAAATATCAGTGGTACCATATATGGATACAGGACCTCTGTTTTCCAAGAGCATGGATGCTAAGTGCGTCTTGCTAGGTGACCCGAGTTGTGGTTTGTGAGTCTGGGATCCCTTTTTGCTGTTTTCTCTGCTGCCCGGTGCTGATGGAGGTGTTTCTGGGGCAGGTGCCAGCGCTCTTCCCTTGCTGGTGATTCATGTGCCCTTCGCATGTTGCCCTGCAAAATGACATGTAGCCACACGACCAAGTATTTATGGTGTATCGGTTTGGCTCCCAAAACATGTACTTTCACTTTCTTCTCGGAAGTCGTGCCACTTTCTTAATATTGATGTGTGGGGCTGCAGTTGGTAGAAGTTATTTGAAAATTAAGTGCTAGGAAAACGTGGGGCACAAGCAAAATTCCTGACCTTGTGCTAGGTCATGGTTACAGAAAGTGGCAAGTGCTGCTGTGTTGTCTGGTGACTCCTTTATGGAGCAATCCCACTGATCCTGTATGGATGGAGCTCTTTCAGGTGTGCAGTCCTTATCCTTGGCTGATCATGGTCTGCATCTTCTTGGCACTGCACAGGAGCCTGCTCTCCCTTGTCAAAAGAAGAAAAAAAGCAGGTGATGAACCATAACAACATTGGAATCGTAAGCACAGGCTCCATGGAAATGAAGATAAATGCAGATATTTATCAATGCAACACTGATTAATAGCGAGGAGACCAAGGGTGTACAGAGCAGGTAGAGCCCCAGGACTGTGTCTTGGGAGGCATCTTGGGTTCTTTTCCTCGTTGACCTCTAAGGTGTTTTGGGATCACCTGCACTGGGTTGCAGTTTTTACCATACTGAAACGGTGTCTAAGGGGAGACCAATAGTCAAATCCCCGCTGAGCGCAGGAGAGCTTTGAGCTTGCCAGGTATCCTGGGTTGGGACTGTCCTGCTCCTTCCCCTTCGTCTGTGGCACTTTCGAGTTTATTGGGTTTTTCTAAATGACTCAGTAGCACATGCTAGGCTTTGGGTGGCCCACTTGAAACACTCTTAGAAGGGTTTGCTTTTCAGAAAGAGCTGAGTGATAACTTTAGAAATCCAGGCTCCTTTGCAGGGTAGTATTTTATCTTCTATCTGTGTATTTAACAAAATGACATATTCTTTGAGGTACATTGACCTCTCTGCAGAACGCGGTGCTGTATTGCTGCTAAAGGCTTGTGGAAATTGCAGAATTTTAAATATGGTATCAATAAAGAGCTGAAGTGTGCTCCATAGTTAGTGCTGAATCAGGGCCGAAAGTGAGGAGTAAGTGCAGATTCTGGAAATCTTCCTAATGCTTTACTGTCTTTTTTACATCCAAATTGTTCTGTGATACAGAACGTCCTTATGAGCTTTCAAAGTTCAGGTTGAGGCCTCAGTTCTTGTAACAATATAATTGGGAAAGAACAATGGATTCTTTTTTTCCAACCTGTAATTTGTCTGATACAAATTTCTGCTCTAGAAATTGTCATTTCTCTGATGAGAAAGAAAATAAAATACCTCCTGAGCCACCATTTGTCCACCCAATTTATGTCCTGACTGATCCAGACAGTAAAACTCTCCGAAGATGTATATGTTGTTTAAGAGATACTATTAAAAATTAATCCAATTTTCTGCTCTTCCAGTGTAAATAGATGACCATAAACCAGCTTGAATCCAAAATGGCCACTTTCTGAGTTTTCTGTAGAATAAAAGGCTGTTTATCCTTTCTGCTTTATTTTAAGCCGTGATTTTACTATTCAAGAAACAAATTTTAATCAGTCACCGTATCAGACAAATGGGGGCTTTAGCGAGTGCTTGGTATGTTGGAAGGAAGCACTAAGATCCTCATTATAGTGCATGTCTGAATAATTAGCAGAACCACTCTGCACTTTTTTGGCAATGAGAAGGAACTTGCTTTCCCCTAGAACGACAGCATGACAGGAGCATCTAGCGCTTGGGTCATTAGTGTGTGCCTGCCATCAATGTCACATCACGGTGTCAAATTAGTTAGTGCCCCCTCAGGAGCCAAGCTGGACCTGCAAATTATCCTGCCACGTCCCAGGAAACCGTGTTTGCAAAACCTCAGATCAAATGCGGACAAATGATTAACATGGCTCATAAATTAACTAGTTTACAGGCTTACAACTTTCTACAAGTAGATTAATAAAGACAAAAGTTTTAGCTCTTTCTTGTGCTGAGTTTGAAGCCAGAATTTCTTGGGATTCCTTTCTGATTTTCTTCTTTTCCTGTCTGAAGGAAGAAGGTTCATTTTGCACTTACAGAGCAAAAATTGCATGGAGACAAGGCAAAAAAAAAAAAAAAAAAAGTTTAGAAAATCTAGTGTCCTAAAGGAAGCAAATGTAAATCCACTGAAAACAATATAATTAAGTTTGTTATCTCGTTGGCCGATAAGTCGCTGACAATAGTCTTTCTTCTTGTAGTGGCAGTTGTTTGTTAATGAGTTCACCAATTAAGTTTGAAAGATTACAGCCTTTGCCAAGAGGATTTATCTGTTAAAAGCATTACATATTTTGTGATACATTCTTACCATATTGTAAGCCTCTTTGTTAGAGGTATAAGACTACCTCTTAAACACATCAAATCCTATTACAGGCCCCAAAATAATTTTACAATCTGTTTACACATTAGCATCTACAAAACTGTAACAAATCTGTCCAGAGATGTCTGTTTTGAGACTGAGATGCTAACAGATAGTGCACTCTCTCAAAGCTGGATTGCCCTTGTGAAATGAATGCATTCTTTGCTAAAGAATAATTAATTTATAATGATTTATGACTATGCAAATCATAAATTCTCTTTACACCTCCTGTTTTTCTTTTTAAGTCTCAGCTGAGTTTTTTCAACTAATGCAAAAATAATGTAGGTCTTTTTTTCGTGCTCTTTTACTGCTTTAAATTTAAAAGAGAGCAAGTCTTATGGATGCATTGAAGCCTCATTCATCCACGTGCAAGCTACTGCTATCTTT
The DNA here is from genome assembly GCF_003342845.1 of Nothoprocta perdicaria. NCBI lineage: Eukaryota > Metazoa > Chordata > Aves > Tinamiformes > Tinamidae > Nothoprocta > Nothoprocta perdicaria. Next base: position 1,398,352 of record NW_020456198.1, read on the forward strand.
CCTTTGTACCTTTAACGGGGTGAGTAAGCCTTGATATCAGAGAGCAAATCAGCATTTTGGAAAGGGCCTAGCACGCAAAAACATGCAAAATATATGTATTCATAAGAAAACTCCTGAAAACGCCAGAGGTTATGCTCAGTTTATCTGTCAGCAAATTTAACTTAAAGTCGGTGGTAGTCAGCTTAGTAAATACTTTACTAATATTGTAACTATAAAGAGTCATGAATGCAGCCTCAGCATCCTGACCCGTGCATGTTTTAATGACTTTTCGAGGGAAACGTGCACCATGTTGCAGATTAGTGGTAACGTTTGAAATGCAAGCGATTTCTGCAGCAGGGTTGGCTTGTACAAACTCATATTGAAAAAGAACAGAAAGGAAAAATGTGCTCTTAAGTTAAACCTTGGAAAGGTATGTTTTGTTGACTTGGTATCTTTGTGCAAATCTTGTTCTTGGTAGAACTTGTATAAATCTTTTAACTTTATCAGGGATAATGTTGGTCCTCCTTTGTGCTGAGTTTGTTTTCCTTGAGTTTTGGAGCCGCTTTGCCGTGTGTCCTACTTTTACCATCCAGTGAGGATTCTCTTCACTTTTGTAAATAAAAAGTACTGTTTCCAGGTAGCTGAGCAGTTAAGAGATGTGATATATCTTCCAAATAGCTGAGCAGTTAGGAAATGTGATATATCCTCCAAATTTTGGCCCAGATGCTCAGAACTTCCAAATGTGTAAGGTTTTGCTGTTAGGGCACATCACTGGGTAGGTCCACATCACTGTGCAAACCTTAAATGCACAAGGTTGAAGAAGCAGACTTGGTGTTTAACCAACTGCGTTGTTGTGGTTTAGAGCCTGCAAAGCTGAAATAAGACCACCCAGCCCTTAGCCCGTGCTGCTGCCGGTTAGGGAAATCATGAGCTCGTCCCCATGGGCTCGTGCCTCTCGGCGCCTCTTGAGCAAGACGAAATTGCACGTGAGATGCTCGTGAAAACAAGGCGCGCACTGAACGTGCACCGAATTGCTTAATTCGGAGAAACACATTAAGGTTTTGTGGCTCTTTCGGCTGTTAAGCAGAATTAAACTTTCAGTTCTTTGTAAAAAGCGCTGTGCTCTGCTGTCCTGCCCACCGTGCGTGCGGAGAATGGAAGGGACCGTGCACAGGAGCCCAGCTCTGCCCGTAGCATCGGTGGGTGCTGTGCCCGGGCACAAGCAGCCCCTTTTCTTGGCCGTTTCGGAGGATGCTGCTCTGTTCCCAAAGCAGACTTCCAGTTCCCCGAGCCCCTAGACTCCTTGTGCCTTTGTTCTGTGCCTTGCCTTCATCCAACCACATAATTGCTTGGTATTACTTTAACACACCAATCTGCGAAACTGCTCCATTTTCTTGGTTATTGGGCTATTTTCCTTGTACTTTTTGCGATAGAAATTCTTAGAGATTGTGTCTTTTGCAAAATAGCAGATTTATATTTAAGGAGACTGGCAGTCCTTGGAGAATGGAAAGCCTCGTGGCTTTCTCTTCAAATGCTGATACTGGGGAGGGGGTTTCTGGTGCCAGGAGGCTTGGATGTAGGCATGTAAAAATGATGCCAGTAGCCTATTTGATCTAAGTATATGCACTTACAAGTGGAAAAATAAAATGCTGATGGGGGACAGTGAGCATTGCCGCCTGCTTTGTGCTCTAAGTGCGGCAAGCTGCCTTAAATCATTAAATATTTTTGAGCTCTGTATGGAGGCGGATGTTGCCCTACAAAGTGAAGGGAAGGCTGACATGTACTGGCACGTTCAGAACACACTCTATGGTGGTGAGTAAGGATCGCTTCATATTTAAATCACAACAGGACAAACCACCCAACCTTGTCTACCCTTGGGAGTGGGGAACACCCCTGGCACTTCCTTTTGGGGTGGGAAAGCTCCCTTCCAGATAGGTTCCAGGTACTGATAAGGAACTTGGAAGCAGTAGTTAAACTGACTTAATCAGGTTTGTTTTCATTTTTTTGGCTTGCGTTGTTGTGTTGCGGTGACACCATCTCCTATTTTTTTCTTTCTATTCTGTTAGGAAAAAAAAAACCCCAAAACCTTAACCTTCCCCTAAAAGCCCCCAATGTCCTGGTTTCAGTGGGCAGGAGTTTCCACGTACAGCATGGAAAATAAGTTAGAAATTCTGCCTTGAAAAAAGTATCCAAATTTTGTGCTGTGATTCTTGATATGGAATCATCAGGTTCTGTTTTTATTGAGCAAAACACATATATTGTACAGGAGTAAGTGTTATATTTATAAACACTTTCCTAGCTCTATGAGCTCTTGTTCACCTCACAAAAAAACTGTTCATACTGCAATAAAAATACCTATGTTCAATTCTTAAGCAGCGAATTTGTGCATTTTGCCCTTAATTCATAAAGAAAACTTGGCTTAACAGAAACCTGTGGTTCCTTTCAAGGCAGCTGCATGATTTTACATAGAAAATAGAAACTGGCATGAGGAATAAACTTCTTAAGCCCGGAAAGGACTCTGTGAGTGCTCGCTATGTGGAACATCCAAAAAGCCTTATTCCCTGGCACTGCAGGTATGATGCCCTGTGCATTTTCCATCCTCGCCTCTCAGCTTCCTTGGATCAGTTTTAACTCTGTTTGCAGGAAATTAAAGATGCGGTGGATGTGTCAGGGATCTCTGTTAGGGGAATGATGCTCCATCAAGATTTGATACTGCAAACACGCCTGCTAGTTACATAGTGAATAATTGATCCTTTTTTTTTTTTTTTTCTTTTTTAAGACAGAATTTCTGCTGTTGATGATCTGATCTGTTGATCCATGCATTGTATCAAAAAGCTTTGCCAGTGTAAAAGCAAAACAAAAGAAAGCACTGGTCTGTCAGTAAAAAGCTCCAAGCACTATTTAGTATCACCTGTACCAGCTGAAGTTTCTAAGTCATTAATCTAGAATGGTGCCTTTTCCTAAGGAAGACTTATCTTTGGCTTTATACAAAATATGCCTGGCTCAGGTTGGTGTTAGTTGACAGGTGAGTCAAACTGTAAACATCTAGAGGAAGAGTTTAAAGCAAAATCAGTGATCTCTCAGGTCTGATCAGTTCCAGGCTATCTCTGGGAAGCCTCCTGAAGAAGCTTAGCTGTCTGCAGAATGTTCTCCTGCTCTTCACACTGTTGTGTGGGTTTGGATCCCTGATGACCATGACCAGCTGCTATCACAAGAGCAGCATAAGGGACAGGCATGGTTTGGGCTGCATTTGAACCAGGGAGGTAGCAGGGATGCTGATGGGGAGGAGACGCTGCTCGTTCCTGGGGACGGTGGGTGGGATCCGCAGTGCTGCCCATTGTGCATCTGTGGCAAATTCCAGCGAGCTGGTGGCAAACCTTCAGCTGCTGGCAAGCCCCCACGCTGCCGCTGCAGCCAGCCCCGCTCCAACCACAGGCATGAAGGAAATGGAGGTCAGGGATGAGCCAGCGCCGGGAGAAACCTTGGGTAATCCCTCGGTAACCGTCGGCAGAAGTGTGCTGTCCACGACTGGAGAGTTCACCCGCTTTGAAAACATCCTGCCTATGACTGTGCCTGTTTTAATGAAGGGATGCGCTTTCCAAGCCAAGGAGTTAACGTGACCTTTGGTGGGTTCAGCTGAACAAGTACAGAGCTTATACAGGAGCCAAGCCCTTGCTAGGTTGAACGTCTCCACTGAATAGTCCTTCAGTATGGATGAAGGAACTGGACAGACAGCAGCTAGGGAGCCCATACCAGAAATTTCAGACTATCTCATTCTTTGGTTAGCTGGTCTGACAGAGTGAGGAGCGGTGAGGTTTTGGGATGCAGCAGCTGCACGATTTTGATGTGTTAATGGAGCGGGCTCAGCTGCCTCCGGTTGGGCATGTGGTTGAGGAGAGGTGAGTGTCCTGCGGCCACTGGCCCAAGAAGCAGATTCATTTTTTGGAGTGCCATCAGGGAGGAAAAGTGTGAGGCGGAAGGTGTAGCAGCAGCATCAATTTGAATTGCAGGGTTCCTGCAATAGGGAAATTTGTGTAAGATGTCACCCGTCACAGCAGCCTTCTGGAAATGCAAGATGCAAAAGGAGGAAAAATTAGATCCTCTGATAAAAATGTTGTTAGCCTCTTTTTTTGCTTCCTACCATGATAACTTCCTCCAAGGAAATAGACAGTTGTTCTAGTACTTGTTTGTGAGTGCAGAGCTCTGCCAGAGTTCTGCTTGGACACGCAAAATGTGCATCCGCAGAAGCAGGACTAAATAGCGCCTTTTGTTAGTAGCTTTAGTTGCAAGAACACAGTTGTATTTTGCTCTCAGTGGCTTGGCTTTACAAATTAGTATCTTGGGCAAGAGGGTGCTATTGGGAGTGAGAACTTAATTCCTCCATATCTAAAGTATGATTGGTATTTTAAATGGAGGTAAGGGCTAAACATATGTGAAGTACATGCAGTTTAGTATGTCCGCTCCATGGGGTATGGACTCTTTTTCTACAGGCAATGGACTCTTCCTTGTTTTAAAACGACATTCTGACTAATTTGCCCAAAGAGATGTAGAGGTGGAAACAAACCTCAGGCCTCCTGATTTCTGTGCGTGTACTTTAACCACAAGATTATATTTCTTACCAGGTTGGCACAAATGAAAGCATAGATTTGAATGCCCAAAATTGGAGGCACAAATTTAGATGCTGTCTCAAAGCATCCTTGGTCATTTGTTCTGTTGTTTCTCACATTTGGGGCCTTAGGGGAGGTATGATGAGATCTGATTAGCATTAAGTCTGTTAATTATAACTTCTAAATTAGAACATCAGCGCAGAAACATCACTTTCTGATTTGGATTAAAAAGCCCTTCATCTCAACAAAGCAGAAGATAGCAGAGTGCACGGAAACACATTAGATCAAAGTGATGCTTTGCCTAAGTGTGATGCCAAAAGGGCTAATGAATTACTTCAGCCTAAGATTTATTGCCCACAACTTTTTTATGCTGTTTATTGCAACGTGCTATTCTGAGCTGTAAATTTATGTATAAACTCACCTACTATTTTATCTTGCTGTTCCCCATGCATGTATGCATATACCAACTTTAAATTTAGTATAACGTGGTGTGATGCTTTCTATGGCTCTTAGCTTGTGGATTGGTTGTATCTAGTGCTGCAAGTCCCCGCGCAGACTTGAAGAGGAGGGTAAAAAATAATGTCTCACTGTCTGCTTTCGTCTTCCTTTTCTTCTCCACTCCTTCCTCCTTTCGCCACCCTTCTCTCAGCAAAATTGCAAAATTTCTCCAAAATAGGACAAGAAAAAGTGACTGTCTGCTAGGGTGGAAGTCAGGTGCAAGTAGGTGAAATGACTTGGCTGTATGCAGACATGCAGGAACAATTATTTTGCCTTCAGGACTGGTTGAGTAGAAAATAGCTCGGTCCTACCAAAGTTAGGACATCTGGTGCATAAAAGTGTGCAGTGTTTTGTAATGAATTGGAAACGACACTGCTGCAATGTATATAATAACATGGAAATAGTGCAGTATGGTGTGAGCAACTTGGGTAGAATATATAAAATGTCAGGGTTTTCACATACATTGTGGAAAAGAGAAAATAACTTCAAGTGTAAAGGATATATGGAAATTCAGTGAATAAACAGCGCGTTCAAGGTTTTTTCATGCAATAAACTAGATTTATCTTTCACAGGAAAAAATCTATAAACATCGATGACTGCAGTTACATGAGGAAGTTTGGGTGTGCAACAAAGCCTACTTTTCAAAAGCTCCTCTGTTCTATGTATTAAAGCAATTGAAATTTTAAATTAAGTTTTCAGACCTGTTAATTGTTTCATCTTGGATACCTGAGATTTGAAAAAAGCTGTGCTGTTTTACCTCTGAGCAAGCAAAATCAGGTTTGTTTTCCTGTTTGAAATGCACAACTTTTGTTCAGCTTGTCTAACATGCAAGATGAACTCAAAATATTGAAACACTATGTTCATTTGAGGCAATAATTCACTAGGCCATTCTGAACATATGGATAAGCTACCCTAGCCAGGGTGTAGGTCAGAAATACAAAGAAAACCCAACATTTCTTGAAAAGGTCGGATTACATATATTCTTTTTTTTGTTTTTGAGGAGAAAGACTCCCATTAAATGCAGGTGCAACTCCAGCTTCTATGTAGGCAATGCATGATTCAATAAAGAAAGAACATTATCTCTTGGCTCAGAAGAGCGTGTCATCACCTCGCCTATCATATTGCTTGGGAAAAGACATGGAAACTTGGAAGTGCAAGACCACCTTCATGGAATATCTCATATTCCAGTATTTCTGGAATGTGCATGTGTGCAGAAACTATGTCCACATGGGATATAACCCCAGAGACATCTAGCATAACATGATGCAGTTTGCCTCTTAAGTCAGGCTTCTGTTGTATGGCCTAAAAGCTTTGTGTGACTTTAGCAGCAATATCAAGAGAAAAACAATATAAGGAGTCCATTAATGAATAGGTCCTTGAGTGTTGGGAAGCAGACGTTGTTGGAAACTTGGGTAATGTTCCTGTTGGGTTTTATTAATTAAATATAGCTATTAATATGACCTTGGATTTAAACACAATGACCTCTTTTGTGCGTATGATTAGCAGATGTTTACCATAATTCTTCACTCTGTGAAAAATGCTTGTTGCACCCAATAAAAACAACCATATTTACTTTGCTAAATCAAATATTTGGAACTTGGGCCTTACTTTATATATCATGGCTTCAGTGTCTTAGACTTTCCAAGCATAAGGTTGAGAGCCCTTGGAGTAACCTGTGTGGTAGATCTCAGAGCACAATGATCTATTGTAGTAGTGAGCACTTTTTAAAAACAATTTTTTGGCATTGTATTTTCTACAGTGAAACCAGTGTGCTGTACCAGCCTTGATGTTTTATTTGTACAGAAGTCTTGTGGATTCAAAAATGTTCTCCCCAGTTTTTCTTGTGTTTTTGCCTGTTACTTATGGGGCAGCTTCCTTTCCAGAAGAACTGCAGCAATGGAAGCAGGAAGCACAATTTCAGTTCCTGAAATAAAGCTGGAAGTTTGTCTCCTTTTCGATGGCATCTCCTCTAATTTTAGGCTTTAAAAAAGCCCGATTCTTCATAATTTTCCTGTACCCCCACTAAATTCAGACTTTGGAAAAGAGAAGCCACTTGAACAATCCAGATGATTCTCCCCACCCTCCAAAAAATAAAGGCCCCTGCTTGCCCAGAAACTGCACCAGGTATTTTTGGCATCGGCCTTGACTGCTGGCTGCCGGGGTCCGTTTTAGTAGCGGGTCTGCTGCCTGCTTTCCTGCAGTGCTGGGAGGAAACAGCCCAGGAACTTTGCTGTGCTTTTCTTGGGAAACCACTCCCTGGAGCACTGGAGCGATATGGCTTGCCATTTGATTTTGTTTTCCCCTCCAAAGCAAGCAACAACGTCGTGAGGCTTGGAGACAGCAAGAAAAGACTATTATTGAAAAGGCGTCATCTATCTAGGCGGCGTGTTTCAGGAAAAGGAGTCTCCCATTTCGTACTTTAAGGAGCGTCATAAAAATAGCGATTGGTTTAAGCAGGGGGCCGAGAGACACGGGAAAGTGGCAGCAGCCTAGAGAAATATTGCTTGATGCATCCGCATGCCGGGGCATTGCAAATGCTCCTCTCTGCAGGTAGGTGCCATCAAATGAGAGGCAATTTGTGTCTGCTGCGTGGCGGGTAGCTTAGGTGGTGCGGAGTGTCCCGGACATCCCACTGGTCCCGCTGCTTGTTTGCCTTCGCCCCTGGACCTTGCTCGCCAGCCGCCTTGTATCATTTGTATTGCAGCCAGGCCAGGTTGGGCTGGCTTCTAGTGAGAAGCCTGGTGTGACATCCGCTCAGTTTCTTCGTTTTACTTTTTTTTTTTTTTTTTAAAAAAAAAAGGTGAAAAAATTCTAAAGCGATACTCTTTTCATGCTATAACTTAGCAGAGGGAAGGTTGTGTCGGGTACCCTTAAAGAGCTGTAATGAGCAGCACTGGTGGATGTGCAAAAAGGAAAAGGACAGAAATAGTCAGAAAGGAAGAGATACCTTCCAGATGCTGGGAGCTTGTGTTGGCCCTGGTGTGGGCGTGTGAAATGTCCAGCTTTCTTGAGATGTCTATCAGCTGGGCTTGCATCCTACAAGCACATTTCGCACTTGATTATCTCTCTCGGTGCATTTCAGTTTCCTTTTCCTCTGTTCAGTAATATCTGTAATTGCTGTTTCTTAATTGAAATGTCAGGTGTTTTTCAGCTCACAAATCCAAAGGCTCATTTTCATTTTTTTCAGGTTTTATAAGTTTTATTTGCTGACTTATTTCATTCATTTTCCTTCAGCCTCAACTCTCAGCCCTATGCTGGAAATTGTGGATCAGATCATGACTTTACAAGTCTTTGGGAGCCAACTGCAAAATCTCTGTTGAAGCCGGTGCACTGCTTGATTTGTGCTTGACTGTGTGCTCCATTGTACGTATCCTAAATAGTTGCAGGTTGGGTCACTCACGAGAGCAGACTATAATTTTCTATGAAAGCACCATTTGTGAAACTATGATATGAGCACAACTATTATAAAACATGAAATGCTTTGTCTTTTCCCTTATAAAATGTGTAATTTCTACCCATTATCAATATTATTACAAGAGTCCTGCACTGAACTTGTCTTTTGATAGGCAGAAACTTGTCTTCACTAGGAGCAAAAACAGTAAAGTCTTAACTTCCCTTTTAAAGGAGAATAAATAACAAGAATGAAGTTTACTAGAACACAATAAAGCCGTTTCCAGGAAAGCTGCTGCAGAGGCATGTAGGATATGGTGAAGATTTATATGTAGGGTGAACATGTGCAAGTACTGTAATGATGCTGTAGAGAACATTGGAGTAAAATATTTGATCAACAGATACGTCTAAAGAAGATACATGGTTTGCTTTTTGCACTAGTTTTCAGATTACAGTAAGACAGTTAAATGAAGGTTCCTTGAAACCTGTGCACTAATAAATCTTAGGGACTGGGAGAGGGTCAGATCTATCACAATTACGTCCTTCCTAGACAGAGCAAATTTCAACTGCCAACAAATTTGCCAAGTTGCTCAGTTTGCCCGGTGGATTCAGGGACGGGAACCAAGAGAAGGGAGAAGCTGAGAAATGAAAGGTCGGTCTTAACAACGTCGTACAGCTCCCCATGCAGCTGCTACCACTGCAAGGGTTTTGAAGCGAAAGCGTAGCTTGTTCTGGGAAGGTGTGTGATTGTTTTGAACTAATTCAATCAAGATCCAGGAGATTATAGTGAAATAAAGGATAAAAAAGAAGAAACATCAATAAAAAGGGTGGAGTAGCCACTGTGATTAAGAAAAAAGATTACTGTTGATTTATTGATTCACCTTCAGCTTGCCATCTTTATCACTTCTTTTTTTTCCCCCTTTTTTGGTTAATGTTATTGATATTTATACTTCATAGCACTGTGTGTCAATTAGAGGAGGTTGTAAGTAAGTCTCCAGGCCTGGAAATGTTGGTCCATGCACACGTAGGACGAAGCAGCTATGGCCTTCCCACGGCACGTTACGGGAAAGAGACACTCAAGTCTCAAGGCCTGCTGTGTAGCACAGAGCAAGCAGAAGCCACATGCCAAGGCCTAGGACTGGTTTTGAGTGGGGTGAACCCTCAGGTCACGTTCATCTTTTCCTGAATCAAGTGACAAGCCTTGCTCAAGTTCCTACTGAGGGTCTCCTTTTAGTTGCAAAGAATCCACTTTTGTGACTCTCTTGATCTCCAGGCTGTGTTATGTGGTGTCGGTGGCTGTTGAGAAGTTACCACCACTGATGTGTCTTATCCTAGAGAGAAGGGCACAAGTTGGAGAAGCTCGCAGGAACCCTGAAGTCTTCCCCTCTGTATGAGTTGGGAATGGGGTGGTTGGAGACTTGTTTTTCAGCGTGGCGGAACACGTGAGAACTTCTCGTTGCAAACAGGTAGAACTGAGTCACCGAGGATTTAGTCAAAGAAGAAATGTGTATCATCTCTGTAAACCAGAATCAAAAAGGTTGTGCTTTCTTCATTACTCATTATACCACAGTGAGAACCAAAATCACTCAAAAATTGTCATAACAGCTATATGTTGCTTCGATAAAATAGTCTGGATAGGAGAGATTTTGCAGGAATCGCTTCTGATTTATGCAATACAATATAGCAAGCCAACTTGCTGTGATATTTTCCAGTTATGTGCAATTATGTTAGAATTAATCAAAGAGATTTGAATTACTTACATCATTCCACAGCGCTTGCACGGTACTTCTGGGTGTCACTGAATGAATTGTGTCCTTTTAAGTATACCGCTCTTGCAAACAATACAGCAAGAAAATTAATTCCAAATTCCACGTATCGCTAGGTGCTTAATTTTTAGAGCCATTTTATATTCTGAGTTGTGTTGCCTTTTAAGCATCAATCCTATTGTTTAAGACACATGGTAAATAACTCTTATTTTGCTCTTGCAGCGTGAAAGGATTTACTGTACGGTTAGCTGCGGGGGGATGGAGTTTAACCTATCACGTCAAACCCAATCCTTTGACTTCCTTTCCTGCTTCCATATGGGTAGCCAGTGTGGTTGAGATTTGGTCATGAAATCAGTGTGGTGTAACACATCACAGTGTGTATTACTTCAAAAAAAGGTGCTCTGCTGCTGCACCCAAATCCCCCCTGGGACCCAGCCAGGTCAGCCTGGCAGCCACAGCGTGGACGGGGAAGCCACCAGCGCTGGGACACTGGGTCTGTTGAGGCCTGCGCCAAGCCAACACGGGCATCGTTTGCTGGCTCCTGAGTAGCACCTGAGGTTTTTTCAGTAGCGTTTTTATTCAAGGGGCTTTTATTACTTGCAAATTCAAGCGCTAAAAGCGGCCGTATTGTACATCTATATTTGTTGAAATTTTTCTTTTGACCTCTTTTAGGTCAGATAAGAGGGGAATTTTTTTTTCTCTTTTTTTTYTTTTTTTTTTTTTTGTAAGACCCAAGTTTTGTGCAGTTCTATTAATGTGGATTTCAAGTTGGGTTAATCTTAAAATAATTCTTTTCAGTAAATATATGCCTTAGAAAAGGCATAATTGATAATCTAGCATTAAAAAGTAAATAGACTTCTAAAAAAGAGTCCTGGTCCCGCCCACAAAAAGCGCTAACACCCAGCAAAATGTTTGATTTTCACCTGGGAGATTGCAGCAGCTGGCAGAGTGGCCATACGTTCCCGAGGCTGGTGCACAAATAACGGAGGAAATAAAAGGGTTTGTTGACGCAGGCTCCAGGAGGTACACGCAACATGTGAATGGAAAAATGGACAAGTCAGCAAACAAAGCAGTGTTCCTGCTTGTGTATCCCGGGCAGACCTATGAAAAATGGAAAATAGTCACGTTTTTTTATTTCTCTTTTAGCACGAGTATTTTTAAAACATTGCCGACTGTTAGAGTCAATAGAGAAGTACTGAGGAAGAACAGAAATGAATGCGTGGCTGTGGAAAGATCCATCAAAATACAGTAATTATATAAGCGAGATTTTTGTTGCTTTTGATGCCAGTGCAAGTACGTGAAAACTAATGCACTGTGGAGGACAGGTTTGTGGTTGAAATACACTTGATGGATTTTGACAAATTAAACAGTTGTAAAGATGTTTGGAAGTTATCCAGATCTTTACTGTTATTTATGTCACCGAACTAAAAAAAAATCAGCGGTTAATTTGCAGTTCTTATAATTTTTATGATACTTATGTTGTTGTAAATTTAGCAGCGTGCGGCATCAACTCAGCGGGATACGTTTTATGTTGTCAGCTACCTTTTGACATCGTAATAGATTTCAGTTGCCAAAGCTTTCGCGCGCCGCAGAGAGAGACGGGAGTCAGATGCGGAGCGGGAGCTGCGGGAGCGTCTGGATCGGCTCCAGGCGCAGGTGAGCGGGAGGCGCTCGGGGCGAGCAGGGCTTTGCTCGCACCCCAACGCACCCTGGGGAGACACCGCTCCCGAGGCCGCTGCGAGAAAGATTTTGAGGTTTTTCTTATTTGCAGAGACTTTTTTCCTCCACTGATTTCATTTTTGCCACTGCAGTGGGATTGCTGGGGAGCTGAGCGCCCGTTTGGGGGATACGTTGTGGTGATTAAGGCCCTATCTGAAAGGTAGACCTTCCTCAGCCTTAGATAATCCCCAAAACGCACAAGTCTTCAGTGTGAGGTTCATTTCCCAGCATTTTAGGGTTTATAAATAAGCACTTTGTGGCCATCCTCTGCCTCCTCTTCCTCCTTGGGGTCACCATTCACTGTGAGTCCTGTGCTCTGCTGCCCTTTTCCTTTCTGGATCATCTTTACTCCCTGTCCACTGCCACCTTGCACCCCTGTGACTTTGGGGAGATTTGGGGCACCAAGAAAATGCATTTTAGAAGAGCGTCAGTGGTTGTGTTGGAGGTTTGCAGGGTCTCTCCTGCTCCACAGGTGTTGCTTTGGGGAAAAGAGATCCATCCATAGGGGCTTGTTCTGGCAGCCTTCTCTTGTGGGTAAAGGCGGTGCGAGATCTGAGAGGTCTCCACTTCCAAACTGACACCAAATAAGACGATAAAAACTTGACTTTTTGGGACATCCATGGGGAAGAGACCTGAGCAGAAACACGCTGGTCAGTACAACAGTCCCATAGCCCTGCGCGCTTGCCCGTGATCTTATTTCAGAGTTCTTGGGGTTGAGGAACGTGCTCATGGGTGTTGGGAGGAGGAGATCGCATCTCCATGCTGCGTGGAAGCAGCAGACTAGTATGTGAGTCTGTGCTCGCTGGCGAGACTTATCCGGGCTAATGTTTGCCAGATCCTTCTATTACATATTAAAATAAGATCTTATGAGTGGGTTTTATTTTTGTGCGCGTTTCAAAAAACTAGGCCAGCCCTAACAGGCACATTTTCATGTTTTTGTTTTTGCATTTTGTCATTTTACATATTGCGAAATGGAATGGGGGAAAAAAAAGGCGCCTGTTAGCATCAAAAAAATATAAAGCTTTGCATTATTCTGCGTAAGTGTTAAAATCTGCCTGATAGTTTGTGTATCCAGACTTCGTTTTTTATGGTGTTTCCTTTCCCCACCCAGAGATCACAGATGTTACGATAAAAAATAATGCCTTTAGAGTAAATGCTTTTCTTCTGTGAACTTGGCATAAGGGGGTCACGAATGCTTTTGTTACTAATAAATGTAAAGATTTAGGTAAAAATAATGGGCAGACGTTAATTTGTCAGGAGCAGGAACTTCTAAAAGAAAATACAAAGCATTTCTCCCTCCTTAAATCCAGATATTTCAGTATCATAAAGTTTTTATTTTAACCATCAGGAAAGTAGCCCTGTTTAAAGAATTCAGCTTTAAAAAATGTCTCTGTAAATTGGGGTTTTAGGACTACCTATTTGGAGGACGTTGTGTATGATAAATGACCCTTGTAAGACCAAAAAAAAAAAAAGTAATTTTGCATGTCTGCTTCCTAGGATGTGTGATAATAATAAATGAACATTTTATATATCATTATATATATATATCATGGCAGAACAAAAATCAGAAGATATATTATTCATTATTTCCGTTACTTTATGTTTGAAAGACAAAGGTTTTTGCTTCTTTACCAAAACAACTGGTACAGTATTTATAGTGTTCCTATAACTGGTATTTATAATGTTCCCCACAAATACGAGCTGCGGGGAGATCTTCCAGGTCATTAGCACAGAAGAAAATAGAGATGCCCTTAATTGTATTCATTTGAACATTAATACATTAATGCTGAGATTTAAGTACTGTTACTATTAAAAATTAAACTGGAGGGGCAGTGTGCAGATCATGCGCGTTAGTGCAAGTTGTCAGGTGCAGCGTTGGCATGTTTAGCCTGCCGTTTCATCGCTGAAATGGGCGCTTGAGGCTGGGTTTGCTTTTTGAGGGTCACTTTCTCACCCCAAGCCCTCCTTGCGGCGCCATTTCTTGCAGGCGCCTTTCTTTCCCCGGGTGCATTTGTGCCAGCGGGGCAAAAGTTGCACGGATGAAAATCAAGAGGAGGATGAGGAGGAACTTGTGCGCTGTCCTGGAGTCCTCTTGTTCTGCCTGCCGCCTCCCCCCGCCGCGGCCGTGGCGGTTTTGCGCTCGGCAGCCCGCTCCGAGCAGCGCCTGCGGAGCTGGAGTAGCTCTGGCATGTAGATTTCCCAGTGGGAGAACTTGTGTGGATGGTAATTTTAATGAGACCTGATTTAAGCAGTAGAATAGATCCATAAAACTAATACAAGCAGACTTTCAAGAGCTCTACTATTTGTCAGGGCAGTGAATTTAGAGGTGCATCCATTGGCTTGGTAAAGAGTATTATCATCTTGAAAACTTAACCTGCATTAATTCAACTTGTTTCTGTGCAAAGTGCTGTGGAGAGCTTCTTGAATCCAGGGCAGGCCAAATATAGACCTGTTTATTCCTGAGGCTCGACTTTTGTGCAGGAAAGCGTGCTAGAACCACAGGAACTTGAAGCTGGGTTCTGTATGAATGAATGCAGAGTCTGTGCTGCTGCGCGCAGCTGTGTCTATAATCCGTAGCAACCTCTTAGCTTTGCTTTCCTTCCCGGCATTTAAGGCCACCACTCGGTCCACATATATTTCAGGCTCTCCCGCGTTGTCACACCTGGTTATATACGGCAGTAACGCGGTTTTCTTTCATCCTGCAAATATAGGCGTTGCGCCCATATGTGCACCAGAATCCCTCCCAGAGCAGTGCACTTTGTCAGGGGCTCTGATTTTTCATCCTCTCCCTGAGACGTTTCCCTGGCTGCTCCTGGAAATGGTTGAGTTCTGCTTGGCCTCATTCAGCTGTTCTCCCTCTCTCGCTCTCCTCCTCAACCCGTTCCCTCCATCCTGTTTTGTTTTTGCAGATAGTTTTTTTTTCCTTCACTGCACGTCTCTGGCATGATGGGGAAAGGCAGAGCTGGTGGGGGAGGCTCAGGGCTTCTCTGGGATGGAGAACGTGGGAATCGGCAGAGCTGGAGCATGTGGAGGGATGTGGAGAGCTGGGAGGAAGAAGAGCAGAAGAGCATTTGGCAGGAGCAAAAGGGGAAGAAGCAAGGAGGGAGGAAGGGAGAGATGGGGCTGGAGCCCCAGGAGCCAGAGCTGGAGGATGCAGCAGAGAGGCCAGACCAACACAGGACGCAGCCAGAGCCAGTGGTGGCAGCGACATGCACTTAAACGGGGAAAAAGTTTATTTGCTTTTTTTCTCGCAGGATATGCTAAGTGATTTTGCAGTTTGAGTGGAGTGGCATTATTGCACTTAGCTCTGCATTTATTAAATAAATTTGTTCTCCAACTCGAGTGTTAAGTGTGTATTATGAAACCTCAGAGCCAATCTTAGTGGCTGCAGTGTGCAAATATTTTTAAAATTATGTAATTAAATGGGACTCGGGCTGCGATGGCCACTGAAGTGATTTATTAATTGAATGGTTTGATTAAATTTAGTGTTATTTTAGTTTATACGGAAGGGCTGGATATCTTCTGCACAGATAGGGACATCTTGTGAGGCTGTCAGTGGTGGTTCAGAGGTCCTTGCAAGGAATCCTTAGCACCCAATTAAATATTAACCGAGACGATGTGACTTGTTCTTTCTCTGTCCCTGAAACTGTGTTTTGACATCTAAGGCTGGTGATAAAAATTTGCTCTGCAGAACCGCTTGCAATGCACTCTATTTATCACCAGATTATTTCTAAATTAATCACGCTTAAAATCTTTCCGTTGTAATTGTGCTGGGGCTCAGTGCTGTATGATATGTGTAAATAAAAAATGCCCTTTTAATTTCTTGTTAACTATATCTAGCCGCTGATGCAGCCAAATTGTATCTGTTTCCGTAGAACCTCATTTGAAAGGTATTGTGGTTACTGAGCGGCAGCTGTGATTGAAAAGTATGTAAACTAATCTTTAGTTGCTCATGTCATTTTTATATTCTTATGTCAGAACGCAAGAAGGCTGCTTTAGATTTGTCTTTCGCTGTGTATTAATTTTCAAGTCTAATTTTTCTTGGGTTAACGCATATAGTGCATTCTCTGCTACACATTACCATTCATTGCCAAAGTAAATGGCTACTTGTGAAAAAGTACAAAATTAGTTCCTGCTTGATTGCTGTAAAATACATATTTATTTTCATAGGGAGGGTTTTTATTACCAGTGCATAAAGTACAATTATCCGGCATGGTATCGGTGACTTAGAAGAAGAAGTAATCAAGTAACACATATTTATTACTGTGAAGTGCAATAAGTTGCAGAGCTGTGCATTACTTTCCCAGAAGCAAGAAGGAAGGTGCAAGGCTTTTTGGTCTTACTTAGAGGTAGATGTTCGTTTTCTTTTTTCTTTTTTTTTTTTTTTTTCCTCCTCTTATTTTTCCCTTTTTGCTTCCCGGCTGCCCTGTGTGTCGTTCCTGCTCTTTTAAAGGCAGACCATTTAAAATTAAATCCTCAGTTAATGTGTCTGCATAAGAACTTCTTTGTCTCTTGATGCCCAACCATTGAAAATTAAATGTGGTTGTGGATAAGTATTTATTCATACCATACCTCACACCTGATCTTGTGTCAGTATGACATCATCCTTGCCACAAAGATTTCTAGTGGTTTAAAAAATGCTCCGTTGTGAAGTAAGTGGGAGGGGTAGAAAAGGGACAAGGAAGGCAACAAAAATAAACTACTAGTGGGATTTGATGCTTTGCCAGGTAAAAAAAAATCATATTCTTAGGTCCACACACTGCCTTTGATCTGTGCACAGGACTTCCATTGCTGCCAGTGGCTGCTCAGCCTGCGGATGGAAGGCAGTATATGACTTAATTTGTGTGTTGCGGGAAGTACATTTTCCTAGCATGTGGTCTAGCTTACTTGAAGAATCTGAAATGCGTTATAAATGTAAATGCTGTGTTTAAGTAAAACTTCATTATGTTTTGGTGGTTTCCAAAAATGCACAGGATTTGACCTTGAAGTGTTATTTTAAGGTGTTATGAAGTATGAGCTAGACTTTGTAGTCTCCTAAATTAAAACTTTGCATGCGTTATTATTGCATTTTGGCATCGGCAAGATGTAGTGCTCAGTTATTTTCTGTCCCATTCCTCATCTTTTTTCCAGCAACAGTAAAGAAAGAGGGCCAAATATTCTTCTGTATGGTGCATGTTGTTGTCCATTGACGGCCTTGCAGCTGAAGGTGGGCTTATCCGTGAATTTGAGCGTAGCTTTTTGGTCTCCGTCGGGATAGAGCTGATGCTTGGGCAGCCACGCACGTGCAGCTATGAAGGACCACCTCTTCCCTTGACCATTGCAGAGGCCCACATAGGATGTGGTGAATGGTTTAGCGTTTGGATCCAAATCTGGTTTATATATAAAAGGGGTTGTGTTTCTGTTTGGAAAATATGAGCCCCTTTTACGTAGACCAGGTGTGGATTAGCTCTCTAAACCATTCGCCCATTCCTGTGTTTGCCGGAGTTCTCAGTCCTTACAAAGGAACCGTACAAGTCAAGCCGTAGAAACAGCAAAAGCCATCCAGAAAAAGGATTAGCAAAAAAAAAAAAAAGTAATTAGCAAAGTGTTCGTGATCTCAGGTTGGTGGCCTGAGTGTAGAAACACACCTCACCTCTCCAAGCATGCCTGTTTCCAAAGAAAATAGTGGCCAAGCGTTCCCACCTTGGCCGCCCTACCTGTGCCGCCAGCATTCATGGTTTGTGTTTCCCCTTCCCAAGTGATGTGCGCCGCACAAGTAACTTGAATCCCGGCACGTCGCCTTCGACCGCCTTCGCTCTTGGCTGGCAGAGGAGCAACCTCGGTAGCCCCGGGAAGATGTCGAAAGACAGACAGCTTGGAAACACCCTGCGCGAGCGGCACGTGGAGCGTGCCAGCAAGCCAGATGCTGCCACTGGAAGAGTATCCTTAATCGCTTGTCATCTGGCTCCAGCTGTGCTAACCTACGCCTGGTGAGCAGCCATGCGCTCGCGCCTGCCAAGTGGTGGCCAGACGCGGCAGCAGACGCAAGCAATTAGCGCGGTCCCCCCATCCGGTGGCTGGATTCGCTGTGGGTGTCCTGCCGATAACCGCAGCGCTCGCTGAAGCCGGGGGCGTTTGGCAGCCTGCGCTGCTGGAGCAAGCGCGAGGGCGGCTCCCTGGGCCGGCGAGGCAGCGGCTGCTGCTCCTCGGAGGTTTCCCTCAGCAAGACGAGGTGGCACCTTGGCCTGAGGTGCTTCTGAGGACACGTTGCCTGCGGAGAGGCTGGATGGATGCGGGGCAGCTGTTGACTCGTGGGCCTGGAGCCTGAGGGAGCAAGAGGGAGGCAGTTAGGAAGAAGAACTTTGAGTCAGCAGCTTGGTGCAGCGTTGCTGGGCCTCCGAGATACCTGCGAGGAGAGCGGCTTTGAAGTGCCGTCTTGGCAGCGTGTTTGTGTCAGGCTCTTGCGCTATGAATCACTGTGGCTGCACCGGTGATTTTCCCTCCCCAGCACCACCAAGCCCAAGCGATGGCGGACTCAGCTGGCGGTTGGCCCCGTAGGGCCCTCCCTCACGGCCGCCAACGTGCCTCGAAACGTCTGCGCGCCCCACTCATTGTCCTCTTTCAGAATCCTCCTCAAGGCTCTCCTAGACAGCTACGTCTACAAAAACAACCCCCCTCCCAAAATAAGAAGCCCGGTAGCAGTTAAACCACCAGGTTCCTGAGATCGCTGCCTCTTATGGCCACACGACTTGTCGCGATGTCTCCTCTTCCTCCCCCGTCTGTCTGTCTGTCTGTCTAGCCCTTTGGCGTCAGTGCTGTTGGCTGTTGGGACATAAGCTCTTGGATGTGCATGGCGCTTGGGACCAGCCTTAAGAGGTGGTCAAGCCTCCTTCATCGCCGACGTCCGTTTTGGAGGACCCAGATCCTGGCTGTGCCCAGCTGGTGACCCAAGGGCCGGGAAGCACATCTTGAACCACGCTAAGACCACGCTTGGTACATTTAATTTTGATTAGGTATTTGCTGGAGCGGTGACAGCGGTGGATACAGTAGGTGAGTAGGACATGATGACCATGCGTTGAGTTGTAGGCAACCCCAACATGATTCCTCCTCCAGGAATGGTGCTGGTGGGGGGATCTGTACATGAATTTTTCCCTATCTTTGGTAAGAAGATCTGACCCTTGTTACCTCCAGGGATGAAACGTGCACGTGGGCAGAGGAGATGTTTGTGCTTTGAAATTCCAGTCCTAGCGTCTCGCACCTCTACGGGAACATATTGATTTCTGTGATGATGAGCCGCAAGCTGCTTCCTTGATTGTGGGCACTTTAAAATAATTGGTGCAAATATTTGAAATCCTAGATGTGGAAAAAAAGAAGTGTGGAAAATAATCCTGTTTCCCTTGTGCATAATTCTTCTGATATCACAAATAGGGGTAACACTTTAGAAACGCGTCCAGAATTGAGTTGAAAATGGATTGCTTACCCGTGTTTCTTGAACAGATAATTTTGCTGGCACATTATTATTCACCCTCCGCTATTTTCACACTGTGACACAAAACTAGAGAGAAGAAGAGATTGAAATTTTGACCGGTACGTTATCCTGATACCTGACACGCTGTGTCGATATGAGAGTGCCTTTACCACAAGGACTTTCTTGGTGGTTTGACAGATCCTAGTGTGAATAAGCAGAAAAAGCAGAACTAATAACTTGAGTAGCAAAAATATATATTTTTTTCCTTAAAGAAATTGATTAACATGCAAACATGTACTGTATGCATATTAAATATCATTTCAAAATGTGATGGGCAGGAAGCATAAGTGATGCCATTTGGTTTTGTGGCATCAGTGTGGGTTGATTAAGGGGGTGGGGATAAATTTTGGGGATTATTGATATAGCATGAGTAGAGCCAGATGGTTGTATTACACATCTTTTGTGTTCTTGTTTGCTTCTTCAAGCAGTTGCAGAATTTTGCCCTGGGCAAAATTTACTCTTTGCTCGTATGTTCCCCTGTGAATTTACTTTTGACAAAGTATTTCACAAAGAGGGGAAACGCTGTGCTCCGCACACGCAAATTCATCTCTTCCCTTTGCATTTGTGAAGTTAACAGTCCCGTACTTATAAAATATTTTGTAACTTGTGAAATAAATTAGCAGTAGGTGCAAGTTCAGTGCGTGCGTGCGCGGCGTGCATCGCCCCTCCTCTGTATGCAATATTGATTTACAGAGACTTGTCATTTTTAAAATTTTTCTTTGCAGTGTTTTGGAGGAGAAACGGTAGAAATGGCAACCTGTTTGTTTTAAGGCACTGGCTAGGTAGTATTCTTCTATTAAAGAAATGGTGTCTTAAAGATTAATGAGCTAATGTTTCCACTACTTTTTTTTTTTTTTTAATTTTGAGTTTGTGGTGCACCTGATTTATGTTATCAAAAACATATACTCTGTGGTATTCAACTTGAGTGGGAGAAGGTTGTGATAGGTAGGTGGTTCTTTACTGGGTGTTTGTGACATTTGTTGGAACTGCTTATCACCGGAACCACCAAAATTTACATATATTTGTTATTTCCCTTTGAAAGCAAATTATGCTTTATTTCCCATAAAAAAAGATGAGTTGTCATAAAGGCTTTGCAAGTGAGATTTTAAATCTTGCTTGTGCTTTGCGCCAGCACAACTACGTAGTCTAGGCTGAGTTTACATCCACGCAGGCCTCCGCATGGCCAGGTCGCTCTGCGTTTGTGGGTTGTAGCAGAAACAACCCGCGGTTGCAAACCCGTCGTGTCCGCTGTTTTCCCCAGGCTCCAAGCCAGAGCTTTGGTCCCGTTTTGGGGAACCTTGCTGTGAAAATGGGAAACAACCCGAGCGAGGTCCCTGGCTAGCGTGAGCCGGAGCCAGAGGGACTTGGTTGCAATAATGATGCCATTGTGCTCATCCTATCTGATCCCTTCTTGAAATGTTTTAGCAAGTCTATCTTACAACATTATAAGAAGATAATCAGCTGCCTTAGAAGGTCCCCATCTGGAGTATAGAGTTCTTTTGCTGAAAGATGTTTTGCCTTTCCGAGATAGCTCTCGCATTTCATCATCTGTTGTGCAGAGATGAAGTGCATATGAAAAGTCAGTGACTCTGAATCCATCTGTTGTTATTATTTTCCACTGATAATTGGCTTGAACAATGAAATGTCTGTGTCTGTAGCCTTTGAAACTGTACACCCTGTTTATTTTCTGGAGGTCTCGCTCCCTTTCCCCTCTCCCCTCCTTTTTTTTTTTTTTTTTTTTTTTTTTTT
>NW_020456198.1:1419616-1445757 GCF_003342845.1 Nothoprocta perdicaria
TGGGCTTTTTTTTTTGCTTTATTTTGTTTCATTTTCTCTCAAGCCTATAACTAGTGGAGCTTGCGTGAAGATGACATCTTTGACTCCCTGCATCCGTATGTGTCACTCAGCATCTAAAGCTCGCCTGCCAGTTTTTGTCGGGGTCCTGTGTCTTCCGTGTTTGAGTGCAGCACAGTCCTACAGCATGAAGACCAGCAGGTCAAGATCATGCAGCTCTCTTACCTGAAATGCAGTATTTATTTCACTTTCTCTTTTAAAATATTTATTTTGAGCCCAATATCTAATACCTATGGAATTAGATACTACCT
The DNA here is from genome assembly GCF_003342845.1 of Nothoprocta perdicaria. Classification (NCBI taxonomy): domain Eukaryota; kingdom Metazoa; phylum Chordata; class Aves; order Tinamiformes; family Tinamidae; genus Nothoprocta; species Nothoprocta perdicaria. The sequence continues at coordinate 1,419,925 of NW_020456198.1, forward strand.
ATAATTGTATAGTATATTCAGTTGCGTCCAGTTTAGCACGATGCAGGGTATTAATATTGGATTCCACTAACAGCAGTTCCATTAGCTTGCTCAACCAGTATGAGATATATATGAGCAGGGAGGCATAACAAGCAGCCAGAACTGCCAAAACAGTCATTAGAAGCTCCATTGGGATGGACAAAGGCTTTTACCCAGTGATATACTGATTAAATTTTGTTCTATGGTTTATTTGCATCAAGGTTAGATCACTATCATCCACGTTCACTGTATTATCTAACACCTTCTTTGGAAGGTCATTTCAGTGCAAAAATAGTGAAGGATATAGGGGCTCTAAAATTTCTCGCAGGACGCGAGAGAGGGTTTCGAGGGTTTCGTAGCCTGGTTAGCTCGTGCTGGCAAATTTTTTAGTGTTCTCTAACGCCGAGGGTTTATGCAAGGAAAAGTGCAAACTCCTTCCACTCTGCACGAGCACGTAGCTGCTCTCAGCACGTCTGAATCTCACCAAAGCCCTCGGCTGCACCCAGTGTCTTTGATACGACCCGTGGCACAAGCCGGCGTCGGCGGGTGCCGAATGAGAGATTTGGGTGCTCGCATCCGTACGCTCGAGTCTGCAGAGCAGTATAATCTTATTTGTGCTTCAATAGCAATCATTTAATACTGCCAGTTATTAAAAAATAATTAAATTACCAAAACCAACATGGAGCTAGGGCTTACAATAGGAGGTCAATGTGATTTGACTCTTTAAGTTAGAGAGGGGCACTAGCAAATGCCAATTGCTTTCAAATTTTGCTTCTCGGTTCCATTTCTGGGGTGGAAGGGCAGGCGAGACTGAAACGTAATTTATTTCTCTCGAAGCAAGAATAAATCACGGTGTATAATTATGTATATTTAATTATAATAATAAATGCTTAGAGGTGCTTGGTGGTTATCAAGGCCTCTAATTTAGCTGTTTTGGGAAGCAAATATAGTTTGGAGGGGACATTTTATGAGGAAAAATATTTTGGAAATAACCTTTTTATTTTTTTCAGGAAAAACAGAAATTTCCTCTTTTTGCCCAAACAGACTAGTAAATAAGCTTGCATTAACCAGTGATTCATTAGCTGAAATAGCTTTGCGTGCAGAAGGTCTCTAACGCAGTGAACAAAACGTGGGGACGGTGCCGGCGGCTTTGGCAGGGCCGTGCACCCCGACATCCCCACGGTCCTTGTGCATCCCCGTGAAGACTGCGAGCTCGGTAGAGGTGGAAAACGCGTCTTGCAGGCGGTGCTCGGCGCGCTTGTTTTATCTTTATTTTATTTTTTGGCCAGCGCAATGCCTCCCCGAGCGAAGCGCGCTTGGCACCGGGCTGTTGTTATTTACTGCCAGGCGAGCGCGCGTCGCTCGAGGCCGGCACGCGAGCGCGGTGCCCCTACCCCCGTCGGCGAGCCGAGCGGCGTGCCGGGGAGCAGGACAGGTAGAAGGCGCAGCAGGCGTCTGATTTGAGCCAGTTACTCATTTGCTGAGTGTTTGTGTTTATGCAAAGGGGCCTCTTCCTGCATATTTAATCTAGAGTAAGGCAGTGGCTTTTGTTGTGTTTAGACCACATACCTTCAGCCCTTCCTCGCGCAGGGAGGCTGCTCGCTCCGGCGTGCTCCAGCCTTTCCAAACTTTCCGCAGTTGCTTGGGAATTTCCGCGCCACTCCCGTGCCTTTTGCTTCCTCCTTCATGGGTGAGTTTGCAGGGTGGGCAGCGCCGGGCGCTTCCCCTTCCCCTTCCCTTCCCTTCCAGCCAGGCGCAAAGCGGGGCATTCGCTCGCTCGAGCCGCCCGCTCCGCTCGCGGAGTTTGAGGCCGGGATTCGGATGGAGAACACAGGTGTTTCTGGGATATCCTTGGGCTCTAAAGCTCCGTATGGCAGTGGGCAGCAGTTATAGGCGGGGGGGGCGCAGAGCGTGGCGGGGGAAGGAGCTCGGCGTAACTCTTCTTTGCACCAAATACCCCCTTTGGTGCCTGTCCGGGGAGAATGGTGCCATTGTTCACACAGAGCTCCCCAACGCAACGCGGGGCTGCCGGAGCGGCAGCGAGGAACAAAACGAGAAGGGAAGAGAGAAAGAAAGAGTGAAAGAAACTCCGTGCTTTATTGTTCCCCAGTAAGGGTCCTTGCTCGGATGTCTGCGCCGCGGGAGGACGGCTTTTCTGCCGTGGAAATTGAGTCGTCCCTTCATTGATATTAATAGCGCGCTGGAGATGTTAGCCATGATGCGGAGCCCCAGCACGGAGAGGGGGAAACCTGATATTCCGGAGTGGGGGGGGACAGTCCTGCTGCTCCGTGGCGTGGGGGACGTCCCTGCGCCCTGGCAGCACCGCTCGCCTAACGCCGGCCCCGCTTAACCATTTGCTGCGAGTGGTTTAATCCCTGGCTCATGCTTTTGATATAGATGTAATTACTGGCGCTGGCTCCCGCGCCTTATTGACTGCGCCGCGCGCTCGGCTTCCGCGGGGCAAATGAGTTTTAAAAATGACTTTAGCGCTGGCTCGGGGCAGCACGTCCCGGCCGAGTCCTGGTGCCGTGTGTGGGGACCGATGGAGGATGCTGCTGGCGGGATCCGCACGGAACGGCCCGGAGCAGCGTGGCCCGGTGCGGAGCGAGGCCGGGAACGGCGGGATTGGGTTCCCCGGGAACCGTTTCCCTGGGTTCGAGTAACTCGGCTCCGACGGAAGAGTGTGCTGTTCCCCCACGTGTCGGGAAGCGTGAGAATCTGCATAAAATCCCGTCAACCTGATTAAAATACGCAGGGACGTTGGTCTTCTCGGGTGCAAATCAGCCTCCAGGCTCGGAGGCATTTTATTAACAATGAGGCTGCCGGGGGTTTTTAATAACAAAATTACAAATACCGTGGCTAATTGGGAGTGTATTACTTTTATGCTCCAGTTAAAAAAAAAAAAAAAACTTTTTTATGAGGAAAAGTACCTCAGTCAAAGCACCTTGTGTGATTAGTGCTATTGTATTCTTAAATTTTGATTGATAGAGATAATAGTTTTCACTTAAAAATACAGACAGGTACTTTAACTTTCCATGACAATAGCTATTTGCATTTCTTTTATCTTTTTGTTTAACATCTGTGGGGGTTGGGACGGATTTGATTATTAACTCTTATTGCACACGGAGGTAAATGCTAAAACAAAGCTTTTGTTAAAGCTTCAAAGGTAACACAGCAAATACCGCTTTTTAGGCACCAATATTGCAGGGCTGTTAAAGGATACCTGGAAAATATTTTCCCGTGGCCGTGACCAGGAGTAGCACTTTGCTGGGAGGTAGGGGAGGGCGACGGCCACGGCAGCACCCGTCTCTGTGATACCTTGGGCCCACTGGGTGGGTGGGAGGATTTTTATCCCATATTTTTTATTTTTTCTTCCTAAAGCTGCAGCCGTGGGGCTCGACGCGGAGCAGGTGAAGCCGAGCAGTAGCAGCAGGAAAGGTGCCTTTGCAGTAGGCAGGAGAACCAGCAGCATTTCCTAGGGATGCCACTTGGAAAAATAGACCAGGATGAATATTTACTTGAGCTTTGAAAAGTAACATTTTGCTTTTTCTATTGTTTATTTTTGGGGGGCTCTGCAGGCGTGCAAGCCCTGCACCCCACGGCTGCTTGGCCGCGGGGAGCAGCGTGGGGGACGGCAGCGCAGGCACCGCGCGCGCAAGGGCCGGCGCGAAGGCACGTTCGGAAGGGCTAGGAGAGGTTTCCCGGGACGAGGTGGCCGCGTGGACGTGTCCCCGCTGGCGGCTCCGACTGGGGACTCGTGTCACACGTCCTGCTCGGCTCGTGCGAGGCAGGGCGCCAGTCCACTGAGAAGAGATGCAGGGCCCCGAGCTGCCGCTCAAACCCTGCACGGCGAGCGAGCCCTTCCTCGCTCCTGTTAACCGTGTCCGTGCTTCCTATCAGAGCTTGGGAAAGGGGAGGGAGGGAGGGACGGCATGTGATCAGCTTGGTGGCGCTGGCTCGGATCAAGAGATCCTTTCCCAAGGTTACAGGGGTTTGGTTTTGGAGAGGACGAAAGGTTGCTGTGCATGGCTGCGTCCTCGCGCTGTCGTTCACTTGTGTTTTATATCTCTTTGGAATAAATTGAAAGCTCCGAGCAGGCTGCGAGTGGACACGGAGCCCGCTTTGCTCCTGCCTGCGCCGGGAGCGTGCGCATCCCGCTCGCTTGGCCTGCATCAAACGGTTGCATTTGGTTGCATGCATCCAAATGGGGATGCATTTGGGGATGCGTTTGGTTGCAGTCTTGCATTTGAGACCGCCTGTCTCAGGGCACCTTCACCATTCGCCTGCGTTTGGCCTTCCAAGGAGGTGGTATGAGCCCCAAAAAAAGATTTTTAATGTATTTTTATTGGGTTGCTGGATGGCCCTTATGTAAAAGAATTGAAAAGGCTACCTCAGTGCCCCCGCAAAGTGACTGTCTGCCTGAGGATTTGCGGGTGTTTACGCAGGTAATTTGGATCGAGACGGCTCATGTAGAAGAGACCGGCCTGGACCATGTCGTGGTCCACCCTGTGTTTTCAGGATTAGCAAAATACCAAATAATTTTTCTTTGCTTACTGATTTGCAGCTGGTAAAATCACTGAATGCGTCTGTCCCCTCATGGGACAACAAAAGAGTAATAATGGCAATAGAAGGGCATATTTCAGCCTGTGTCTGGTTGAGTGTAACTTAAGGAGTTTTAAAAGGAAAGAAATAGCTATATTCAGTCGTTATGGTTTCCTTTATTTGGGGAAAAAGAATATTGCACAAAAGTGCTTATTTTGATTACATGTTCTGATATTTTAAAGCCTCAGGAAATCTGTTAGTAAGTATTTCAAATAGGCTCAATAAATATATTTCAACTAAGAAATTAGGCCTTATAGGAGAAAAATGGACATTGAATTTCAGAAGCAACATTTTGCAGTGCTTTTCAAAAAAGAGTGCTTTCTAAGTAATGAACTGGAGATTCCCTCGCTGGTTTAGGTTTCCAGTAATAATCTGTAGCCTTCTTGAGCCTGGGACACTGTCAAAAATTATGTAATAATTCTGAGCAGGGGAGCAGTTCAACCGATGTTCTACTTCCCTGTACAAAATTACTCACAGCCCGTTTGTGTGGGATCAAGGTCTTTTGTTCGTCTATTCTGGGCTCTCCACGAGGCTATTCTTGCTGAGGTATTAGTAGAAATGCTGCTCTTCTCAGTAAAACTTTCTGCTGCAACGGTGTCTATTTCTGTGTATTCTTTATGTTATTGCTTAAATTTAGCTTTGCAGTGATCGCTCAGAATTAGCTTTCCTGAAATTACCTCCCTGATACAAATCGGTAGTGAAGGAGGAGGCTACTAAATTGAGGATGGGTTGTGGGATCTAAGTGTTCGATGGCCTGACCCGAGAGCAGGGAGGATGGGGAAGAGCCTCTTATCTGGTACTGAGGTACCAAGGAGAGTTGCTAGGACCTCATGCAAAGCAGAATTAACCAAAAAGCTCATGACCTGGGGTCAGATTATGAACTTTTTTGCATTATTAGCAGTTGTCATTTCAAAAATCATGGTGATAACAGAAGTGTCTTTGCATCTAAGACTTTCAAAATGCAAAAAAATCATTTTCCCGTTTTGCTGCTGGGTAAACAAATTCCCATTTTGCTTCTGGGGAGTAAAGCCAATATGTTGGGCAAGGTCTGGTGAAATCTGAACAGGTCAAGTAGTTCCGTGAGGCCTTTTCCCTGTGTAGAGCTCCAGTTTTGCTGGTGGGACTCCATCCCCGGCACTGGATCGGGAGAATTTCCCTTTGGCTCCCAAGTCTGTAGGGCCACCACTGTTCACAAAGTGGATTTTTGTGTGTGGTTTGGTTTTCTATTTGATTCCTCTCCTTGAGGGAAAATATGAGTCTAGTGAAGTGTCTTGCTTTGGTCAGATGGGATTTTTTCTTTGTTTGCTCCACGCACGCACTTACAGTGTTGATGGTACTTGGTGTTTATCTTAAAGACAGCATGATGGAAGGAATGTGTGTTGCCTACATCAATTCACTCGCCCATATAAACATTTTGAGGGGGAAAGTCTGTATTTGTGTTTCTGCATGTTGAGATACTCAACTTCTAGGCTCTTAACAGGAACTTTTCACAGGTGTGAACAGCTGTCTCTGCTGCTCATTTTAAGCAAATTTGGGGACATCAGGTAGCACATAACTTAGATAACCAGCAATGGAAGCAGCCCGGATCTCGGGCTCTCCAGCTTGTGAGAAGCAGAGGAGTCCTCTGGAGCCCACATCTTGTCTTGCACTCAGTGGACCGTGGTTACCTCCCTTGGGCCGATGTCAGGCGAGTGTTCCTGGGTTTCCTTGTCACATATTTATTTCATGTGTGACAAGAGTGTTTAGAAAAGTGTTACCTGTGTTTTTAGGCACTTCTGAAAGGTTTATTTTATGCACATTTTATGCACATACATTTTAAGTTTCCTTAAGAAGTGCATTTTAAGATGGTTCACTTGCTATCAGGAAGACTCTGGGTAGAAGTGAAGCCTGCTTGCAAAATACTGCCAAAATAAAGATCTGCCTGCCAAATATACAGAAAATTTATAAAACAGATATAATACGAGAAGAGTTTTGAAGTGTCAAACCCCAGATAACCCCTGCAGCCAAGCAGGAGAGGAGCCTTTATTGCAGCTAATCTAAGAGCACATCGTATGGCAGAGGTCATGCATTTTACATAAAAGATGTATTGTTTTACATACGCGCAGGAAGGTGAGACCTGACCTATGATGACAGAGTACAGTTATGTCCTTTCCAACGCAGGATCAGGAGTGACTTGCACAGGAACCCCGGAGAAGCTGCTGGGGCTGCCAAGGCAGCAAACCCTGACCCATTTCGGCCCCCAATCTCCAGGATTTCGTTGTGAGAATTGTGAAAAAGGTTCACTCAAAATACATAGAAAGTAACAATAAGGATAATAATAAAGATGATAATAGTCATGTTGATTCTAGTTAGCAGCAGATGAAAACAACATTAATTTCATCTCAAGATGACCTTTTTCATGGCTGAAAATTGGTACTTTCAATGGTGGAGAGGTAATGCCTCATTCTTAGGGTGAAAACCTTTTTCCTTCCAAACGAAATGGCAGGTGCATACATTTTCTTTTAGAAAGAATTTAATGATGAGTCGAATTTTTTCCCAGAGGTTGATATTTTACTACTTAGATTAAAAAAAAAAAAAAAAAAGCTGCAGCTATTTATGTAAATAGCGTAACTTCTCAGTTGATGAGTTTCACAAACACCCCCAAAACTTCGCATCGCTGTGTGAATTTTACGAAATGGAGTTTCACGGCGCTCGCTCTTGCACCTCGACATGTCCCCGAGTTTCCGTTTCATATGATGTCATCTGTGTCAGCAAACTATTGCATATTTCTTTCTGTCTTCCTTGCATTACTGTTCTGCCCCCCCTGCAGCAGCAGATCAACATTTCGGTGAAATTGGGTTATAATTTCACTCTATTAAGCTATTTGGTCAATTGACGTGGAATTAATTCCGAGTGCTGTTAGTGGTTCGAGTTAGTAACTCGATCTAAATTAATAAACAAATGTTTTTCTTTTCTCTTGTACCATATGTTGATCCCAATTACATGAACAGAAAGTGGCAGATTGTCATGTTTCTTAGAAGATTACATACTCTTTTGCATAAGAGAGAGTACACAAGATGCAGTAATATACAAGGTAAAAAAAAAAAAAAAAAAACCCACACGTGCTGTTTTCTCCCTCCTACTTTTGGTAAAGATGCACTTTAATTATTTTCCCCCCAAGAGTCGCTGTATTCACTACTGTGGCTCATCTTCTTAGCAAGAAGATACCCCAAGACAGTAAACAACTTGGGGAATGTGGCTCGAAAGATGCAGCTGGTGGTGAAATCTCTTCTAGGACCGGGTGTCTGTGGAAAGGGATGAAAAAGAAGAAAGCATAGATCCCTAGGCTCAAGTAGTGGTGGTTACGAGTGGCCTCAAAACGCCTTAAAGAAGGCGAACCCAGGCAGACAACAGCAGGAGCTCTGAAACAAAGGGCTCAACTCATCTATTATTCAAACCGAAAATAGATTGATAGGCATCAAGATTAAGAAAGTTTATGCTGGAGAACAAAGATGTCTCATCTCCATGGTTTTTCTTTCTTTATTTTTTTCTCTCTTTTTCCTTCCCCGAGCCCGAGCAGCTCTTGCCAGGGCCCGGACCCCGCGCGGGCTGGTGCTGATAAGCACCAGTCCCGTGACTCGATGGCTTCTATGAACTCGCCGGGCCGGTCGCTCCTCGGCAGCCGCGATCAGGGCCGCGCGTGTCGCTTCATTTCTGTTTGTCCTCGCGGACGCGGTGCCCATGAAAGCGGCCCGGCCGTTGCTAACCTCGACCCGGCAGTCACGTGTGTCCTGCTCTCTCCCCGCAGGGTAAGAAGAGTGACCTCTCTGGGTGGCTGTGACTGAAGATCGCTTCACGGGAGCACCCGAGGAAGGTAAATACCTGCACGGCCTTGCACACCTCCGCTCCTGCAGGCGTGGCGTAGATGCCACCTTGCACGGTCACCACCCGCACGGCGGTGATACCCGGACCGGGCTCCTCCTGGTTGAGGAGCAGCCCAAGGGAGAAGAAGCCAAGTTGGCCATTATCACAGTGGAGACCACACCATTGCATGCTTAGTCCTTTCCAAATGTAGCAGCAAGGGAAGAAGCAGCAACACTCTATAAAGATGGATTGGTCCCGTCCTTCCCAGCCAACTCCTTACCTCCAACGGGCCCAAAGTTGCTAGCAGGCAAAGGGGCATTAGCATCACAAAAGTGGTGATTCAGAAAAGCAGCTCTCGAGTAGGGGTGGTTGGTGCTGAAGGGTGTCATCTGACTGAGGTTCATCTGGCTGCTTTATAATCACCTTCTTTCAGAAATTAATAGTCGGTTAAGCACCATAGCAACAAGCACCACTGATGTAAGCGCTCGGCAGTGGCTGCTGCTCGCCGTGATGTCAGTGCTCGTTAGCACTGTTCCCTTGACCTCGTTTGAATAGAAAATGGTGATTTCATTTCCAACTTCAGATTTTACAGAGTGACTGCATGCATCTTGAGGAAAGGGGAGCGATTTTTGTTTGTAATTGTGTTAAAATGTGCTCCTAAGGGAGGGGAGGGAAATGTCCACGTTCTCTTCAGTTTTAAATTAAAATAGATATAATGATGATTTTTTTTTCAGTTCTTTGTTGCCGGAAATATCTACATAGGGATCACACAATTCATGAAGTTCAAGTGACTATTGCAGTCCTTGGCCATGCTCATGGTTTATGTCAGCAGGGTGATACGTGCTTCTCTCCAACATCTGAGTATTGCTATTTTCTTATGGTGGAGCCAAGAAGTAGTAGATGCAGTTTGGGTATTGAAGCTGGGGCAGGTCCTGCTTGGGAGGGTTTGCTGCTTAAGAAGATGCTGTGTAGTGTTGTTTCTCCTTTTGTCTTTTTTGTTTTTGTGGAATAAGGAGAAATCTTTAAGTCCCAGATGCATCAGACTACCTCAACATTTATGAGATACTCATGGAGCTGTGGATCAGTGGGGGGACATGATGCTTATAACTCATGGAAATAAGGAATATTATAGTTTCAAGTTTGTGAATAGTAAAAATAGCTTCAGTTTTGTGGTAGAGCAAACCCACTAGTGTGCATAGCTCAACAGCGGACAAGCCGAACAAGCTGGCTTGCCTGTGTCCCTGGCAAGGACCATTAGATCATTTGGACCAGCTGCCTAGATGTTGTAGGTCACTAAGCCCCATCCAGGACCCCTAGACAGGGTTGTTCAATAGGGTTTAGATAACCTCTGTTTTCTGGAAAGCAACCGGTCTCGGTGGGAAGACATTGAGGAGCAGAGAAGATGCCACTGCCCTTAGGAAATTTCCCATGGATTAGGTCCTAGATAGACATGTGGTACACGAGTTTCAGCATGTGTTTCTGAATGGCACAACAAAATTCACAGGTTAATGAAGAATAAAGTTGTTCCATGCAGGCTTTAACGTTAGGACTGTGAGAAGTTATGGGTCCTCCTTGCTTCTGCTGCAGTGAGTGGTGCTCCTCTCTTCAGAAAGTGATTTGCTTCACGATCAGCTCCCAACCTTCCAAAATGTATTTGATAAAATAAAAAAAGTAATGAATGATACGTGGTCTAAGAAACTGGATGTCGAATTTCGACTTGGCAAGAATTGAAACGGCCGAGATAATAAACCAGGAGAAGAGGAGATAGTAATGGAAACAGTGACAGAGTCCTAATTAGAGCAGTGCCACCGAAACAGGGAAGGTTAAGGGCCTGGTTGATTGAGTTTGAGCTCAATTGCTTGATAGCTTAATTTCAGGTGAAATCCCATCTTCTGAGTTAGCGGGCAAGGCGCTCAGCATGGCCACAGAGCAGGTCTCCGTGCTCCTGGCGGGGCGGCCCCGGCGGCCGCAGCACTCACGAAATAGGTTTTTATGCTCCGTGTTCTGGCTGTTGCTTCTTTTTTTTCTTTTTTTTTTTTTTCTGTAAGCTCCAAAGAACTCGTCGGTGATACAGATAACTGAGCAGATACTGCAAGGGGCTCTGGTGGTTAAACCCTCAGAATTAAGCTGTTTACATTCTCCTTTATTTAGCACTGGTAGGCATAATGCCTAATTATATGCCAGTTTTGCTCAAAGTAGGAATTTGAATTGCAATGTCTGATTTGGGGAGTAGTATTGTAAAGTGTATTTTTACTGAAATTATGGACAATAGTGTTAGTTTTCCAGGAGCAGTCATTTGTTTAAGTGCATTTTCAATAATCAAACGTGTTCAGTGAGCGTTGTAAATCAGGGATAGCTCGCGTGCTGGAAAATTGAAAAACACAAAACATGCTGCTAAAGTTGTACATTATTGATAACAAAAGGCACATGCAGACTTTTGAGATAGCAAAGATAGAATACTTGAGAAAACCCTCACAGGGAAAAAAAAAAATCAACACAAAAGGATTTAGCAAAGTTACACTGAGTTTAAAATTTCAGATCTTAGTGCTTGCCAGAATTAAATGTTGATTGAATATTGAAACCAAAACAGTACCTGCCTACTGCAACTGAAAAACAAGTAAGATGGTCAGCAGATGAACCTGTAGGTCTGAGCATGGTCTGAGCTTGAACTTTTTTTATTCTCTTTTCTCCTTCTCTTCTCCTTCCATGCAAGCCAAGGAGAAAGGTCAGAAGGATTTTTTTTTTCCCAAAACTGCAATATAAGAATGTGTTGCTCAGTTTGTTTATGTAGAAAAAAAGTGGTTCTGAGGCAAAAAAAAAAAATCATTTTTCTTCTACAGCCACACCACTTTGTTTTCTCAGGAAGAGTTATAGCTCTAAACCATGTCAAATATGTCACTGTGCTGCTTCCTCATTGGTCTCCACATGCATCTCCCCCTTCCTGCATCTCTGGGTTGCTCTATTCATGACTCAGGAGGTTTTTAAGGTGATTTTTTCTCTACTTGCTTTGATACCTTGATTTTTCCTCTTTTTGACCCAGGGGTCTTAAAGCAGTATTACAGAGAAAAAAAAAAAAAAGGCCAGAAGTCTCAGAAGATGCAGTATGTGGTGCTTCTGGTTTGACGTGCTAGAAACACTTAGCATCAGTTCTTGCATCCCCTGAGCAGGAGACGGGGATTCAGGGCACGTCTGTTGTATTGTGATGGGATGTCGGCTGCTTGCTTCGTGGTGTGGTGTTAGCTCGAGTGTCTGGAGTCAGTCCCCATCAAAAACTGCATTTATTTACTTTCTGATTGTCCAAGAAAGTGGGTATTTACTACTTGCTAAGACCTTTCCATTAGATAGGTGATGTGAGGTGCAGAGTCTTTCTCTAATCTTTAAAAATAGAAATTACAATATTACCTACCTGTTTTGGAGCAAACTGAAAATGAAATAATAATTGTGGTCTTTTGACAACACAACTTGTTTAAAGTTCATACCTGCTTTAATGCAAAGTTTTAGCCTAGAGATGGGTGAAGCCGTGGTTTTTCTAAGGCAGATGGGTCAAGAAGATTTGGGAAATAGATTAAGACATTTTGGAATAATTTAGAAAGTATTTGAGCAGATCTCATTAGCATGGACCACTAGCATACTGCATTGAAGACTTCAAAGATCTGTCAGAGGAGTTCTCTCTGCGCTATTGTCTGCCAGCATTAGCAATCTCAAGAGAACATGTTTCTTTTGTTTGCTTTTGGCCCATTTAGCTTTTTTGCTTCTTCTTCTTCTTCTTAATGTTCCTTAATGTATTATAAATCTTCAAGTGGGTTGGTGGAAAAATGCATTTCTCAGCTGTAAGACAGTCAGTAGCAGGTTTTGATCCTCTTATCCGATGCTTGTGGACCAAATCCTTCTGGTCTTCATGAAGCTGCTAAGGTGAGCAAGGTTTGGTCTTTATTTTGCACAATCCTACTGTGTTTCTTCCATTTATGTTAGGTAGATGCTTGATAGAATCTTCAGTAAAACTCAAGTGCTGATTTGTATTACTGGAGCTGTTCAGAGGACCATCATCCCCTTTGAAAGGCAGCCGGAGCTGTTTGGGGAAGCTGCTTTCGGGTAGTGGGAGCCTGTTTGGCCTCTACCACAGCATCAGCCCCAGACTGCAGAAAAATCAACTTGGAAACACCATACTGCAAAGAGGCTAGAAATGGTTCTCTACCTGGGGCAACAGAAGGGGATGACACTGTTGGCTTGGACGTGTCTACTTTGACCTAAGCATGGGTATCCCAAGGGGCAGGGTAGGCAGCGCTTATGACACCCTGTGCAATTCCCAGCCTGCTTCCTGTGGTTATCCCGCAGGATGACTCCATCAGGACATGCTGTGTTTCCCTATAGCTCACGTGGGGAAGGAATTACAAACCGCATGGCTAGGAATGGTATTTGCTCTGCATCAGTCTGGAGCCCAAGGTTTCCTTCTGAAGCAAGCAAATGATTTCCCTGGGTTAGAGAACGGTGCCAACGTTTGCCTGAGTGTCTGTCAAAAAGTGCCACACAACGGGCACAACCGTGACGGCCTCTTGCTCGTGCAAATGGGCCTTAGTGCCTGGCACCCTTGTCCCTTAATACCGCGTTTCTGGTGGCGAGGGTGAGAGCCTCTTGCAGGCTCGAAAGCCGCCTTTGGAAAATCGCTCCTGCAAAGATGGTGCCCAGTTCTGCATTCACAAATCCAGCCAAGTGAGAAAACGACGCCAGAAATAGATTCCTGTTGCATATTTCATATTTTATTTGGTCATCTCTTAGGTCATTGCGTGTTGCCTTCTACCACTCTGGAAGTTTATCTTCCGGCATGCCCAAGTTCTCTCCTACAGCAACGATATTTTACAGCGGCAGTGTTACAAGACCAGTGATGTCAGTGGGCAGTACAGGAGGCCACCCTTTCTGCTTGGTAACGCGTACAAAAGCCAAAGCATTAATATTAAAAAAAAAAAAAAAAAAAAAAAAGTAAATTTTTGGCCCCGATTGCCTGCCCATATTTCTCATTGCAACATATGAAAGTGTTTTTCACTTCTGCTAATGGCAGGAACTTCAGACGCCACCTCCAAGATGTTTAATTGCTAAGTGTTTCTCCCGGTGCAATCTGTGAATTTTAATTTGGGACTCTCCCACCTCTGCTGCCCCTATACTTTCCAGGGTGTTTTGCGTAATAGTGCTTAATTGCAAAAGGGTCATTTCTGACTCTGAGCTCACTGTTTATTTTTTTAGTAGGGTAGCACAAACATTTGGACGCTTGTAGCTACGACTCTGACGTCATTTCCACTGCAAACCATTAATATCAGTAGTTTATAACATGGCATTTCAGAATGCATTTCTGTTGAAATATGATGATCCCTTTTTATTTTGTTTTAAAATAGTAGAATTATTTCCCTCTGTTTTTTTAAACAAGAGATAAATTGACACCCTTTGAGTAATATCTACTTGCTTCTCCTCTCATTCCCTTGGCAGTATTTTTAATAGCCGCGTCCCTGTGCTTATCTATATTATATTTGTAATGCAAGTGTTTCGTTTAATCCTCCGACACGTTAAGGGCCGATGGAAGGAAACGTCTGTGTAAGGGCACAGCATTTCCTGCCAACTTCCACCAATGCAATGCTGGGATAGAGGGAATGACATTAGTAATTGTTTGTGAACATCTTAGAAATAGAAAGTGCGACTTTTAAAAGCTAGCAGCAGCGTAAATCAATAATATGAGCAATGAGACAATTTCCTTTTTTGGGGGGAGAGGGAGATTTTTAACCCCTTTTTCACTCCAGAAGTTATTTCCAGCTAAAATGCCTTGCGGTTACTTTTACTCTTTGTGTTTGCTTTAGGGCTGCCACTACTCTTCACTTAAATTTTATTCCCATAATTGGACAAGATAATTTTCATTGGGAAAATTTTGTTTTTAGAAGCTTTACCGAACGCAACTTGAACATTGTTAAAAATGTTATTTTTGGAAAACCTCACAAAAAAAAAAAAAAAAAGAAAGATTTTCTGAAACACTGCAAATTCTTTTGCATCTTTATTCCTCTTTGAGATCCTATATCCAGAGAGAAATAGTTTGCTCTTTTGGTTTGTTTTCTCTCGCTTGGAGGAGGGCTACGTGATTACTTTTGGTGCTGCTTGCTAAGAACATTCAAAGCCCTCAGAGCTCCATTTGGGAGAACGCTAAAATGAGCCCACAGGAGGTCTTGTAAAAGTTGTAAGAAATTGTAAGCATGTCTGCTGAGTCAATTATATGAGACAAATTGCCAGCATAAGGCTGCAAGGTTCCAAACTTGTTATTTGCTCCCCATTATCTTTAAAACAATTCTGCTCTACCTTTGATTTCACAGCAGAAAAATGCATGTTTGGGAGAAAAAAGAAACACTAATTAGGCAAAATATTTTAGGAATTGGAAGAATGATCTGGATTTATATTCATGTAGTTAAAAGGAGAATCTGGCTTGTCTTTCTTCTCTAGAAAGTTGGATACCTGAAAAAAAATAGTTTAAAGATGCAGGATGTTGTTATGTAAGATTTATCTTTAATGACATTGAGTACATGAGGTGATATTTTTAAGATCATTTGAATTTTAATTTTTAAATTATTCAGTAAAAAAAAAAAAAACTTGATTCCTTGAGAATGTTCACAATGTTTTGCAGAGTTTATTAACCCTACCATGAGTTTCTGAGAATTACATAAAGGATAGTGCAGATCTCACCTGTGCATGGTGCAAACGCCACGTGTGCTAGCTAAATCTCTAAAAACGTGTGTTGTTTGTGTGGGATACAGCGAAGTGCAGGCCAGCTGGAGGTTTACTGCTCTGTACGGTGTTGTGCCTAATGCAGCTTGAAGCATCAGAACAACTGTACTTTTCTCCACGTACTTGATATGATTGCACAGTCCAGGAAAGCCCCTTTGCCCTTTTCTCCAACCTCAACCCAACTGCTCTATTTGAAAGCCTGGAAAAGCTGCAGAACCTCGGAGATGTCTTTGGCAAAAGTCCTTTGGTTGGGAAGTGCTGTGGGTGCCATGGGGTCTCCTCTGTCACAACCGACCTCGTCTCATGCAGTTGGTAGGTCGAGGTGCTAGAGGTATGAGCGTAGGGTTGTCCACTCTGGACCTCTGATGGACTTGTTGCTTGGGAATATGCTCAACTGCTATTCATTTCTTATTGTTTTGTTGAGCATTGACTCTTTGTGGGCCATTGGGAAGAGTTGTTTGTCCCATGCATTTACTCGGACATTTTGCAATCCCTTTCTTCCATTTTCTGCTGTTGTCTTTTCTCAGCAAGGGCTTGGAGCAACATAACCCTGATATTCAGAAAGGTGGCCCTTGGGTTTTTGTGTGTCTTTTGAGACATGCAGCCGTTCACACAACCTGCCTGAATCACTGTCCCTTGAGTGCCAGCATCTCCATGGGTATTTACACTCTCAACTGCATCTATGAGCTTTGCTCTGCTTGAAGGTTTTCCGTGCATCTTTACATCCCTTGCAGGACCTTCCCGCAGCTCCCTGCAGGAGCCTATATATTTTTATATATTATTATACTTGCAAATGAGCGAGTAGAGACTTTTCCTGGATTTTCTCCTTTGGCATTGACATCCATCTGGTTGCTGCCCGTGAAGAGCGATCTGTGGCATCATCTCGATAAGACCTGAGTGCATCTCTGGGGGAGTTTATCATAGTTTTATATTGGGTTTCCCTCTGCATGTAACTGGATGCATTAATAGTGACATGATCGCAGTGTGACCTGGACTTTAATGGGTTTGAACTTGGAACTGTTTAGACATTAAGAAAAAGCCTTTGCTCCCCACGTGCATCCAGTTTTTTATGCGGAAGCTTGAGCCCTAGCAGCTCCGTGGCTGTGTGATTTCCAACTTTCACATGAAAAGGACCAAGTAGTTGCTAGAAAACCGGACTGTTTCTCTCCTGATGGAGATGTGTGACTGCCAGGACATGCATGCAGCAAAAAGCAGCCTAAACCTTCTGTTTTGCTTTGCGAGGGGCAAACAAATCATCATCTCCCCTGCGTCTGGGAGCGAGTTTTGCAGTGCATGTCCGCCTCTCTCCGGAGCATGAGCCGGGATTCGGGATCCGTTGCCCACCTCGGTGTTCGTGTCTCTTTGTGGCAGGGCAGTTTTTGCAAAGTATGTGCCATCTTTCTCCTGCCCAACTGTGTCCCCAGGAAGGCTTCCCCGCCTCGTTTCCGCTCGGAAGGAGCCCCATTTACAGAGTTAGCAGCTCCCTACAAACACATAGGCGCAAGGGAAGGACTCGTGCCCGTTTTGCTTTAATGTTATGTGCAGAGCTCAGCTGTAATGATATAGAAGTTAGTCACCTGCCATCAGAGTCATTTCCGTGGAATGATGATAGAGAGACCCGGAGTAAAAACGTCTCCGTGGAGGGCTACTGGCAGATTTACTGGCCACCGGTTCAGACTAGATTGCCCTTTCTTTTTGGTCAGAAGAATTACTATGCACTGAGTTTGCTTATTAAATTGCTGAGTTTTGTGCTGCTGGTGCTAGGCATCCATGCTGTGTCAGGCAGTAGCATCCCTGCCATGTCCTGCTCCCTGCTCCCAAAAACCAGGACACGTCTATGCTTGGGTCCCCAGCAGCTGCGCTTCCACGGAGCAGCAAAGGCGATATGTTTTGTATATAATGCTTTTAATGGGCATGCAAATTGTTAGTCTGCAGACCACTGCTTTGCTTGGATTTTTCTTTAAAACATTAATGAGCATTTTAGTTTTGGAGAGGGGGAAAATTTACAAGTAACAATGGCACGGTATTAAAATGCAACGGCTAATGCATATGTTCTGTTGGTTTGCCTTGTCTTATAGGAACATCATTTTTGCCCATCAGTATTAACAATGCAAACACCCTGAAATGCTAATAGCACTAGTAAGCTTTTAATTCCATGGAATTTATTGCTTGCTGTATTTCCATGAATTTATAACGCTTTGATTCTTAAGAGCCCCATTTAATCAGTTTTGCCTGGCACCGAACATAATAAACAACTCGCTGGTGCTAAAGTGCCACATGGGGGAGGCTGCTAACAAGAAAGTTAAATGCTTCTGCCACTAGCAGTTTCTTCGCTGTATTTTTCATGAGCTGTTACTACCAGTAATGTACTTTGCTAGCTTTAGAGCAGCGGTTAAGCACAGTGACAAACCAAGCAGCTCTCCAGCGCAGCAAACAGCCAGGGCGCTGCGGCAGCTTAAGCCAGCTTGGAGGCTCATGATGGTTTTATAGTGATCAGTGATTTTTGCCTTATTTTGTTGTTTTGTTTTTTTCTCAAAGGCCACGTTTTTCTCCATCTCTGTTTAGGACTTTGAGCAATAAGTGGTGAATGGCGTTCATCAAAAAAGCAGGGTCTGGAGAGAGAAAGAGGCTGGAACCTCTTAAAAAGCAGTTGTTTGTTTATGCTGCTTGACCATAAAAGTACAGAAGAGCATCTCAATAGGAAAATACCAGATTTTCAAGTGCTTTAAAGCAGAAAATGTCATTTGAATCTCAAAACTGCACCAACTTTATATAATTACCCTTTTAATTATCCCCAGTGGCCCATGAAATTTGTAAAATAGAGCACTGAGGGTTTGATTTACTTACATGTTGCACTTTAGTGTTATGCTCTTAATGAATATTGTTTAGTACTAATGTCAAGCTGAGATTTCTGCGTATCATAGGGAGGTGCGTGCTACAAAACTGCTTATTTAGGTGGGACCTGGGGAAACTCCGTCTTGAGTGAGGAGTATGTAAAGCAGCAGGCTGTAATTTTGGCTGCCTCAATGGAAACTCTGTTGACTTTCTGCTCTTGGCTCATGTGCAACATTTTCCTCTCACCTTCTGAATTTAGTTGATGCTTCACCAGGTAAGAATAACCTACAGGGCTGGTTGGGTGGGTTGGACCAGAGGGACGAGCAAGCCAGCATCTCTGGTAGGGGATGGGGCCAGATGCCTCCAAGGAACGGGGGAAAAGCTTGAGGTTTTATTTTCCTTCCAAAATGTATCTTCAGGTTTTTCTGTATTCACTGCCATAACACTTTAGCGTTCCTCTTATCTCGGCATGTGTTGCTCTTGTCATCCTGCTGAACTCCCCATACCGTAGTGTGGCTCCACATGCCATAGGCAATTCATGCAGCGTTGAGCTAAAACTCCTTAAATTTGTTTTTCCAGTTTGTGACTATTCCTGTACATTTATATACACTGTGTGTAAACTCTGCAGTTGGAGGAGAGAAACAATAGAGAATCTGTCATTTCCCAACTTCCAAGTAATAAAGAGGAAATTTGGGTTCAAATCCTGGCTTACATTAATGGCAAGATTCCTGTTGATTCACAGAAGGCCAAGATTTTATAATATGATTCTTTTTAAGAAAAAAAGAAAAAAAGAAAAACACTGCGAATGTTTGGCGTGGATCTGAAATTTAGAAAGGCAACATTGATTTAGTTGTTTACGGAAACACATTTCAGGAACCCGATTTCTGGAATTCTGAAATTTGAATTTATTTATATTTGAAAATATCTTGTTTAAAAGACGCTCAAGGGAACGACTTGTGGAGGGGCTAATTAAGCGCCTTTGTGCCCTCTCTAGCACAAGGGGGCTCCTTTTTTGTTTGTCCCGGGGCTCCGCAACCATAAACAAAACGAGGAGCAATAATTGGGAGGCCGGATTTAGGTTGCGGAGGGGAGGCCGTGTCGGCTTTCAGGGAGTGCATCGAGGCTGACCTTGAACTTGAGCGTGCTGATAAGGGCAGTGCAGTAGCCGGGCCATATCTGAGCACGCGCGCCCGTCGCCGCTGCTCTTCGCCAGTTTTCTCCGGCCCGTTTCTCATGCTCTTTCCGCGCCCACAATCCAGGCAGAGGCCTCTCCTGATGCACACCATAATATCAGACAGCCCAGGTGCTGCTGCTTGGCAGGAAAGATATTGCGGATTCAGTGCGGGAACAGGAGATGACAAATTTATTGTAGCAGGAGTGGTTATTTTGGCTCCATTTTGTGCTGTGTGTTTTGTTTTCTGTCTCCTCTACCACAGTGCTTGAATGCGTCACTCCCGCTCTCTACATGTGTGTGGTATCATATCATGCTCTGGGCTTCATACACCAAGCCATGGTAGAATTCAGTGAATTTGCCTGGTTTTTGCAATTGAAAGGGTTGGAAACTTGCCCAAGCACCAAATTGCATGGCAAGAGATTACAAAACATTTAGTTTCCAAATCTGATTTTTCCCTTGTGAATTTTTCTCACTTGCTCAAAGACAAGATTCATCTTGAGCAGCCCTTCCTGAGGTGGTGCTAATAACCGTGCTGGAAAATGTCCTGTGGCTTGGAATAACAGCCGCTAGGAAAGAGGACTCTTGTTCCATAACAAGTGTCCTCCTGGGCGCAGTTTTCTGGGACATGTCTAACTTCATAGAAGCACACAGCCGTTGGTGGCCATGAGGGCCATGTGCTCCACCAGAACAAGCGTTGCTCACTGCCATTGCAAACCAGCCTGCCGTGTGTCCTTCTGTGCCTGAATATCAAAATTTGGGCAAGAGTTTGCAGAGCGTGTCAAGTTGGAAACACCATTTAGAAGGTCAACAAGGAGAGGACGCCATGGACCTAATGTTTAGACTAACATGGAGCCACCCAGCTGAGGAGGGATGAGGGAGCCGAGCCAAAACAATCCAGTGGGATGGATGTGGGCATTCTCATCTTCAAAGTTGGTAGGAAATGGTTTTCTTAGAAAAAATTGGAATTAATGTTCTTTTTTACTGTAGGAGCCAGTTTTCTGATCTCCTGTAAAGATGAGGAACTTGCACTGGCCTTGAATTTCTGGTCTCCATGTCACTATTTTTCATGAATTGTAGTATTTCTACATTTATAATTTGCTGGCAAATTATATACTTTTGCAGTGCAGCACACCGTTTGCTTTTAAGAAAAGAAAGGATGAAAGAAAGAAGCTGTGTTTCCTTAAAGCTCTTTGGATGCCTTGCCTCTCTCTTTGCGTATTCTTGGCCAACCTGGCTTTGTTTTATATATTTGTGGCGTTTTTTCTTGCACTTTGTGAAATCATTAGCATTAATGGGGATTTGCGAGTGTAACAAGAGGAGAATATACCCCAGAGTGTATTACTTAATTTCGCTTTGAAGTGGAACGAAGGTGTCCAATTGGCCATATGCTGTGATCTGCTGTCGTCACGAGTACTTTTTGACTCCTTATAGAGTAGGTTAATCTCTCCTAGTGAGCCTACGATTAATCACACTTGATTGTAGATGGCATAGATGGATAGATACCACCTTTAAAAGGGCCGGCAAGTTCCTGAGATACTTTTTCCAAGCCAGAAGCAGTAGATGCACAATCTAAAGGCAGGAAAACCGTTTGGCCCTGCAAAAATTGTGCACTCACATGATTAGTGAGGCATGGCATTAAATTATTTGAGCTCTGTGTGTAAATATATACCAATAGAAGCCCCATAAGTGAGGATTTTGAAGGTACTTTTCCTCCTCATGGGCTGACTGTTGGGATGCAGATGAATGTTATTTCAGCGGCGCTTGGCGTGGTCGTACGGGTGCTCTTACTGGTGCGAGCTGATACTGGAGATGCAAGTGTCCATTTGAGAATGCCTGGCTCCCCACAGCACAGAGCTGCAGAATGTTTCTGCGATCTTGGAAGAGATGGTTTGTGGTTGGATTTTCCTTTTTTTTTTCTTTTTTTTTTTTTTTACTGTTTTTTCTCACTCTGGTGTTTATTAACATCTTCCCTGATGTCCGGTTGCAAGGGATGGGCGCATAAAAGTTTACGTGAAAATACATTTCCCGTTAAGTGTCCTGTCCCTGCGATTGCATTTGTGGCTTTAAACCGAAACCAATTCCATCCTGCTCCACCTTTTAGTGCTCAGAGCTGCTGGAGAGAGAGGAGTGGGGCTTGACTTGCATCGAAAATCCACCTTGTCCAGTTTGTTTCCCACTTGGGAACCACTTATCCATGTGCGGAGGAGCCACAGCTTGGATTTGGCTTCTGGTTTGCAATGGTTTGACAGGGAATTTTGCTATTTCCCATTCTAAGGGTTTCTGATCAGTTGCTGTGAAGGGAAAGATGGATCCACCAAGTGCTAGGGGTGCAGGCAGGCCCTGAGCAGAGTCAACAAATAAGAGTGTTTGCAGTTTGGGATATCTCTGGCTGAACACGGGATATTTTCCAAATATGTTTTGAGATCACATCCGCCAGTTAGCCAAAAAACATGAAAAAGCATTAAAATCAACTGCCACGACATGTAAACCAAGTGGAAGGGCTTTCTCGTGTTTCTTGCCACTTTTTCGAGGGCAGCACTGGACGCAGAGCAGCTCCCATGGGATTTGGGCTGGTTGGAGAGGAGGACGTGGATGTCATGAAAGCAGAGACCACCCGGGGAAAGCTCCTGGCCGTGCAGCCAGACCGCACCGTTGGTGCAGGGCTATAACGTGCAGCGTTTTGGGAACGTTAATGGTTATTTCGGGTACCCTCGGCGGGAAGCGCGTTCTGTCGTGTTGCCTGTTGCAAGAGCAAACCCCAAGGCAGACCTTTTTCTAGGAAGAAAATGTGATTAGTGCCTCTTTTCTGTGCTCTCTAGATCTCAGAGTCTTTAGTATAACTCAGCAATTAAAGGTCTAGAGGACTGTATATGCATTTTTTCCTTAAAGAGTGAAACTGAGGCAGATAAGCCGTTGAGTAATTCCTTTGGTCATCCAAGAACATTGAAGGAAATGTTAGGAGGACATCCCTGGAAATGTCTTTTTTTTTTTTTTTTCCTCAACAGAAATGGTAAAATCTGTCATTAGCGTTAGTGAGATCAGGGTAGCACAGTGTGCAATGCCTTAACCCTGAGACTTTAACCCCAAACTCCATGCAAAACAAGGCAGGGCCTTAACTTCAGAGGTCTCCTCGCCAGGATCCCGACAAAGTAAACAGCATGACACTTAATTTATCTACCCCAGAAACATGAAGGGCTCAGTCGACCTGATGGGATCTGTGGTTCCAGGGAGTCTAGGTATTTAAAATGTGATGCTCAGCTTGCTAAGCCATCCCCTGCAGCTTTCCTTAGTGCATAAGATATGAAAAAATCTCCTGTCCTGCAAAACAGATATTAAATTGGATACTCTTTCACCCTGCCACGATAAGAAACGCGGCAGAGAGATGCAGGAAAATGGAATGCTGCTTAGAAAGAAAATATATTTGAATCTAACATAAAAATTGGTGAGATAGGGGGATTTTCAGTGCTAGTAGCAATGCCGTCCCCAATGAGTTACTGAAAATTCAACTCTCCCTGTAGTTTTTGCGCTGGATTGTGAATAAAAATGGTTGTGATTGATGAAGCGTTTGGTGTCTCACTGTAAGTTGGTCAAGAGGGACTTTTAAATCACCCAAATGAAATATTGCATTATCATGAGCAGTAATATGTAACTGCTAAGTAAGCCGTTGCTTATCATAAGCTCAAGCTCCTCCAGAGCTCTACCCATGAAGAATGTGGAGGGCCCTGGTGGCACCCGCAGAGCCCAGTTGGGATCAGCGGCCTGGGATGCGCCCGCGCTTCCCAACGGGAACAGGCGGTTTTTGGAAACCAGAGGTCCCGAAGCTCACAGGGAGCAATTCAGCTGCAGCAACGGGGCGAGAGGGATGTTTTTTCTTTAAAAAGCCTCTGAAAGGAGGAAAAGGCGATACGCCTTTGTTTCCTGAAGGGCACGGACCCATTAGTCAGATGTGGGAAGCCTTAGCTATAAATTACTCCCTCCTGTACAGGGGTTGCTACCTAGTTTTATGGCATGTTGGGTTTTCTTTCTTTCTTTCTTTTTTTTTTTTTCTATAAAGCTTTTTACCAATTCCAAGATACCGATACCAAGATACGAGCAAACAGTTGATGTTTCATGAGAAATGGTGTTTAAAACTCATTTGCCCAGGAACCTCCGGACGTTCCTTGGGATATTTTGGCTTGAGGATGGAGAAGAAGGGACAGGAGCTCACACCAGAGTGCGGCATGTTACTCTGGCTGTGTCTGCACTGCTGCAGGTCTCCGAAGCTCTCCTGCCTCCAAGCTGGACCAGGGCTGCGCCATGGCTCTGTAGTGCACAAAAAAATTGATATCCTACCCCAAACCTGGTGCGCTGGCCGGGCGGTCGCGGTTGACATCTCTCCTGGTCCTCGTCTGCTCGTTTTCCTGCCTCCCAAAGCGGCGCGTGTCTCCTCGCTATTCAAATCTGGTGGTTTCTCTTCCCCTTCGCTGCGGCCCTCCCACGGGTGTCTCTCCATGGCTGGTTTTTGAGCCCAGTGCCCCGAAGTGTGGGGGCAAATGGCTCCAATCTGGTGTTTTCTGCTAAGAAGGCTGGTTATGTCAGTCTGCAGTATTACTGGTAATCCCTATAGGGACACCTACCTGTGGTGGCTACCCCAGGGCCTCTGGCCCTGCTGCCATCCCCATGATGGGCAGGAATCCCAACTTTTCCACCCAAAAAGCAACCCCCAGGCACTAAACTTTCCTCCGAAGAGGAAGGCTTGGCGTTTCCTTGACAGAGCCGATTCTGTGGCTACTAATTTATTGCAGCAATTTAAGAAACAGACGTCTGTCTGACATGTGCCATGTAGTTCAGGAGGTCACCAGTGACATCATACTTAAAATGGTTATCTTTGCAAACCGTGCATTTTGGGTAAAAGCTTTTATTTATAGTCAGTCATTAAAATTGAGACCTGGTATTTACTTTTCCTCTGATTAGGTTAAAGAGTGAATATGAACAATAAGTCCCCTTGGCTTGCCACCGCGCCGCTCGCAGGCGCCCTTTCCGAAGGTCTCGCGTTAAACCTCACGTTATGGACCGAAGTGCTAGGTTTTATTTAATGCAGTTGGGTTAGTTTTTTTCCAGTGCTGAGGCTGGATTCGAAGCCAATCCAGGTTGCACGGGATGTGTTTTATTCCTTCCCGGTGGTCTGCAGGCTGCTCTCCTCCTCGCTGGGTTTGCCGGCAGCGGCGCTCCGAGGCTTTTCCACTCGCTTCCACAAACCCTCAGTATTGGCCAGCTATAGAAAAACTGCAATGATGCTGAATTTTGACCCAAAATTATAAATTACCAGCTGGCTATACTGCACAGTCTACTTTCTTAATTTTGTTATTATTAATATTTTTTTTTTGGCCAGATCCTACTGCTAAGATCACTGGCCCATTTCAATTTTTATTGAAACAAATAAACCCAATAAAAACACTTAAGCTGAGAGCTAAAGCTCCACAGTAAAAAAAAATACAAAGAAAAGAATTGCTCAGTATTGGATTTATTGATTTATTTATTTACTCCAACTGGAAAATTGAGTATTGTGTTAATGTATTTTATAAGAATCACAGTGCTCGATGAAATGGCTAATTTATTTTAGCGTATACATAAATAGCTAGCAATTTTCAGTGAGACAGGCTAATGAAAATGATGCTATGAAATTGTCTATACTATGAGGAGTGATGGAGTCAAGTTATTATTGGTTGAGTGCTAAGACGTAGCGAACTGGCCCTCATGTCTTTGAACTTTTGAACTGCTACTTGGCCGCGTGATTTATTGATCCGGGTATCAGCGTGTTGAGTTAACTTTTTATTTTTCCCGGGGACGGAAGGGTCGCGCATGGAGCACGGATAAGGGCTGCGCTGGATGGCTTTAGGGCTGTTTGGCTTGGGGAGTTTGGGCGTTTGGAGAACCTGGGCTTTAGGCGTCCTGCAGGAGGACGCAGGTGCCGTTGGACCCAGCATAAACTGTTGAGCACACGAGTCTGGCCGCGTGCGTCGTGTTTGCGGGAGACCCGTCACCGTTGCGTGGGGCACGGGCTCCAGCATCCGTGGTCTCCTCCCTGTCCAAAACCTGCCTCGTGTGCGGCTTATTCCCACCGTCCCCGTGCTGCGAGTGCGGCGCATCCCGCATGGGCACGTGCAGGCCTGGCCCATGTCCTGCCCGCAGTTGTCTGCCCCTCTGCGCTCCGCTCAGGACTTGGGACACGAGCTACCGCGATCCCATTGCGTGGCTGCGGGCGCGTTCCTGCCGCGGGACTCGGGGCGCCGGCTGCTTCCCGTGAAACCCCAGAGCCCGGCACCTGCCTTTACAGTCGCCTTCAGGTGCTTCACCCCCCAAAAGCAGCCCCGCGCTCCGCCAGGCCCTGCTCGCGCCCGGCTCCGGGGCTCGCCCGAGGCTGCGGCCGCGCGCGCATTTTATTTGTATTTCCTAGCGACCGAGCCCGCATGGCTTTATTTGGATGTTGCAGGCGCTCCCCGCCGGGCCCGCGGGCCTTCTCGGGGCAGCTCGGCACCGAGGAATTTGGGAGCTGCCAACACTTGTGGCCTCCCCCCCCACCTTAAAAAAAAAAAATGAGGAAAAAGAGATTTTTTTTTTTTTTT
>NW_020456198.1:1446492-1453992 GCF_003342845.1 Nothoprocta perdicaria
AAAGAAGGGAAAAAAAAAAAAAAAAGAGAAAATCCTTCGGCGGAGTCGAGGAAGGAGCAGGCGGCCCGCGAGCGCAGCGAGGGCTGGTGCAACTTAGAAGAAAGCTGCGTCCCCCCCTCCAAGCCCTCCCATCAGAAACCGCTCTGCTAAAAAAATGTGTTGCTGAAAAATCTGAGTGTCCTGATTTATTCTTTTAAAGACACTCTGTGTGTGTGTGTGTGTGTATATATATATATATTTTTTTTCCTTTGCGCTGGGGATGTTCGGGGCGCCTGCTGCTTGCACAGCGGCCCTGCATTTCTGTGCATCCCCCAGAAGCAGCTCCCAGGTTTCAACTTTCCACCGGGCGCGATGAGAAGGCGCCTTCCTGGGGCTGCCCTGCCCGGAGAGCAGTTGGGGCATTTCTTAAACCAGCTTTTTGTCATCTTCTTTTTCTTTTCCTTTATTAAGTCTGTATGTTACTCAGCCTCAGTGGATATTTTTTTCCCTCTGTAAACTGACATGCGCTTTGGTGTTGCCCTGCTTTTAGGTTTGTGTTGAAAATTGAGGAAAAATAAGAATAAAAAGCAGCCAGGAAGGTGCTCCAGTGCAGCTCCCGTGCAGGGGTGCCCGCAGACCTGCCCGCGTTCCTGGCACCAAATACGAGAGCAAATTCATAATTCAGTGCAGTGCAGATGAGACCACGGTGTAGGTATGATGAGTATTAGGTAACTTAATAAGAAATACATTTTTGATGGTAAGAGCGGACACGGCATAAATACCGGCTCTGGGGAAGCCTGTGGAAGAGGCTACTCTCGAGTCCCTCATTCTTGCAGGTTGTTAATCGGGAAGCAGCTTCTTCCTAGACAGAGTGTGATTCACAGCGGCTCTGAAATACCTGTTGTCTCTCCGGTTCCTGCACTCACACTCCCTCTCCCCAACTCCTTTCCCAATTTACTAGGGAATCTCTAGATTTTTTTTCTTTAAGGAAGTCTCAGTTCCCAAACAGAGCAGGGCGGATAAGCTTTTATTTTCTTTCTTTTCTTTTTTTTTTTCCCCTTAGAACATTAATTCTTACCTATTCCTGGATTCCTAGAGATTCCTTTCGTCTGTCTTTTTTATTTATTTTTCTACTGAGGCACGCAGCTCAACTTGTGCTAATCCCATGCTCTTTCTAAAATGCAGGGCCAAGTCCCACCACATAAATAAACTTCGGTGCCCCCAAACTTTTATCCCATAAAGCTGCCAATGGCTTGCTTTTAAATTAAATTAAAACTCAGCAACAATAAACAGAAATAAATGTGTTTCTCCCCCCCCCCCTTTTTTTTTTAAATCAAAGGGTGTCTTTTTTTAAACACTTTTTTTTCTTTTTTCTTTTTTGCTTTTTGGGCCATGTAGGGGATGATAGGAATTAGTAGCCTTTAATTAGACGTGGAGATATTCACATTTTGCAGGGATTTATGTTAGAACATGGAATGGCGGGTGGCTTGTTTCCTCATTATGAATACTCCCTGCACATAATGAGGTTCATCATTAGTTGATGGAGTGAATTTGCCCTAGCTCTACCTTGAAAGGCACATAATTTACATACTACTTCAGAGCTTAGGCTTTAATGGATTCCTCGATGAATAAAATGAAAAGCTACTTTCTTTAAATTTTTGAACAGTGTTTTGATAATACGGATTTAATAAGACATTCAATTTCCTTGTTAAGTATATTTGAAAGTGCATTCCCAATTTTAGCGCAAGAGATGCTTCCCGGTGCCGCTCTCCGTGATACGGGGAGCCGGTACCGGCGGTACCGGGGCTCGCACGGCGGCAGCGGGGCCTCGTGCGGGATGCGCGGGATGCACCGGGCGCCGCTGGCCGCATGCCGGCCCCGCCTTCTCCAGGCTGCTCCTGCCTGGCCGGTGCAGCTGGGATAAACGGGAATGCCGGCTGCCTCGCGCCGTAGCATCCCGGCGGCTTTTCCCAGCCTCCAGGATGGAGGGATGCGCGCTGGGCCCGGGCATTGGTGCGAGGGTGGCGCGAGTCTCGCCGTGACGCTCACGGAGGCGGCCAGGAAGCCAGAGCAGATGCAGGAAAAAAGAAAAAAAAGGCAAAAAAAATCAGCAAAGGCTTGTTTTGATAGAACACTTTATTACCTGAAAACGAAGAGCATATATTAACATTAATAGAATAGTCTGTGTCACTCTGTTTTTTAGGTAATTTACCTCAGCTGCAGACCTGTCGGCTTCAAAATCTTCCCCTGTTCTAAAACATATATTTGTTTAGGGAGTTTTCATTGAAGTGTACATGACAATTACAGCTGTTCATTAACAAAATTGGGTATTTGTTTTAAACTTTAACCAATCACTTTGATATGCTAATTATGGTGTAATTTAATTTGAGCCCTGTAATGATGATGCCGTTATTATGGACATAAATGATGCAGTTAAGCTGAGAGTAATCTCATTTGCATACTGTACATGCCAGTAAATTAAGCCCTTTCTTCGACTGCTTCAGCTTTAATTTTCCACTTCTTTTCACACAGCGCCTTTTCAGCCGGTCTCTTATAAGCCCACTTTGTAATAGTGCTGATGACTGTTTGATGTGGAGAGTTGCGGCACCACAATAATGCAAGACACAAGATGTAACATTTAAAGGATTCATTATCTTACTGAGTGTTCGTTGCTTTAAGAAGCCGGGATTAACGAGGGTGCAAGTGTCCTCTCTGTCGAGCAGCGCAGGGCTGCCCATAAATAAATGCAGCCCCTTTGCTCTCCCCCACCCTCCTTTTTGGGTTTTTTTTTTGGTATATTCAGAGTGTCCCCGTAAGGCCTCGCAGTATTTTTCAGCAATAAACTCCAACCCCACAATACCCTTTTTTGCACCACGTAGAGTGTTTGACCTTTACTGTAGGATGCTCTACGGTGGGCCACTGTTGCAGAAAAGTTCCCGGGTATAATTTACATTTTAGCGAGCACATCAGATCGTCGCTCAGATGAGGTGCACGGGCTACAGGAGCTGCCCGTGTGACATACACTAATGCAGAATTAAAATCTGTGCTGCTGGTGTAGCTCGTTTGCTTTAATCACTGTATTTTTTTTTTCCTTTGGTGGCTCCACGTGGCTTAAACTTAAGATGATATTAAGTGAATTTTGATTTTTTTTTTGAATGACATTCATATGGCATTATGCCTCCCAGCATTAATCAAAAACCTGGGTTTCAACCCTGTAAAAGTCGCCCAAGCCAATCAGAGAGGAGCAGAATTAAGTGCTTGCTCAAATGGTTAATCTTTTCCCATTTGCCCTGTTGGCATTGAACTGAAGTATTCTCTTAACGCCGCGGCATACAAAGAAATCATGTGAAATAAACAGGGTGCTTTTTATAGCTCCTTACTCCCATGGTTAGATATTTTCATAGTTTAATACCTCTGGAAGCGAAGCCCAGCTCGAGCTGGCCGCCTGGAGCGCCGCTGCCGTGGCCGCGTTTGGTGAGAGCCTCACAAAACCCCTGTCGCCCTTCCCTTGCGTGGGGTCCCGTGACCAAAAAAAGCCGGTGTGCAGCTGCCTACAAGAGGTGCGAGTGCAGAACTTGCCGGTGAGCAGTGTGGAAGCTGTTGTTTCCCGAAGCCGGCCCCTCGTGGCGGGCTCGCCCGTGCCCGGTGCTCGCCAGGCCTCGGGCTTTACGGGCTTTATCTGGATGTACATGAGAAATGCTCGCCAGCAACATCTCCACGCTGCTGTTGGTGCTCAGAGCCCATAGCTCTTCAGGCAGCCTGTGAACCAGGTACCTGCCAGCTTCCCATCGTGGGGACACGAGAGGAAGGGGCTTTGCCCAAAGCAGAGCAATGCAGACAGAGCTCTCCTTGGCTACACCAGCAGGTCAGAGATTCCTTATTAATTTGGGAAATTTCAGTCCCTAAAGGCCATGAAGAAGTTTCATCTCTTTTAGTGATATTCCTGTCTTCACGCCCTTCTCTTTCTTTTAAACATAATGTAGGTGTTGCTTTAGGATGCCATAGGCTGTGCTGGACGTGGTGGTGGAAATCTTTGATAGGAAGGGCTCTGCTAAGCACCTGTGTCTCGGGTCATGGAGAGATTTCAGGCCCAAGCGGGCAGATAAAGTGCAGTGGCCTGAAAGGTGAGATAAGAGAATCTCTTTGGATGCTTTTTAGTGTTTCTTGGATATAATGATGACACAGTGTATGGCGCAGAAACTTTGGTGTTAATCTTCTTGGGAGATAAAAATATTTCTTCCGAAGTCATTTTAATACTTTGCCCTTAAAGAAGCAATGTGTTGTAAGAGCTGTCTTCAAAGGAGGTTTCAGGCACAGTTTTCCTACCCTCTTTATCCTAACAAAACACATATCCTTCCTCCCCTCGCAGGAGCTTTTCAGTTCATTCTGGATAAAGAAACTCGCTTATGAAGAAGATTTTCCCTGTATCATCCTCCCTCTTTAATCTGGTCCTGGATTGCAATTATCAGTAAGTTTCTGCTTCCACACTTTCCAACCTGTGAACCTTTTCAACCCAATCAGATGGGTAATTAAAAGGGATTCCAGCTGAAACAAGGTACGGGGCAGTCCTGGTGGAGGGTCTCTCTAATTCGGGATTGCTGGTTTCAAAGGCAGCTTTTGCACTGGGTAATTTCTTCTGCAGAAAGCTCATTTGTGGAAGCCAGAGTTTCATGGGAGATGGACTTCTCCACCTTTGTTTCCCAACAGCTTTGTTTTTACCGTGTCCCGGCCAAGCGAGTGTGTCTTCACAGAAATACTTTTGGTTGGGAGCGAAGCCACCGAACCACTCTCTAGTATTGTGACTACACCAGATTAAAGAGTAATCATATGGTAATATGCTTACCCCTTCAAAGTCATGGGGATCAAGATGTAGAAACAAAAATAGACCTCTGATCTCTATCTCGATAATGTTTTGTAGCTTCGAGTCTCTTACTGGTATCCAGAGAAAAAGGTCTAGAAGTTTGTGATTTTATTTGCTAATAGCCGAGGAAAATAGCTTTCTATCAGTGTGAAGTATCAAATTAGCCTTTGGGTTCCTGGCAGAGAAGCCTTTGGGCTTCCCAAATCTGACGGAACCAAGTTGGCTGCAAGTTCCCAAGAATTCAGAATCCTTGTTTCCTTTCTTGTTGCTGTGTTCGTATTTATAGACTCAGCATTTCACGGCACTAGATGGTGGACAGATAATCTGGTGAGAAAACCCTAGAAAGTGTCCACAGAAGCTTTGCTCTCCCAGCAGGCAGAGATTCTGCTCGCAGATCCCCCATGCCAGACAGCCTCCTCGCCATGGGAGCACCTTGGAAAGGGCGATGTTTTGGAAATCTCAGTGCACCTACCTGTTGCTACTGGTCCTTGGTGTACACAAAATAAAAATAGTACAAGTCAGGTAGCTATTAGGGGGTTTATTTTATTTTTATTTTTTAATCTGTGAGCCTTTTGTTCTTTTGGCTGCGTGTACCTGAGCAAAAGTCCTTAGTAAAAGGACTTGGGATAAACCTGCTGGTGGGGCCTGCTCTTTCCCTGTCCCAACTTGGGCTAAATGGAGCAGTGGGGAGAGAGGCAGTTGCTTTTCTTTCTCTTGATGATCCATGGGTCGCTCAGCAGTGCGGATGGTGGCAGGGGGAGCTGTGAGGTGCCCAGCTCTCCTCTGATGTGCGTGCTCCAGGTGCGACTCTTCAGCCCTGTATGTTGCACTTGGCTCCACGTTGGCTTCTCCCCCAAATAAAACACTTGGCCTTAGGTTGGCCTTTCAAAAGATCATGTTCTTCTTTTTCTTTTTCCTCAAAGAACTGCAAATTCTTGAGCTGGGCTGCTTGGGTAGTTTCCTGAGAGCATCGCTTTGAGGAAGCTGACTGAGAACAAATGCTGCTTTCAGGTGCGTGGCCTAAATCAAAAGCAGCTCTGTTTGGGCGCCCTGAGGTTCATCAGGGTTTATACCATTATTAACAACCACACAGACTCGGGCAACGCTCTTTTATTTCGCACGTGGGATGGGCAAAGGCTGCTGGTCCCATGCACATTGCTGCACACAAGCGAGCGGCATTTCTTGGGGTGGCTCCAACAAGGATGTTCTTGGTGGCCAAGGCTGGAGCAGTCATAGGAGCTGCTGAAATTGATGTCCCCAAGTGCAGATGTGTGTGTGAGGGAGAGAGGCACTGCAGAAAAGAGGGGCCGCCTGCCAGCAGGGGAAACTTGCTGGTTTCCTTGCAAACAGAGCTTACCCTTGGACTTTGGGAAGAACAAGACGGCTATGTATGAAAAATTTCCAAGCTTTATGCTGAGTTTGGACTTTCCATGTATGCTCAGCAAAGCCTGGAGACCCACAGCTCAGCCGTTCCAGCTGCAGGATATTACTGGTGATCACTGGTGTCTTCTTTGGGAGGAAGGCACTGAGTCTGCTTGGATGTGCCATAAGGTGGGTGAAGGAAGCCAGCCCAAAGAAATGCCTGGTGCTTCCCAGAGCACCACCTCTGGGAAGCTTTACATTGTTTTGGGGATGAAGCAAATGCAAGAAGGAAGACTGAAATGATAACGAGCTAAATTGGTGCCAAATGGACTGAATTCCATGGGCGTGCAGTAAAGGGAAACCCGGATCCTCTGGTTTTTCCTTGGAAAGCAGCTTTCTGTCTTGAGAACCCATGTGCTGGATGACCATATAAATGTGGTTAAACGGCATGGGATTCTGATCAAAGGGGCAATTAGGGGTAATAAAATAGGAAATACAATTATTGCTACCATTTCAGATCTTATAGCCAAGGAGAATCTTAGCAGCTAGATGGAGAAAAGAAATCCCTAACATTAGAAGAATAAAGGAAAAAAATATCCAGATTTTAGCTTGCTCGGCTCTATAGAAAAAGAGATCTGGAAAGTAAAAATACATTTCCTAGAAGGAAGCCCTGAATTCACAAATAAATATTAGTTAAAGGATTGGCTGAGTCAAATCATAGCAGAAACTGAATTAAAAACTTCTGCGCAGGCAAATTTACAGAAGTTAAAACAGTAGCTGGGTTATTTTCATAAAATGTCCAGCACATATGCTGCACTTGCTTTTATTGTTCACCGTTATGGTGTCATGTCTGGCTAGATTTTGCTTTGCTACACACCTCCGCCCCCTAACAAACTGGCCCTATGTATGTATGGAGAGGGAATATAGGGAAATAAGCTGTGTGACAGTGAACTTCTGTTTTTTTTTTTTTTTCTTTCTTTTTTATGTGCTTGGCAAATGTTTTTAAGCGTGTTAAAAGTACACAGTACAGTCAAGTGTTTGAGGGACATGTTTTACTCCCAGAACAAAATGCATGCGTTTTGGCTTCTTTTCCATTGCATTTTTCTTTCTTTTTTTTCTTTGCAAAGCAATCCCTGGTGTTTGGAGGCGGGTGCGGGGAGGCTGCCGGTGCACCTGGACAGGGCTCGGAGCCCCTCGGGATGGGTTTCCCGCTCTGGGTCCTCACTCAGA
This sequence comes from Nothoprocta perdicaria, assembly GCF_003342845.1. NCBI lineage: Eukaryota > Metazoa > Chordata > Aves > Tinamiformes > Tinamidae > Nothoprocta > Nothoprocta perdicaria. Next base: position 1,453,925 of record NW_020456198.1, read on the forward strand.
GGGCAGGAGCAGAGCAGTTAATCCCATAATAGTCCAGTGCTTCGGGATAGCCTCTCCTCAGCTCCCGT
>NW_020456198.1:1458992-1521572 GCF_003342845.1 Nothoprocta perdicaria
TTTTGCTGAAGCCCCTGACTAATGGCTGGACACACCAACAGTGGGAGATTAGCATCTCTGTAATTTAAAGCATTTTCCTCCCTCCTCTCCCCCGAGTATACGAATGCTCAAGGCTGCCAAAAAGTGCCTATAGTCTTGCCTTTTAAGTAAAAAATGTAGGAGAAGGACTGTTGCAGCTAGCTGGAGATGCGCCGTTTGCGGCATGTCGTGGTCTGTGTGCTCACCCTGTTGTCTCCCTTACTCCACAGGCAGGTGTTAGAGCCTTCTCTGGAGCACAGATCTGTGCAGCTACCTGAATATGGGTTGTTACTAGGTCTGCTAAAGGTCACTTCTGTGCAAGTCCCGTGTTCCCTCTGGAAGCCCTTACAGGCTCGTGGGCCTGTCACCTTTGTGTGTTTTGTCTGCAGAGCCTTAGCGTGTCGCTCCACGTGCCCGAATTCCCATACTGCATCTTCCTGAAAATTGCATGCAGGTTGCCAGAAAAAAAAAACGGTGGGAACTGAACTTCCCGAGTTACGAGTTCACACAGCAACTGTGAAGGGGGAGAAAAAAAAAGCAAGCCTATGTGCAAGGTTTTGCAGCATCCTAAATCTTCCCCTTTTGGCTGCGCTCTAGTCTGTCTCGCGCTGGTGTCGCGTGCGCAGACAGCCCAAACAGGCACCCGGGCTGGGGTGTGGGTTGCAGCGGGACGTGTCCTCTGGTTTGGGATTTCCAGTGGCAGGTTGGAGACCCTCGGGCATCACCCAGGCACCTTGGTGAGGAAATTGGGGTGCCCTGTACGTCTGGAAGCAGGCAATGCATTGTACCCCTCGCTGCCACCCATGCTCTCTTCTCAATCACACTTCTAGAAAAAAATAAAGTCTCGCACATCTTAATTTTACATGCTTAAATTATTTTAGAGTTTGTAACTTTTTTTTTAAGGCTGAGGCGGTTGCTTGTTTGACATGGTTTTGTTATCCTAGATGCTCTGTTATGATCTGGCACCGAGCGCATTAATTCCTTTATCAGCTCTATTTCCTTTACAGTTGCTCACTTAATTGAGCTCCTCTGTGTATTTTACAAAACAAGATGCATTCATTACAACTTGCAGGCCTCAGATAGCATTGTAGCGTGTTTCAGAAAAATACCACTTGTGTAGATAGTTGTAGAAGTTGGGTGTTTGGTTTATTTTTCAAATGATGGGAGGAAGCGGTAGGAGAAGTCTTGCATGCATAATCAGTAGGAACTTTCCAGAAGCTCTTTATTCTAGCTATTTTCTTTTAAAGCTGTGTTTACTCTAAGAATTCGGCTGAGGCAGTTGAAATATGCGACTGCCGCGCAGAGCAAAATACACTGTGTGTTTTGTTACTCTCCTTGTTCTGCTTTGACTTCTGCAAACACTTTTAATCCAAAAGGAGGGATCGCACACCCTATGACCGCAGCGTTTTACAGTCCAGCCTAGGCTGCAGGTTGCCCTCGTAGGGCACATCCTGACACCGAACGGCCTCGTCTTTGTGAGTAAAGCACAAATAAAGCGAGGGCTTCCCTTTCGCCAGCCCGCGTTGCGGGAAGCCCGCACGTTGGCTGCGCTCGCCAGCAGGACATCCGTGGGCCTGCGTGAGCGTGGAGACGCTGGCGGAGCATCGGGGACAAGCCGAGCAGCACCAGGGATCCCCGCGGCTTTAACCACGTAAGGAGCAGCTCTGAACTGCCCCGTGTGCAGCTGCAGATCCCGCAGCACCGCGGTGGCTCCGGGAGCCTCCTCTGCCTCCCTGTGCATTGGTGTCCTGGCCAGGAGCCTGTTCTGAGGGTCACGGGGCCACGATGCTCTTGGCTCCTGCTTGCTTGGGCACCAGACCCCAGGAGGGGGAAGTCAATCACTTGGGGTCCACAGCTGTGCTTGGAGTCCTTACGATTCCCAGCTGCTGCTGGCGGAGGCGAGCCGAAGCAGCTGATTTAATGTCCACTTCCCAGTGCTGCTGTCTCTGGCAGCAGCTTGGAGAAGGGCTGTTGCTCTTTGGCTGTGGCTGAATGAGCGCTCGCAGCTTGGCCTCACCCAAAAGGAGTTGTTTCTGCTGGACATGTGCAGCAAGCAGAGAGTGGCAGCCACCAGGATGGGAGAGAGCGGCTCGTACTGGTGAGGAGGCTTTTACATTTTACATATTTTCATCTTTTCATCAAAGGTTTTCTTTCTTTTTTTTTTTTTTTTTCCTTTTTATCTGTTTTCTCTGTGGTGAGTAGAAACAAGTTAGTTTTGGTGGAGCTTTTCAGGGAGGTTTCTCAGGCCCAGGATGAAATTTTGAGATGGAGGAAAAAAAAAAAACAAAAAAACCAACCAAACAAAAAAATGCCCAACCCTCCAACTCTGTTTGTCGGGCCGGCATGGTGAGGATTGGCTTCATGCTAAGGTGTTGTGGATGTGTGTGTGTGCTGCTGCTGACCATGAGGCTGTTGAACATTTGTGTGGCATAAAAATGCAATGGAATAGGATCCTTGTTCCAGACTTGGGCTGGAGCTGTACCTAGGGCTGGGAAAGAAGCCTCCAGAAGAAGGAGGGGATGAAAACATCTCCTTTGCCCTGTTCCTTCTGTTCTGGCTGATGCTTAACCAGTATATTTGATGCTCTTAGGCTGTGTTCCTGTGTGCATGTGAGCGTTGCATATGAGTGCTCGCAGGCACGTGCGTGGCTTCCCTCCGCATCTTATTGTCCAAGCTGCGGTCCTCGGATGGGGCAAGGCAAGGAGGATTTGTGTTTCCATAAGAACTTGGCTAAGTGCATTTTTCTCATTGTGTTATGGGCTTGATTTCTTGAGTGGGGTTAGATGTTCTCAGTTGTGGGTGCTCAGCATTTTTGCAAGTCACTCTGCTCAGAAGTTGGTGGTCGCTTTTTTTTTTTTTTTTTTAAACTGGGGGAATAAAGGCATTTTTCCATCTGCTTTTCCATAGACTGAAACCGCTACAGAGCTTTTTGCTTTGTTTTCCACACTCCAGTAATCACTGGTGGCAGAATGGGAGGGAGGGCAGGTCTTGGGCTACTCAAAGTGCATGAAAACGAGCAGCCCTAATGAAAAGGGTTTTGCAACTTAATTGTAGTGGGTGTGCCCTGTTTGCAAAAAGAAATGAAAGTGCTGGAGGCCCAAGTGATTTCTTTATCCCCAGAATAGTGGCAAGAGCTGTATAAACTTCCCCAGCCAGTTTTGCCAGGATGAGGAGGACCTGCTGCCCTCTGCAAAGGTTGGGCAGTCTCTGCTCCCTGGAGCTCTTTTCATGGACTTTAACAGGACTGGGATGATACTGGTCAATCTTTGAGACCCACCATGGTGGTAATTTGCACCATGGACACTTGTCTTCAATCCTTGGGCTCCCAAAGACCTTCTGGAAGGTGGTAGTATGCATCATGCCCAATCTGCTTGGCTTTGGAGAAGGGACCCATGAGAGATTGCCTATTCCCAGGAATTTGAGACTTGACTTGGGCACTGCATGGAGATGCAGATTTCCATATAGCCAGTGTTAAGCCTGTTGAAGGCACAGGATGGCTTGTTCCTCTCTTTACTGAAGCCCTTTGGAATTGTCCATGACCCAAGAACCTGCTCCCTGTGGACTGTCCTCTACTGTCAGCCTCCAAAGCCACCACCCGTGCCCCATAGAAATGCTCCCCAGTGGAAACAGATGCTGTTTGCAGCATCTTGGGCTTTCTCTAAGAGTATGAGAAATGTTAACATAAATGCTTTAAATAACACCTAGTAGTGTTGAATGCACAGAATTAAAAAGCATTTTATATTCTGAGGCTCATTTGCATCTTCACATTAAAAATGTTTTTCGGGGAATGGTTGCAAGATCTGATTTGTTTTGATATCAAAGCTAAACTTGTGTTCTTGTGTTTTTCTTTGCCCTTCATTTGACAAATTTTTCTTGTTCTATAAATACAGAATTGTAAACAAGGGCTAATCCTTAGCAACAACCTGGAAAGTTAACATTTCTCTCCAGCTCCTATTATAATTAATTCAGAAACCCTGCATATGATGTGATTTACACACAGTATTCCTAAGGCCAGTAGGTACTAATATCTTGTTAGAGAACTGAGAAAAGAACACTCTTTTGTGTTTACCATATAACATAATTGCCCTGCATTTTCTTTCATAAAAAGATATTTAAAGATGCTTTTTACTTTACATTTGAAAAATGGAAGGCTCTTGCATTTGGCTGAAATTGTCTTAAATGTGTTTTCCCTCCTGCAGCAGTCAACATTGTCAAAACATTTTGCAGAGTACGTTTTAATAATATGGGTTAAGACCATCATTATATTAATTTAATTCTCAATGTAGGTAAATTTGTAAGATGCTTCCACTTTTATGGTAAAGTTGTTCACGGTAAACATCTCTGTTTTTCCCTGTACAGAAAAGGCAGATGGTATAGTAAATGAAAGAATAAATCCCTCATGTTAAATAGCTTAAATACAGCTTGAAGTAGTCTTTCTCTCATGGTCCACCCTTTTATTTTTATTTAATTTCATTTAATTTTGTTCAGTTCTGCTTTTATTTGTTCAGGGAGTGTTTTTGTAGTGTTAATCTATGTGAGCCACATGCAGCTGAATACAGCAACTCCCAAAAGGCTGTGATTAAAACATTATGGATGTGGCAAACCACAAATACAAAAGTAAGTTTACATAGATTTTTCTCCATAAAATATTTTATTCAAGTTTTGTAATACCTTGGTATCGTGGTCAGCATTCCCATAAAAATTCTGTGTTATATGAAATGATACAATCTGTGAAGCATTTCCCATTATGTAGACACCATGTCTTTAAATTATAGCAATTTCTTAAGATTTTAAAGCAAAATGAGCTCTTAGAAGTGTGATTAATAGCAGGGAATGAGGCTAACACTGGGTCATCAGTGGCACTCCATTACAAAAAAGGTTGGACTAATAAAAGCATCCATCTATTTGACCAATAAAGCATTTGAATGATATGCTTATAGTTTTTATCATGCCGTGGTTACTTTGTACTGAACAAACTGTGATTTTTTTTACGTGCTGGAGAAGGAGCGTGGAGCTGGCAGCACCGCCAAGGGGAGAGCTCTTGTCTCGGGGATGGAAATACAGTGACTTTCCTGCGAAGCTTGATGGTTTTGGCAGCTTTCTGGTGGTGCTGGGGAGATTTTGGAAGCCGTGGTGAAAGGTCTGGGTCCACCGTGACCCTTTCCTTGCCACTGACCTGTGTGGTGAGGAGGGGGCCTCAGTAGAGCTGGGAGAAAAGCAGATATTGTGGGTACCATGGCTCTATCGTCTGCCCTCTGTGCTAGGAGAACGGATTAAAGGGCTTGTTCTCCTTGTTTTATGAACTGGAGGGATGGAGTGACTCTGGACACCACACGTTCAGGTTGTGACCCAGGCGGATGGATTTCTAGGTTAGCCCCTGCCTGTAGGTCTGTCCATCTCCTCTCTGTGCTCGTAGGGTTGGCCAACAAGGAGAGCATGATGCGGAAGGGAGTGCTTTCCTTAGAAGGTGGGGAAATTCAGGGATGTGGTAGTGAGGAGAAGACCAATCTGGTAGCACGGGGTGTTGAGCAGGGGCAGCAAGGACCAGAGGTTTCTCCTGTGAGAAGATTTCGAAGAAAGCCCCTCAGGGGTTGATGGCATGGAGCTGGGAAGTCTTTGGAAATCTGGGACCAGCAATTGGAGGAGAAAACCAGAAGGTTGGGAATGGGGAGCTTGAGGAGGAGGAGGAGGCCTGGAGTAGCCCTACTACCTTGGTGTTGGGTGTTGCTATATATAGGTAGAGTGCGTGAGCGTCTATTTATGAAATAGCATGTGCGTGCTGGAAGGGGGTGAGCGGAGCAGAAAGACGCCTTTTTGTTTGTTTTAGAGAAGAAACGACAATTTTTTTCATCCCTCCTCCCCTTAGCAGTGGGTGCTTTTTTATGTAAATACATCTTTCGCATCAGTGGTTTAGCCGGTAGATCTTGTTTTGTAAAAACCCTTTAAAGTGACTTCAACCGCTTTCCCTGCCCCTCATCGCGGCCCTGCCTGGCTAGGTGTTTTCCTCTGCTGCCTCCTGTCCCAGGGTTGCAGAGGAGGAGCCTGCGAAGGCTTCTTGTTTGTTGTTGTTTAAGGAGTGTGGGGGGGAAGCCCTCGATGCACAGAAGAGTTAACAGGATTTTGCTTGATCTGCTCGTTTATGCAATGAGTAATGCGAGGTTGGTAACTGCAAATTGTTGTTTATAAGCAAACATGGCACTGTGTAAACAAGCAGGCCTGGTCCCCAACTGGTTTGATTTCATGGTGGTCAGCAGCTGATATATGTAACATCCAACCTTTCTGCCTCTCTAAATGTCAGAAGAATGACTATTTGTTTGTCTTGAGTTCTTCCCAGCTGTTTACTCTGTAATGCATTTGCCTCAACCTTGATTCCCTGAGAGTGGCCCCTTTCTCCTCCCTGCTCTGTTTACATTAGTCCTGCCCCGAGTGTCACCTATGAAATCTGTTGATTATTCCACCTGGTTAATGTTAAATTGCTCTTGCAAGATGATGTGTTTGTTCATAAACACAAATGCTGGGCCCCTTGTTTACTGTACCCATGGCAGCAATCAGTTATTAAACAAATATTGCTTTGTTTGCGGGTGTGAGCAGCAGTTTATCCTGCAAGGTCTGGAAAAAAAACCTTTAAATGCTGGGATTTTGATAAAGGAGAAAAAGGGGAACTTGTCCCTGGAATGTGGTTGAAACTGCCTTTGGTTTGCTTTTCTTATCTTTAACTTGGGTGAAGGGGCTAGAAAGATTAGCAAGTTGTTTGGTTTTTCCAAGAGATTTCCTTAGTGTAATGATATCTATCCAGTTGTTTGCTTTTTTCAGACGGGAGAGAGCACTCCTGCAAGACGAACCAGCACAGTAATAGGTGGCTGGTGGCTAGAAAATTCCGTATGGAGCAAACAAAGAGTTAGAAGGTCTAGGACAAAGCTGTAGGGCTGTGCACCAGGTAACCGCCCCGACTGCACGTACGGTCTTTGCTTGGTTGGGGGGTTATTTTTTGCTTTCCCTCTTCTGCCCTGTCTCCCTTTTTAATTGATGCCTGTGCCCTCTGAAGTTGGGCAAGGAAAAGCTTTCACTTTGTTGCAGAGGTGCTTTGAGGAAAGTCTGTCTTCTAAAAGCAGAGTGAAAAATATCAATGTAAAAATGCACTCTGTCCCTCCTCCTCCTGCAAATGAGATTAGAGCTGCTTTTATGCTGTATATGACTGGAAAACAGCATTTACATGCTGCTAATTTCTGCATGCTGCCTATTAGCTCTTTGGTTTCAGAGCACCCTAATTGGAGAGAGCTGTCCTGGTAGCTGTTGCTTTTGGGTAGTTTTGCAAATGAGCAAGGGAAACTCGCACCATCTTTGTTTTTCAAAATTATTGTTTGTTATTGTTTCTGAATAGGGCTTGGGTTTCTAATACCAGGCAGGACCTGTTAACACTAACAATAAATTGTTGGAGCTCTGCACACAAAGGGAGTAAACCTACTTGAGTGACCTTGAGAAAGAAATGTTAACTCTTTTTGTGTAAAGGTGCTGTCGGTTCCTTTATAAGGGAGTTAGGTGAATTGGCCATTAAAGGACATTGACTACATATTTATAAAAAGCTTTTGAAGGATAAAATTAAATAATTGGCCTTTTTATCCTCTGGAAAAGGAGGCAACAAAATATGCTTAAGAATTATGATATATTCACTAGCTCGCACTGCTGGTCCAAACGTATTGTTCGTTTTGGCCAGCGGAGCAGTCGCCGAGCTGGAGGTGAAGCGGGAGCTACTCGGAGTGTGTAACCGAACGCGCCCTCGTTAATCGACTAGCAGTGCTGGGCAAACCGAGCCTCCCCGGTATGCAACCAGGGGAAAAGTGAAGTGCAGATGGCCTTGTGCAGGAGCACTGCCGAGCTGCACCTGCCTCGCAGCTCGTTTTCAAGTTCTGCAGACCAGTAGAGAGTTCAAAAGCACTGTGGTGGAGGTGTGCGTGGAGGGTGGGATGGTAGTTCATCCCTCGCCAACTTGGCCTCGCAAGGTTTGCTGCTTTGCTGTGGTGCCACTACCATTATGCTTGGGTATTTATTAAGTGTAACTTGTAAGATCTGCTTGGGCGTGTTTGTTCTCTTGTCTCTCTTGAATGGTCTGCTCACCTTTGTTGCTGCAAGAGCCGTGGAGAGCGCTCGCGCCGTGCGCGCGGGGCGCTGTGCATGGGAGCACATAACCCGTCCGCGGCAGCGGGAACAGTTCGGTGCTTTCTGTTCCTCTTTAGCCGGGGCTGGGCGGGCAGGTGGCACCTCCCGGGACAGGAGCCAGCGGGGAGGCCGCTCGGTGCAGCCGGTCGCGTTCGGCCCCGCTGCAGCCAGGGCTCCTTCCTGGTCGAGGCCGTGCACTTGCCATCGCACGACACAGCAGTACAACCCAGGAGGGGTTTTGCTCGCTTTGGGTTGTATGGCTTTTTTTTTTCTTTTTTTTTTCCCACTAGCTTTTTTTTTTCGTTCCAAATAAATGTCACCTCTCTCCCAACGATGATAAGGATGATTTCTGTCAAGCTGAAGGTTGAAAGACAGCTCTCCCCAAGAGAAGGAGAGGAACCTCGCTCTGCTGATGATTGTATGTAAATGGATTACATAATATTTGCCAGTTGGTTGGAAGGGGCCCAGGTCTAAAGCTTTTATGCAACTGTGGCATGAGCCTCGTGCTGAATATGGATTTTAATAGCTGTCAGCTTGAGGCAGCTTTGCGAAGGGGGTGAGACTGGGAGCAACCCACGTGTGGATGTGGGAGGAAGGGACAATGGCCTTGGGGTCTCCAAGAGATGCTGGGCCATGGCAGTGGGCAGGGAAAGGTCTTTGGGGTCCTTGTCAAGTACAGGGGGATGTTACCCTCTCCGTGCGTGTTGGTTTCCTTTGGTAGAACCAACTTTTTTGACGGGTAGCTGAAATGACTGGTTTCTAAGAAATTGTTATTTGACTGTGATTTCACAGATAGGTAGTGCGGCCCAACTGGGATTGGACTCAGTTGGCCAAGGTGTTGCGCCCAAGCACTTCCAGAAACCTCTGCCATTAACTCGCTGTCTGAAATTAATTAGTTTCCCATTTCCCGCCTCTCCTGCCCATCTCCCGCGTCCTTCCGGAGAGCTTCCCCATCCAAGTCCCAGTCCAATTACAGTCTTGGGGACAGGACACACGTGGTGGCTGCGTCACGGGCCAACCTTGGAGCCAACCGGAGCTAATTGCGCTGCTGGACCCTTTATTTTCTAAGCACTAAATGAAATTTCAGATTTCGGATATGTCTAGACATACACAGTGCGCGATAAAGTTGATAATGCATTAATCATTTTTAACAACAGGTAATATGCATAATTTATGGTGTTACAGTGCTATCTTTTTTGATATTTATGATGGATAATGCTCAGTTTTTGCCCTCATATTACTGCCTTAAATTATACCACAAGAAAATTAATGAGAAAGTAGATTTATGGGTTTCATTTGTTTGTCAATTCGGAAATTAATTGGGTGTTAATTTTAGCCGTCCCTCATCAGACCAGGTCTTTAGTATGTGTGCATTACTTTGCATTCATTGAAGCCTACCTCCCATTTACTGTGGGTCACTAGCTTTGCATACATTAAAATAGCCCTCAGGCTCATTCTCTTGATTACTTTTTGAACTGCCATGCATTAGAAAATTTACGCCTTTCTGTTATAATTATGAAAATTCGGTATAGGAGATGATGCTTGCATAACAGCAAATATACAGTCTTACTCAGCTCTACAATACCATGCAACAAATCCCAATACATTTTTGTTCTAATCCTAGAAAATAGCGCTCTTGACAATCTTTGTTGTGCGAGTTTCAGCCTTTGAAATTTCAAGGATCCGTTTTAATGCATTGAATTACCTCTTTAAGCTGAGGAAATATCAAAGGATTTTACCTCCTATCTCTCCATGGCTCTTTGTTTCCTCTTTGCCCACTTTCCATGTGCGTTCTTCCCTTTTCGCGCCCCGGGTTTGCCTCCTGTCCCAGGAGCGCTGCTGTCAGACGTGACTCAGCGTCGCCTTTCGGGAGAGCAGAATCTGACTTCTCCTCCTTTCTATTTTGGGTAATGTCTGAAGATCAGCTTTAATTGCTCTTTTAATACCCCTCTACCTTCCCATGCTCCTGCAGAATCCAGCAACCACCCGTGCGCAGGCGAGTGGCCTTCAAAGGGGTAAGCCTGAAGTTTTATCCAAAAAGTACCCTCGTGTACTGACAGTTGCTCTATAGATAGTTAGTACATAATTATACCTAAAATACACCCTGTCAGCAGGATAAATGACGGCTACTGAAAACTCTGAAGGCATGACGGGTATTCACCCATCTGCAGGCAAGGGAGCGGAGGGGTTTGTAAGTGGAGAAAGGCTGGTGAGTCCGGGGTGATCTGATTTAGTTAAATCTTGCCATGTGTGGGGATGGCTCTCTGTAATTGTCTCTCTAACCACAAGCAGAGGCAACGAGAAGTCATCTGGTCCACCTGGGTAGCTGGGGCTCCCCTCCCCGGCGTTCTCCCTGTACGAGCGCCGTGGCAGCCCTCGAGCTGCTCATGTGAAGCTGGCTGATTCGCGGTTAATTGTGACACGGTGTAATTTAGTAAATGAGCAGCTGAACATCTGTACGCCTTCCCCCACGGCAGATCAAAGCCTTACCTTTCACGAGGCTCTTGATTTCCACTAGTGAATCCTTGTTCTTTCCCCGAGCTCACGGATGGCAGGTTCCTCCTGTGTGCCCCATCCCGGGGACAGCCCGCCAGCCATCCTAAACGGTGCTGGAGCCCAGCCCTTGGGATCCATGTGTGATCCTGGAAAACTTCTGGAGAACTGGTGGTGGGATGTGGAGGCTGGGAGCTTCGGGGAGCCGCTGGCAGTGGAGAGCAGCTGTGTTTGTTTGCAAGAGATGCTGGAGCCAGAGCATTCGGGGCTAGATCTGGTCATTTAATCACTTAAAACTGATTTTACCATTAACTCATCTGTCCATGAAAGTAGAAATACATTTTATAAATCTGTGTTTAGTTTAATTTACACATCCTTTCATGGCTGGGCCAAGTTCTTTAAGGGCATTTATTCTGCTTCATATAAATAATTGATCAGCCAAGTTAATTTACTTCTGCCTGACTTGGTCAACCTTAATTAACTGCCCTGGAATAAAGACTGAACTTTTTGTTAGCTTAAAATCTTTCACAAATGTGACAAAGAAGGGATGTATTATGACAACATTTTTGCTCCAGCACTGTTCCTAGGGGACAAAAATGCTGAATGATCTTAATGTGCATGTATTTCTAAAAAGATCTCTAAGAAATAATAGCCAAAACATCAGCCTTGCAACTAATTTTGAAACATCCAGGCTTCATTCTGAATGTGCGTTTCAGGCTTAATCTGGAAGCACGTATAAAGAAAATCTTTAAGACCCAAAAGACCCCAGGAATGGCTATTTTTAAAGGTGATGAGATTGTTTTACAGATGTGGCTTGGTGTGTATTTTAAGGTTCTTGAAAATATCTTGCCATATGCTTGCACATATCCTAAGGTATCTAAACACTTTTGAATAGCTGTCCTTTTAGTCTTTTAAACTTGTAGTGTATCCATATTAGGTCTTGTGCTTTGGTCAGTAAATTCTCCCTCGTGCTGACGCCGAACACTGCTGCATGGTCCTTAGGAACGATGCTAGGAGGAGAACTGCAGAAGTTGCACACTTCAGGGCCTGCCTACTAATATCCATGCTTAACCTTGCTCGTCTAAATAGTCCAGTGGAGCTGGGAGAGGTGCGTCTGCAGCATCTGGTCTCTGTCATGCATTGTGGGTTTCTTCTTTTTATGAAAAAGCACAGAACACTTTGAAAAATAGGATTCCTGCAGGTTCTGTCTTTTTTGTTCAAAGCAATCCCCAGCAGCATCTCAGAAGGGTCGTTTTTGACTCAGAGTTCATATCCAAGCTATGTTTTCTTTGGTTTTGACCATCTCCTTAAGAAATCAGCTGCGCCCTATTTCTCACCCAGTCATTTGGAAGACAATTAATAGTTCTCCTCCTGCTAACAGTGAGCATTGCAGTGAAACTGTTCCCCATTTCTTAGAAGATACCATGCAACCAATGATATGGGCCAAACTTAGGCTTTGTATTAGGCTCAGATCAAAACTAGACAAGGCCAGAACCTTGAGGAAGTAGTCACTGTTGTGAGATTTTTTTTTTTTTTAATGTAGTTGACACATAATTTGAGAAAAGTTCTTTTAATATGATCTTCTTGACTCCAGGATGAAGCTTTATATGGACAACTGTAGAAGTTTATTGTTTATACTGGAACTTAGCTTTGATTCTTTCATAGGGAAAATCATCTTGTATCATCTCTAATGATCTTAAGAATCGTTCTGTATCCCTTCAAACTTGTAACAGGATAGATAGACCTTTTAAGAAAAAAAGATGGTTATAAGAACTCATCTATTTTAAGCTATACTAATGCATTTTCCTTTTCAAAATTGGTAGGAGAGTCATTCTGCTTTGTAGAACTCATGAGATGTGCTCTTTGGATGTTAACTTTCTTAAATCAGAACATTGTACATCATGGAAGTTCTTGTGAATTACTGTATTTCTTATAACCTATCATTATACATGAAGGTTTCTTCAGTACCATTTTGGTTGCACACACATTCAGATCAGAATGATGGTGCTACTAGACCCAGAGCTTCAGCTCAGTTCATGCAGAACATAATTTTGTTGCATAAAGTCAACTATGCTTTCCTTTCTTCTTTGAAACATTTGAATGACAGACTTCACTAATAGGCTTGTCTAAGGCCTCCTTCTTTGTGCTGAAGAGAGACAATTATCTCAGCCATCCTGGGTGTGCTATCACCTTAGCTCATTTAGGTATGCTCAAAAAGACAAATAATAATCACTGTTGCAGAAAGCGCTCGCAGGTTGATTTTCATGACATGATGCCTAACGATCAAACCGAATTGTGATTATTTATGTCTATTCGCATTTAACTGTGTTGAAGAAATAGTTTATCTTGTCTCTGTGAAAAATCTTTTCTGTTTGAGGTATTTTAGCCAACTGGGTTTTTTTTGTGTTGCTCTCCATTTGAGATTGTTGCACTTGAAGTTGATTGCCCATGAATGGGTATGTTTAAAGCAAAATTTGCAAGATGTTGGCCTCTCAAAATAATTATTGAGTAGCGAAAAGCCTGGAAGTTCAAGTTGTCATAATTTACTGTTTGGGTGTTTTGTCTTTGCAAAGTCCATTTCCAGCCTCATTTTCTTGATAGCTGTTCTTTATCCTCCTGAATATGTAAGGTGGGCATGGCCAGTTCATAGCCTGTGCTGTGCAGCCCAGGTGACCAATGGTGACTTGGGAATGTGAAATGGAACATGAAATTTATCATGGAAAAGGTTCTCCAACTCTGTGATCTTTTTGTTATCAAATACTATAAATAATCCATCCTTTTCTCGGTCCTACAGGTTGAAGAAAAAAAACGTTGCAGTTTTTCCTGTTTCTTCTTTCCAGGAGCATTTTGCAATCTTAGAGGCAATAATTCACAAACAAACTGGTCAAGAAATTATTTATTTCCAGTGTCCCAGGGATATTTTGCTCAGAAGAGCAAGCCCACAAATTGTGGTCGGGCAGTGATGGATCTGCTCTGCAGTGGTGCGCATTCTTCTTGCTGCTGTTGAAGGCATCTCGGGGCTTTGGTCAGGGCTTTCTCTGACCCTCCTTAATAGTTTATCCAGGTTCCTGCTTCCTCTCTCCTTGTTGCACTGGAAGTGTTGGAATTGTCCTTCTTTATTCTTTAGGTGTGTGTTTTTGCATCTCTTTTCACTGTGGTATCAGCTGAAGGCATCTGCTACCCGTTCTTTAGGAAACTTGACCACCTTGGTCCACCCTAGGACCTGCTCAGCAGGTTGGTGATGTGCCATCCCTGCCCCGTTTGCCACCAGATATCAGAGAGATGAGTCTGTGAATTTAACTTAATCATACGTGTTCATCCTGTGCTAGATCTTCAGCTGAGACGAATTAATGTAAAGCCCCATTTGCTCCAGTAGAGACTTGACCCCAAAAGTAGATGGGATGGAAAGAATTATATCAATTATTTCATTTTGATTTATCTCTGGCTGAAAGCAGTGTGTCCCTCTTGTAATGTAGCATGTTTAAAAATATATGTATTGTCTGGTGTTCCTTGACTAATCTGTGAGCTGTCTGGTGGTTTTCCCTCCCTTCTGCGTTTCTGAAGGACCCTGTGCTGTGCAGTCACTGCTGTGCAGTGGCAGTCCAGGGCAGCAGGTTAAAAGGGTGCAGTAAAAGCAGCAATATTTAGACCTTATCATGTTTGCAAAGTTGCCTTATAAAGCTGAAAATGAGAAACACACCAGCTCCTTCTGTGTCTCAACTGGATCATGTTAAAACCAGAATGTGTTGGCTGGTGACAGTAGGAGAGTTTGGGGTTAGTTTAGATCTCTGGAGCTTTTCTAAGGGGATTGACAGAAGCTCAGTAATGAGCCCCTGAACCCTTTGGTCTCTCTGCATCCTTCAAACATTTTGCAAAACTGATTGAAAGAAGTTTCCATGAGCCAGCTGAAATGCATTTGAATGTAGTTGGGCTGTTAAAAGATCGCACCAGATTCATAGCTGGTCCCAGCAGGTTCACTGGTGGCCTGTGCACTCGGTAGTACTAGGGTTTATGCTCAATGTCCCCCCAGCTGGCAGTGTGGCTGCTCCATCCGGCAGCGCTCCTGGAAGCAGCCGCCTCCTTGGAGCTGCGATCCCGAGGGAGCGAAGCTGGAAGAGAAAAGTGGTGTCTCCAGTAGCTGTTGGGCTGAGGTGGCCCAGGGCTTGCAATTGTGCTGGCACACAATTCCTGGGGAAAGTGCTTTTCCCTGATTCTTTTCCACTAGAAATGCGTTACACGCTCCTTTCCTGATCAGTGTTTACCGTTCTGTGCTGCAAGGGGGGATTTTTCTTCTTCCATTGAAATCAGAGTTACTGACTTCTCCCGAGTTGCTCCGTAAACTTGTTCTTCTCATTTCCAAAAGCAAGTTATCAAGTGATCTACTTTCCTGGATCATGCATGTAGATGTAAGACTGGTGTCTGTAGGAGGCTCACAGCAGGGCAGAGCACGGCATGCATTTAGGATGCACCAGTTGCTCCCGGGAATGCTCGGGATAAAGCAACTTGCTTTTGGAGTTGGCTACCACGGCTAAGGCGTTCGGCTCGCGTTTATGTGTTGAGTGCATGCAGTGAGTTAGCACAGGCTGCTCCGCCCCGACGTTACCATATATCGCAGTTTTGATATTGTCCATAATAGGTTGCAAAGGGTGAGTCATTGGTTTCAAAGAAAAGTATCTAGATTAATGAGAGAAATTTAATTATGGAGTCTGTGTGTTCGTTTGAAAATATTTTTTCCTCTAAGGGAAAAAAAGATGGTGAGCAAATATTACTATATTTAGAACAGAACTTACTAAAATTATGGCTGTACCAACAGATAAATAAACATAAACTAGTAGCATGAGCCATTAATGAAAGATAAATCGCATGAAGGGAAATGACAAATGTTTACAGTTTTGGCAGGATTTAAAGCCAGGCACATCTCCTTATATACAGCAACTGTTTTAACAGCTGCTTTTTTTTTCCCCCTTTTTCCCCTCCCCTAAATTATTTCAGGTTTTTGAGTCATGATGCAAGAATCTGGGACTGAGACAAAAAGTAACGGTTCAGCCATTCAGAATGGAGCGAGCGGTGGCAACCACTTACTAGAGTGCAGCCTCCGGGAAGCGAGGTCCAACGGCGAGACACCTTCGGTCGACATCGGCGCTGCAGACTTAGCTCATCTTCAGCAGCAGCAGGTACCGTAACCCCTTTCAGGAATTTCCGCAAAATCATGCGACATCAAACCCTCAAAACGTCCCTATTTGCCACTCAGAGGATGCTTTGGGGACTTGCTGACGGTTCAGCTCGTGGCTGTCATCGGAGGATTGCAGGCGTAATGTAAAGGGAAACGTTAGATTTCTCCTCGAGGGTTTGTTTCCAGGCATTGCCTGGCAAGATGCAGAGATCAGAGCTCGTTTCCACTGCCTGCATGTGCCTGGTGGCAATGACTGGGCAAACTGTTGCGCACAAATAACCCGTTTCCAAAATATGTCACGGGGTGGAAAATGCATAAACGTGAAGCTTTGTTTTGCAGCAAGTTTTAGCATAACCTAGCAACCTCTATCAACAGAATGTTTCCTATTAGTGAAAAAGTTTGGGGGGGCATCGGCTGCAGCAAAACTTCAGGAGAAATAAATAAATTAATCACGTGTCGGGACTGCTTTCACCGCGCAAGAATCAGAACAAAATTTTGTGTCACTTGTTTTAATTACTGGTTTCTGAAGAGTGACTGAATTCACGGGTTTAAATTATCCATATAGTATACTGGATTGCTTTTTTTCCTTTGAAATTTTGAAACCCCCATAGGAAGTTTTGGAGTGGGCAGCTGGGCTTGGTTTTTTTAGCAGGTTTGGGAGCAGAGGCTTGAGCAGATCCATTGTGCGTGTGCCCAACCCTTGGTTTCTCCCCTGCAATGACCATTCTTCAGACCTTTAAAATAAGCATCTGGCAGCTGGTAAAGGCTCCCCTAATTGTGCAGCGATCTTCCTAGCAGGTTGTTGTGGGGAAGAAAAACCTGCAGTCAAAAACAAGGGAGACGGGTGGCTTGGTAAGGAGCAAGGGGCCCTGTTTGCCAAGCTGAGAGGGAAAGCTGCCGTAATTAAACAAGCCGGAGAAGTGGATGATACTAAATGCGCAGCCTTTGGTCCTTGCAGCCATTCCCATCCTGCAGGTTTTTACTTGAAGTGAGAATACCGTCAGTGAGAAAATCACAGCCATGCTGAATTCATTATGGCAGTAGTCACACAAAACCACGGATAAAATTTCAATAACTGCAGGCCACAGTTGAGTAAACAGTTGCACTGAAACTTAATTCCTGTTGACTTTTCCCTCGTTCTTCGCCAGGGGCACATTCTGATTCGCAGCGCAAAGACAACAGGGGTTACAGCTCTGATTAATACAGGACAGGCGACGTGGAGCGGGAGCGCTAAGATACGCTCGACACAAAGGTCTCTCCCCGTGAAAGGCTCCGGTGGCGCAAGGCGAGCTGCTCGCGCCGCGGCGTCCGGGCGAGCTCCGTGGAAATTTCCAACGCTGCCTCCCCCGGCTTTGTTTAAAGATAGACACACGTGTGCACGTGTGGTCTAGAGGCCATATAGATCCATAGGGCAGAGCAGAAACGTGCAGCCCTTTGGCATCTCTTGCCACACCAGTGCTCCTAGGGAAGGTTTGTGCCGGGGCTTCTCCGCAGGCATCCCCATGTGGTGCCGGATCACGCTCCTGCCGGCCATGCAGCGCACCATGTCCTGCACTAGCTCCCTGCTGCAGCTGGAATCCAGTCCCCTCCCGGGCTCCGGAATGGTGCCAGCACCACCAAGAGCAGCACCGGGACCTGGGAGCGGGACACAGCAGCAGGGTGGGCAGGATTGCTCCGCAGCCTGCTCGCTTGCAGCGACAGCCGCTCTTAGCGGGTGGTTTATTTATTCTCGCCAGGGCAGTGAGTGTGCTTGGTAACTTTGCTTTACTCCAAGTTTGCAAAGGTCTTTATGTTCTGTCTTGGAGTTCTCCTGCTAATTGGTTTTGATGGGAAACTTCTCTGTGGAGTTTTGCTTTGCAAAAGCAAGTTGATGGCAAAGTTCGCAATACTTTAAAAAAAAAAAAAAAAAAAAAAAAAAAACCCAAACCTTATAATACCAAAAGGGCAATCAAAGCTAGCATGAAAATATCAATCTTTGTGTTTGGAAAATATTTTTAAATTCTGAAAAAAGAAAAAAAACCAAAAAGCACGTTGTTTTCAGGCAGCTAATGCAAGCATTTACAGATACACATACAACATGGAGCATAATGTTTAGATGTTTCTCCATATACAACATATGCTCTCAGGTCACTTAACAGAATGCGTTCTACAAAACGTTGCTTCAATACAAATGAATGGGTTCTGAATTAAACAGCTATTTCTTAAGAGCATTTCATTCAAATCTTTTCTTTTTGCCACCTGGCACTTGTTTTGTTGGAAAAAAATCAGCGATGGGTAGCTGGGCTCTACTGTTCTGGTTCTTTATTCCCAGGATGAGCACGACTGAGCAGAGAAACATGAGTGTAAATGGCTTATAGAAAGCATCAGTACTGAATTTTATTTTGCGTCTTTTTGTTAATCTGATGAATTTATGAAGGCTGCTTTCTTAGTATGAGAAAGGGAAACAAACACTTCCTTTTTTTTCGGGAGCTATAATAAGTTCGCAAACTTGTAAATATTTTATCATGGAAAAATACGGAGCATCACAGATGTTCATGTGTTTGAAGGAGTAATATGCAATGTGAGCTGTCTTGTAGTAAGTGCAGAGATGACTCATAGGACAAATTTTGCACTTTCTGTGTCATTTTAGGGTGATTCTGCCATACAAGAAGACAGACAGTGATGCTTATTTATTTATTTGCATTAGGAATCTTGTAAAATGTACTGCTAGCTGGGAATAGCAAATCTGGGGGCCTGTTCCTCAATATACAGCAAAGACAAGTAGTTTTGATTGATGTTTGTGTTTGTAGTCACGCTTTTCACAGTGAGCAAAGGCAATGCAGGTACTGCCCTTCGGGAACAGGATAACTATGGAGGGAGTGGATAGAAACGGAAGTAGAGAACAGGAAAAATCACCACCAGAACTGATATTAAGGGACAGAAAACTCTTTCCTGTCATATTTTGGCATCTCTTGAGGCATAAGGGAGAGCTCCAGGGAGCCCGCAAGGGAACCTGCAAGCAAAAATAGGTGGGACAGGCAGGACTTGGGTGGCCCGAGATGGGCATGGTGGCCATCAGGCTGCCTGGTGAGACCTACACCCATCCTTTGCCATGGGGCCGGGGAGCGGGGCTCTGGAGCTTATCCCAAGGGCTCCACAGCAGCTGGGGCACCAGAGATCTCTGGCAACATCTGTTGGCTCCTGAGAAACAGCTGGAAGGTGCAGAAAGGCGATGGGTGCTGAGGGAGGGAAGCGCCGGCGCGCGGCGTGTGACAACGCGGTGGCTTTGCCTGCTGGAGAGGAAGAGATAAAAACTCATGGGGACAAATGGCCTTTTACTGTCCGTGATCGCAGCGCTGGTGCTTTCTGACGTCCCCTGAAACAGCGGGTTTGATGCTTCAGTCCTAGCCAGTTCCCCTTTTAAGCTCATAAAATAAATATTATTTGTTGTGGTTTGTTCTTATCCGTGGAGCTGTTCATTAAAGTGTTCTTCATGTTATTAGTAGAGAAACAAAAATGTGAATGGAATAAAGAAGATGAATATAGAGTTGAATTGCCATATGTGAGAGCAAGACCCAAAACGCTGTGCTGCAGGGTGGCATAAAAACAGCCCTCTCCCCATCACCACAAAGATCCCCCTTGATACCAGCTCTGCCCCACAAGTATAAAACTCAACATCTTCTGTTTAATCCGGAGAGCTTTTGAACTTTTTAGGAGGTATGACTTTAATAGTAATTTGTTGACAGATTAGCTGCAGCGATTGCAAAGAGTTTATTTTGCAGAACTGGCAGGCTCCTATCAGTGTTCTCTTAAGGAAAAAAACACACAGTGCTGTTTTGCAATTGCTTGCAGTTATTGACAACCTGCGCTGAGCAGGCAGAATTGGAATGTTTGTATAATGTAAACGTATAGCTTGTCTGATGAAGTGTAGTGTACTTTTAGGTAGTGCATAGATTACTTGATAAAAAGGGTTACAAGGTGGCCGTGTTTATGACAAACTGGAATAGCAGCATAAATGTAACTGGTACAGAGAGAAACAAGAACGTTTATATAAAGAATTGTTCTTTATGTAGGAAGATTTTTTTGACAAACGAGAAGGGCAATATAAATGCAACTGTTAGAGAGAAACAAGGAGGAAGTTTATATAAAGAATTGAGCTTTTATGTAACAGATTCCTCACTTTGTCTTTGAACTGAGTTATACTGCGACTATGAAGTGTCACTTTAAACTTTCCGCAGGGGCTGGATAATGGTGTGTTTGCCAGGTGCCCTCAAAATACGGAAACAGCTTCTTTTTTTCCTTGAATGAAAATTGAAGTGTTACCTACCAGATCTTCAGCGCAGCCTGTTCTGTACTTTCGACTCCTTTATTTGACACATGAAAAATGCAGCTGTATTTGTAAGTTTAAAAAAAAAAAAAAAGTATTCCCGTGAGAAGTCCTGGACTCCGCTCTGGTGCGTGTGTCCATGTTGGTCACTTCTTTGCAGTGGGCCTCGGTTGCGGCGCCGGTGGGATCAGTGTGAAGGCGACGCAGTTTGGCCCTTGGGCATTCGTTGCTTTGAGAAAAGCCAGGATGGGAAGTGTTAGATGAAGAAAGCCAATCCCAGGGGGAATCTCTGCTTTCTGCAGGTGCCGTTTGTGTCCAGAGAGGAACAGCACATAAAAGAAATGGATGATTTGCTGTGTTGTTGAGAGGCTGCTTTAATTTGATGGGGCAAAAAGAAGATTAGACTAGAGAGAATATTGAGTGTTTCGAGGAGTGGTCTGAAGTAATGCAATATATACGTTGTTTGCTGTGTTTCATCTTATTTTAACAAGCTATGGGGAGGGGTTGCAAACTGCATCAGGCGTTTTATGGTCCCATTGATCATGATACGGACTTATCTCTGTAGAACAAAACTGCTCAACTAAATTGAAGATAAAGTCTTTGTTTCTTATTGACATAACTGGGTTAGACCAAATTTGTTTGTTAGACTTTAAGGGAGCGTGCGTGTTGAGTCATTTTGTCCAAAGCGGCACAAAGCCTAATTATTAAACTGCTGTTGCTATTGAAAGGGCCATTTGAGAGTATAGATTAAGCTACATACAGGCTATTGGGATTGTGTCTGGTTTTGTATTGTAGCACACGGATAATTGATGATTACAGCAACATCCCGAAGAGATCACTGCATCCGCAGAGCTCGCGCTTTCTCAGCGGCAGATGTAAGAAATGACTTTACACTCCTAGCAACTTTGTGCTTTTATCATTCATAGTTTTCCCCCAAGTTCTCCGATCTCCCAGCATTGAAAGGAAGGTGACATGATGTCTTTTTAGTCATTCAAATCTAATAACTTTTAATCTGAAGGTTAAGTAGTCAGATATAAACTAAGAGATGATAATATCAATTTTATGTTCACTGAAGGGCACAATATACCTCTTTCTAGTAGAAGGAAAATTGTGCGTAAAATGTCTTTTGCTTTTCAATGGAAAAGCTGTGGCTCTGAGAGCTTAGGAATGAAGCGGTGCTGGAAAAATTGAATAAGTTTTAACATAGGCCGGCTACCTTGCCTGGATTTTGAAATCAATGATTTTTTTCTTTAATAATTCAATTTTTAGATTTCTTGGCAATGAACCATGATGAGAACATTCGTGTAGCATTCGCTGTCTTTGCCATTGCTAATGTCTTTGTTATAACTACTTATTGACATCAACAAGACTTAAGTTTTCTCTAACTGTTGAAGGGTAATGGGGAAACTACCACTTTGGTGCAGTTGCTCAGGGTTTTTTTTTTTTTTTTCCTCTCCTTTTTACCTTGGTTTTGTTTTATTTTACTTCTGAGATACTTGACAAATAATTGCATGAATCTTAAGTTTTCAAAGCACCATCATATTGGCTTCCAGGGTTGTGCATTTGTGTGTGTGTACAAGCATGTACATGCAGAAGCTGGGCCATTAGCCATCTAATTACCTGAATTATGTGCCCATCTGAATCCAGAAGTCTTCTTTAGACTAGGGATGCCTATTTCTGCATTTTATTTTATTTTTTTACAGTGGCTGGTTTTACTTTCCCTTGTAAATTAAAATCCTTCAGTAATCGTTTAAGTTTATATGGGATCTTTAAGGAGGTGTAACATTGGGAACGTTTGCTGGTTTGTTTTTTAACCTTGCATCTCATGAGAAACTTCACCCATGAAACATTTGCTCCTTGCCGCTTCCATAGGCGCTTTCCCCTTGGTATTTGCTTACACTTAACTCGTAAGCAAAAAAGTTACCCGTTTGGGAGGTCTGGTCAGGGAAAGGGTGCAAAAGAAGCTCATCCAGCACACGTGCGCACAGCAAAAGAAGTTCATGGACAGTAGACGTAAATTAAGTATTAAATCTTCCAAGTGATATTTTTGGAATTATTAAAGGCTAATCCTCCTCCGTTGATCCCCGTGCGTACAGGTTAGCTCATGAGCAGCATGACTAAAGGTGTGATACAGCAACGTTAAAACAGTAGTATGCCTGCTGAGGAATAAAGTTGCTTTTAATTCCCAAGCA
The DNA here is from genome assembly GCF_003342845.1 of Nothoprocta perdicaria. Lineage (NCBI taxonomy): Eukaryota > Metazoa > Chordata > Aves > Tinamiformes > Tinamidae > Nothoprocta > Nothoprocta perdicaria. Next base: position 1,481,332 of record NW_020456198.1, read on the forward strand.
AGGGTTCTTCGTAGCAGTCCTCATGTAGCTCCATGCTTAAGCATGTGCCTCTGTTGAAGTGTTATTAAGGTCTCTGGTGCCTCTCGGGCCACAATCAATCAGCACAGGTTCTAAGTACCTTGATGAATTAAGGCTTAAGTGATTGCCCACCCCCAAGAAGCTGCATGGTTTGTGATGTTTTGGAAGCAATTTAATGCGATTTGGCAACATGCTGCATCCAGGGAGATGGGTTGGTGGTGCCTGTGAATGGTCACGCTCTGCGCTCGCTGATGGAGCCGTGGCTTTTGGGGAAGGTTGGTCTCACTTGGGTACTCCCAAATGAGACAAGAATCAAAGGTCCTGGTTTGCTCATCCTGCATCATGCTGGGTACCACAGCAAGGGCCAAGCACATCAGCAGCATCAGTGTCATTTGGAAGGGTAATGTTGTAAATTAAGATTGGGATATGCAGAAAAGTGCAAAGCTCCTGAGACCAGTACATTTCGCAAGCTTCTTTGACTGCAGAGCACTCAATTAAAAAATTAGCAGAAAGTAACTTTTGGATGTGAAGCATAAACAGCAACATCTAATAATTACAGTTTTGCCAGATGGGTGTTGCTTGTGGTGTCGCTGCGATCTGTGTTCTGTTAGCCGTGCTCACTGCATTTTCAGCGGAGAAAATTGTATTTGCAACCTGTTTTAAATAGTGCAAATACGTCATTGTTTTCCCCTATAAAAGCTATGTATTGTCTCTCTAACCTCAACATTGTGTCTGTGGCATTTTAGAAGCCTGGAGCAAGGGCCAGCTTTATTTATAATCATATTTCTTCCTTTTCCCTAAAAGATTCCTTTTACTAAAGGTAAGGCTCATAAAGCGAAGGTTGGAGAGAGGCTGTTTAATCTACCTGGCAGTGTGTGCAAAACCCATCAATGTATTTCTGCTCCTCACCCACAGTCCTCCAAGGAAGTCCGTGCTCCAGGAAAAAGTGAGGAGAAAGAGGGGAGAAACAGATACAATTTCTTGTCTTCCGGGTGTTGACATAATCCAGATTCTCATTTAAAGAATATAAGGATTGAGAACTCAGTTTATTACAGAGAGAATTGCAACATTGGAGATCAATCATTTTGGCTTGATAGAGCATTTTTATTTCCAATTTTGATTTTTTTTTCTAAGCTAAACTTGTATAGGAGTAATTCTTTTATACCTATTTTGGACATTCTTTTCATGGAAGTAATGGAATTTGGGGAAGCATTTTATTCTTCCTTAGCAAGCAGCATCATTATTGAGGGGCGCAACAGGAATGTCCTAAATTTAGAGATGCAGAACAAGGTTGCAGTTTGCCTCCACAATCTGAAGTGATCAGGAATTCATTTTGGATAAAGCCTTTGGAGCGGGTGCTTAAAAAAACACAACTTTTAACTGGCATTACACAGTTGTTAGGGGTCACTTGGGCCATGTATTATTTATTTATTTTTGTTAAAAGGCTTGCCAAAGTTCAGGTGGGATTTCAGGCTTTAGCAAACTCTACCTGCTGCAGCTGTTGAGAGACTTTTGCTGGCCCTCTGCTGAAGGGGGACACTTGATCGGAAGGGTGTCCAGCATAGGGAACCTCCAGGTTTTGGAAGAGTGCCTGTAGTGTGTCTTACTTAGCAGTGATGTGTAGGCCATGCCAGCGGTACGGTTCCCCTCGGAAGGACTTGCCCTGCTGCAAATGCTCTAAGACATCCCCTGAGGCTCCCCCAACTCATCACACACATGGTCTTTGGGAAGCAGGAATGTTGTTTTGTGCTGCAAAAAAGTTTACTCAGTTGCCTCCTTTAATGCTGCATTACAGATCTAAAAGAAAAACCCTCCGAGTCAATAAACAAAAAGCAGATTTATCTTTTATATAGCGTTCTTGAAACAAATGTAAGGTTATAACACTGAAGCAAGTTTTATTAAATCTAGGCGTGAATCCATATTGGAGAAATAATCTACTACTTCCTTTCAGTGTCTTGTCTTTTTAATTAGTGCCGGCAGTGGGATTGTTAGCTTTTAAGATACGGTAAATATGAGCCTATTAATATTATTGAGCGTAATACTCAACAAGGTAAAGAAACGCCAGTAACTGTAGATATTTTATAGATGGGTTAAAATCAGCCCATTTTCTCTTTGACAAGTCCTTCTTTATTGGTGCCGTGTTTAGGTGTAGGGGATGCCGGGCTTTCTCCAGGTGTCCGGAACAGCCGTCCCTGAGTGACGGGCACAGGGGCTGCCTCGGGTGCTATTCCAGTCGTGGGCAGCCTGTTTGAGCCCCTGCTCACAACAGGACAAGAATTTGGAGTTTAAAATAGCCCTGAGTCCTTGTTTTACTTGAGCAATGATTCACCAAGGCCTCACTAAGGCGAGGAGGCTTTCGGAAGGGCTTTGCAGTTGGCTCCAGCCTTTTTCCGTGGGCTGGCACTGGATTATACGGGCTGAACAGTGATTAGCTCTGTTTGCAGTATTTTCTTTGCTCAAAAATTACGGTGTTTGTTTTGTGGAGGGATTTTATTTTTCAGAGTGTCTGTTGACCACCTGCTTTTTTCCCTAATTGATTGCAAGGACAATTGCTAGGCATAATAAATAAAAGATATGGTCTAGCAAGGCTATGCCATAGGGACTGTATGTTAAGGATTCGGAAGCTGCAAGCAGCACATACTGTATTTGCCTTGGGGGACCATTCCAAGGCTGCTGAAAAGTCCATGGTGGTGGTGACTTTTCTAGTGTTGCCTGATGGTCTTCCCAGTTTCCCAATGCTTGACCAAAAAGCTTATCCTGCAGGTAAAAGCTCTTCTCTCTTGCCATGTCTGTAACAGATGTAAGATCAAATTGTGCCCCTTCTTTACAGAATCCTTTTCCATATTTGAATCCTGTTCCTCTGTCTGTACCCTCGGTCTTCTCAGAACTTGGTTAATCTTAGTTCTCTCCTTGAAAGTCATATTTTCTAGACCTGTGATGGCTCTGATCACTGCCTTTAGAATTGCAGTGCTCAAACAGTGTGATCCTCCAGCTGAAGTTTTACTGGAGTAAGGAGAGACAAATTATTTCCTATCATATGATTTACAGGCAATACTCCTGTTTATGTATCTGAGCAGGGTGCACGCTGTTTTTGCAACAGCATGACCCTGTTGACTCATGTTCAACTTGTGATCCACTGTAATCCCTAGGCTTTTTTTTCCAAAGAAGTGCTGTGAAATCAGTTGTTTTTCCTGTTGCATTTACAAAGTTTCAGTATTCCAGGTAAACTATATCGTCTTATACTTATCCTTAATAAATACCATTCCATTTTTATACAGAGTATTTCTCTGCTTTGTCCGAAGGATTTTGTATTTCAGTTGTCCTGCAGCATCTTTTCAGTTGCTTCCAGTGTGGCAAATTTGCAGAAGATGTTAAGTTCTCTGTTCCTTTATCTGAGTTGTTCATAAAGATTGTTGTCTTCAAAGTTTATTTGCTATGTCCTTCCATTTTGACAGTAACCCATGAATACGTATTCCCAACAAACAGTATTTTTGTTAAGACTGTGTTTCCCTGTCTTGCATATGAAAATGTCATCTGAGACTCTCAGATGTCTTTAGGTCAAAATGTAGGACTTCTTTTTCCTCTGTTCAAAGACCTACCAATGAATAGATCTTTCTTCTTGGTTTTAAAAGATTCTTGGGTCTTTCGGTCGTTTTGGGTTCACCTCAGTCACTCGCACTTGGCCTTCAGAACAGGAGAGGTGCAGAGTATGTCCCCTTCCTTGGGCATGGCAAAACACGAGCAGGAGCAGGCAACCAGCACTTGGCTCTTTACGGCTATGGGACTAATTAACTAAGTTACTCAAAACTGAGATTTTTTTTTTCAACCCCCCTATTAAATAACTCATCCCAGCCAAACATCAGAGAGTTCATGCATTCATACGAGCAAAAGTATCTTGTATTAGAAGTGTGAAATGCCACTGGTTTTCTTTGAGGAGAGGAGGGTTGCTCCCACAGACAGCCCACAGTAACTGCCTATTTTGTTTTCGTATGTGTCTGCTTCGTTTCGTTTATTTCTTCCAGAAGCGTGGTCTAAGCCAGAGGAAGTGTCTTTTCTATTGTTCTTAGTGCAGAATCTGGTCTCAGAAACTGCTATCTTTACCACACATCATGTCCCTCCATCTCCAGCCTTTTATCAGATTGCCCTTGGAGCAAAAGATGAGCAAAAGAGAGTGTCAATGATAAAGCTTTTGAGCAGACCCAGATCCCACCCCATGTCTCTGGGTAGGCTGCGGGGTACTCTTTCCTCTCATTGCAGTCCTTCATCAGCCTCTAGAATCTGAGGGACAAAACAGAAGGATTGAAGGAGAGGGGAATAAAGCACATTTCATGTTGAATGCACAGAGCCCATCCAGCATGCTCAGTAATGACTGCCATAACTGTGCCTCTGTCGCTTGGAGGCCACCATTCCTCCCTTTGCCAAGTCTCTGTCGTCCACAAGACAAGACATCTGCAGTGCATTTGTTTAAAGCAGGGAGATGACAAGCATTGAAACAGATGTTGGAAAACAGAGCAGCAAAAGGCCCGCGCTGAATGAATAGCCCATAGGGTGCGAGCTGTTTGATGGCTGATTACAGTGTTAGCCAACTGTTCTTCCGAGCGGAGCGAGCCCCGGAGATGCCCGCGGTGCGAGTTGTGCGTCGCCAACATGTGGCACTCCCTTTGTCACTACCTGTTCAGACGCGCGCAGGGAAAACACGGGGAGCGGGATTGGCGTTCAGAGCCCCTTAGATGAGCGGCGCCGTTGCTGATCCGGGCTGAATTGAGTCCTGCTTATGGCTTGTACCATTGGAGAGCATCAAGAGCGCGTCTCGGCATCCAACAGCCTCTCTCACTCATTAGTTTGCCTGAAAAGCCTGGATGCAGGCTTTATCAAAGCTGCAGAGAGTTTCATCACGATCAACATAAAACAATATTCTCTCTGAAACCTCTGCACCATATTGCCATATAAAAAGCAACTAATGTCTAGTGATCCTTGGTATATGAAGCAATTCAGGTTTATCACAAGCTGACAAATTATGCTTTGACAGCAAAGAATCCCTTTCGTACCTGATCTCATGTTTCCTAAGGCTGGCGTTTCACCTTCTCTGATCTTGTCTTTAGAAGCTGATCCCCTTGCACTGGAAAGATAGAGCTGGTGTTAAATGAACTCCCAAAACTCCTGAGTATTTACGTGTTAGTATTCCTGAGCAAGGGACAAACTTGCCGAGGAAGGGAGGTGGGTTGGGTTGGTTTCGTGGGCAGGAAGCGGATGGAAGAGTTGCCCCTCGGAGCAGGGAGAGAGAGAAAAGAAGCGCGTTGTGTTCTCCCCTGCCGTAGCCAGGGAATGACCTCCCGGCGCGGTAGGAATTCGGCGCGTAGTATCGCAGTGTCTAAACAAAGGCCCGGCAGCTTTTCAGGAAATCTCTGGCATGCTATCCGGTAACGCGACACTGCTTTCTTTAGTGGCACAGCAGCTCACAGTTGAAGGATTGATCCGTCTTTCTTGCAGAGCAACGTCAATATTTTCCTCGCTAGCCCCTTGTGGTCTTCCTGCTCAGGCTCACCATAAGAGAGGTGACCACTGGCCAGCGATGCTGCTGAGCTTCCATAAGGCTGGAGATGCATGGGGCAAAATACCCCCTGGGAAAGCTCTTGGGGAAAATACTTGGAGGTGTTTGGAATATAGCTAAGGATCCTTAGTATAGCTGTTTGTTTGGACTTTGCTCCAAGTGCCTGATGGGGCACTTGCTGTGTTTTGGACAGTGATACACACTGTGAAAGCTGCTGAGGTTGTGACTGTACCACCAAAACGTGTTGTATCTGAAGGGTCTTGCTCCTGTGCTGGAGTTGACCTTCCATGGGCATCTCTAGTGTCCACGTGCAGAAGTGCTGCCCCTTTCCATAGGGCTTTGATGGTCCCAGGGCCACCACTTGGTGCTTTCCAGAACAGGAGAGGTTCCCGGTCCTGGGTCTGCACCGTGGCTTGTATGGATGGAGAGATGCATGGCACAAATTGCTGGTGTTTGTCCCGCATCTGAAGCGCGCTCTTCCACGGCTGCCTTAACTAGGAGAAGGGCGAGGGGGATTCTCCAGGCTGTCTGAGCTGTCTGCAGATGTGCTATCTGCTAATGAAAGATTGTTCGGCTCGATCACATTTTCATCTTATCCTGGTAGAAGGAAGGAAGGGATCTGTGTCTCTTCCATTCTCTCTCTCTTCTTTTTTATTTTTTTTCTCCTCCTCGGTGTTACAGAGACAGGCAGCAGGCGAAAAGCTTGAAAATCATTATTATGTTGCTCTGGTCTTTATAGGGACTTGAATCATTTAGAGAAAGCATTTTATAAAAGGGCTGGTTCCCACATGTTGAACTGAAAGTCCCTGGACTGTGCTGAACCTCCTTATATAATGGCTGTTATCCAAAGGGATGAAAGAAAGAAATATCCAGGACACCTGGAGTGACAAAGTGATGGAGAGTCCTGAGCAGTTTTTCTTGCCAAGCCAGGCCATACTCAACCGCAGGTGTCCAAGTCACTGACCAAAAGAAGCTGCTTCTCAAAGCTGCTTTCATTTGTGGAGTGAGGGAACAGCCCTGAGGAATGTGCTCAGGCTTATTTTTATTTTTGGGAAGTCTCAGCCGGTAGCACAGTTTCACAACCAGCACCCAGGGCACTGCCAGTCCCCTTGTGGCTTGTCTGGCCCAGCCTTTTCCCGGTTGAGATCCCTTTTCTCTGTTCCTCTCGTCTTGAAACAGCGCAGAGGCTGTGCAAGCATGAACCTGTCCGAGGTTTTGAGGTGACCGTGGAAGTGGTGGGTAGTGAGGATGCGTGTGGAGGACACGAGGATGTTCTTGTCCTTCTGGAGCAGGTGCTCCCCCGGGCAAAGAGGAGGTTGGTAGCAGGAATAGAAGGTTCTCAGCTGGAATAACCCAGGCATGGTGTGTTGGGCAAGACACCAGACCCTGGGCAATACCTTGTCCCAATTCCCTTCTTGTCAAGCCATGGAAAATGGACCAGAGGGAAGACGCAAGGTTTCTACAGCTGTAACTGAGTGAACAGCTAGCTTGTGTTCCTGAATTTCCTCAGATTGGAGCAATGGCAGAAATGCATCTCTGTCTCTGACACGGTGCATGCCTGGAAAAGAAGAGTTTTCTGGCCAGGTTGAACAAATTCGATTGAAATAGGTCAGCACGGCTGCCTGGGTGATAACGGGTTTATCAGCAGGCTAGCCTGAAAATGAAAAGCAGTGCTGAGATTGTTCCAGTGGAAAATATTAATAAATAATTGATCAATAGCAGAAAAGGACTCTGTAAATAAACTTGGGTGCAATTAACAGGCAGCGCTTTGTCAGGAGCGTGCATGCAAACGAAGCCCTGCTTGCAATTAACATATCATGGGCTGAAGGACATCTGCAGATAAGGGTTAAACAGTCTATTGAAGCTGAACTCATGAACCTGTTTCAACTGCGAGACTTGTTTGTTTCAATAAAACTTTTGTCTCTGCTGCGTGCGTATTTTATAGCATGTGTGTCTCATTCCGCAAGAAGCGCTTAAAGTCGCGTTTTTAATATAATGTTGGTAGCAAAGTATGAAGGACAGCGGAGGTAACAGAGAAGGCAACTTGCTAATGCAAAAGCAGTGTACTGAAAGTCACTTTTATTTCTTATTTATAATCTACATGCACACTCTGGATAATAGATGACAACGCTCATTCAGTACTTTAACTTCAAAGCCGAGCGAAGGCATGGATGACAGAGCTGGGAGCTGCAACACAAAGGTACTAACAACAAGAGGAAAAATGCCTGTTTACTGGATTGCATTTGTTAGCACGCTGTCTTCAGATATTGTTCCCCCAGGAATAGTGAGAATGTGCTGCACGAACAATGATTTAACATCTGAAAATGGTACTTAAAGAGTTTTCTGTCTGGTAGTAATGTGATGAAGGCTTCTGAATGGAACCTGGGGACTTCATTTCTTCTATTTATCTATATGTCTCTCTGGTTTTAGTCAGCGGTAATTGCATATTTAACCCCTTAAATAGGTTTAACCCTCTCAGCACCAACTTTTTTTTTCTCTCTTTTTTTTCCTGCGGTCTCCCGTCTGCTTTTGTTGCACTACAGCTGTGCAGCTCGCGCTGCTTGCCAAAAAATCAGGGAGACAAAAGGGATTTGGGAGAAGTTGGAGCCAGGGAAGTGCGCTGAGAATAATACCAAGCTCCACCTCTCCTCCTCTCTTTTCCTCTTCTTCCTTTTTTGAAGGAAAGCAGCAGATAATAGCAGCCAAGGAAAGTGTTTTAATGGGATTCAGTACAGCTGGGAGCCTTATAGCAGAGAATGAGGGCGAGGGAGAGAGCTGTAATGAGGGGGGAAGTTGCACATCGGGCTGTAAATCAACAGTATAAATTTGCTGCTTACTTCAGCACTCCACTTCTTTGCATCTTTCTCAATTAGCACTTGTTCTGGGGGGCTTGCTTAATAGCTTGCGCGAAACAAATATTAACCTAAATTGTTTAATTATATCAAAATCTTGAATTCCTCCAAGACGAAAAATTGTTTTTAGCTGGGAATACATCTGCAATAAACCATCATCTAGTTAAAGTAAACGAGCTCTAAGGAAAGCCATAAGATTGTAGCTGAGCTACTTTTACAGTTTATTTTCATGGTATTTAAATTATGATACCACTGGGTATTTTTAATTAGTGCCTCTTTAAAGTGTGCACTTGTCTACATAAGCCATTTTGGCAAATTTGACTCATTCATACAGTGGTTGCTGTAAAAGAGGCCAGCACAGCCTGCAGGAATTGGAATTAAAAGTTTCTGCAAGCTGTTGTCGACATGACCACATCTCATTAACTTAAAAAATGGAGATTATTTGCCTGAAAGCTTGATTTGACTAACAGTAATCAAATATTAGGCTCAGTGAAGAAGGAGGAAAAACAGCTTCGCTGTTGTGATCTATATCCTTAAGTGCTGTGTGGCTCACTTTAAATAGCTCTGTCACATTTGCGCTTTGGCAAACATCACAGGCAAAAAAGAATAACAATACATATGGTTTTGTGAATAACCCAGGCTTTCTATTTTACATTCTGACATATTATTTACCAACTTTAGCGGAGAGAAATATAATTTCCCTGACGATTCGAACATTAAGTAGTCAGAATTAATTGTCTTAAATAGTTTTCCCTGAATTATCAAAGTTTAAGTACTGGAAATTGCTTATATCTCTTGATTATCTCTATCAACTGTTAAATAGGCATGAATCTCCAATTTATACCCTGGAATCTTTTAATTGTTTTAACAAAATATGATGCATTAGGTTGCAAAATAGTGCATAAAATCAACCGAAATAGAGAAGAGCCTTTCTTATCTTGTGATTTTTTTTTTTTTAATAGCTTGTTAGATTAAATAGCTGAGGGAAAAAAGATCTCTTTGGGGCAGCAATTAAGGTACGGGGGGTATGAAATGCTTGCTTTTGAGAGAGGAATTAGAGTCGAAAGTGGGTTTTCGGTGGTTGTGTGCTTTCCAGTTAAGTGAAGGACTGTGTCAGAGCTGGGTGGAAGCAGTGGCACACATGATCTTAAATAAAAAATAAAAAAAAAAAAAAAAAAAGGTGCAGTTAAACAAAAGAAGATAAAGTCTCGTGCCTTTTTATGCCTTTGAACTGCGAGCATGTGCCACATTTTACTAAAGGAACATGAGCCTTGAATGCAAGTAACTGGTTTTTGCATTAGGTACTCCCTGGAGGTAGCAGAAAAATATCATGTCCCTGCATGAAATGCGAATGTGAAATCTACCAGAAAGAAATATTTATGACCATTTTATGCTTGATTAGACTTGGATGACATCTGTTAGAAGACAGAGACTGGACAAAGAGAGAGGCGCTGGAGGGCAAATGTTAACAGAGTTGTTTAGCTGATGCCGGGGCAGGAGCATCCATTTAGTGCCGGGCAAAGCCGGGGATGGCGGGAGCGCGGGCGCAGCTGCCGGGGCCGCGGGCTGGCCCGGCTGCCCCCGGGCAGCTGTTGATACCCGCGATTTATGGGCAGGTTCCTGCAGCTTGGCCGGGGGGGGGGGGCAGCTGTTTTGGCTGCGTTGCAGAAAAGTCAGCTACAAAAAAATTAAAAAAAAAAAAAAAAAATTATATATATGCATAGGTATGTATATATATTTAACCCCAATGTGAGCTGCAGGGGCAACTGGTGCCCTTTCCGGGCCAGCTCTGCAGCAGCAGCCGCCCGAGGCTGGAGGTAGGAGCGCTCGCTCCGCTCTGGTTCCTTTCCCAGCTTTCTTTTCCTGTAAATTTTCTCTGTCTGGAATGCTTATGGGAAATGTTATTTTGTTTTTGTTTGCAACAGTTCTGTTGTTTTGATTTTGTCTGAGTGGTATGGAAAACAGTACGTCACTCGGAGTGGGTGTTTTGTCTATTGGCCATTTGGCTATTGCACATATATTTCTCATACTTACTACATGATGACAAGGGAACCCAAATGGCATAATTTTCCAGTTGAATTTTGCTTTCCAGTGTAATAATAGTGAAAGGAAAACAAAGTTAATAGATTTAGCAGTTTCGATACTGCTCTCATGCTGATAGATGGCTGTGGATTTTTTTCCCTGTGGTTAAGGATCTGTTTAGACAAAGGTCAGATTGATTCATATATCAGTTTCTGTAATAAACTGCACAAGGCTTATGTTACACATTTTGCATACAGTTGTGAAAAACTGTAATTTAAGTACCCTAACCCATAAAAGGATAATAAACAATTTCAGTATCATCAGTGTGCTTGGTTTAGGATACTTATCATCCTGATTTTCAGGCAGTGCATAGCTTAAGTTCTACCAATAAGTGCCTTTTAATTGAAAAATGATCTGAAATAAATTTTTAACTCAGGATCGCAAGCATTCTCCATATCACTCTCTAGCTGAGGCGATCTGAATGCAAGATATACTGAGGCTTGCATAATATTTACCCTGTTAGGGAGAGAATATCGAAAGACCACAGAATGCAGCTTTAAGACCAGATAATTTTTATGTATAGTACAGAAATATAAAATGGAAAGTATGATTAATTTTTCAATTTCTCTCTGCAGATATCTAATAATTGTGCCCATGGACTGCCAAAGGCTCCCATTAAAGATTTAAAATGCAAAGAAAGGTAGAATCAAAAAGATGGTATTTTGGATTAAATAATGTAAAATAACTGTAGGGCAATAGCAAAGTGAAAAGCTATTGGCAAAATAAAAGCGTGGTGTCAACTCTCCTTGAGACAGACTTAAACATTTACATGTTCACGTGCCTCCTTCTGTAGCTAGGATTTGAACGGGGGGAAAAATACTTGCAAGGTTGCTTAAGCCAGCTATGATTTTTAAAATATATTTTTAGGCTTTCAGGTTTTGATATGCTCGTTCGCAGCAGAGTGATGAAAAATATACTGCCTGATCCTGTGCTATAAAAATGCACATAAATACAGCGGCAGCGGCTGAAATCTGTTGTCCAGCATTAGGGATGTGTTACAAAGCCCCGGGTACCGTGCTCCTTTCATGAGCACCAGCAGGTACCGATGGGCAGGAAGGGTTTTGCAGCAGCTCCTGCGGACTGCATTATTTCTGTTAGCCTTGGAAAAGGGGACAGTGCAGCCTCGGTAGAGAGCGGCTGCCAGAAAGGTCCAGCTGGACTTTTCCTCCCGTTTCTGTACTGTCTTTATCACTTTGCTCAGTTCCACATAATAACATCTTCATCTGAGATTGCTGTGGCACAGGGGAACTGCATTTGTTGATCAAATTTGGCTGGATAACACTGTGATCTCGTATCCTGAAGTGCGGAGATGTGCCTGGAATACGTAAGCGCCGAGCTGGCCCCTTGATTGATTGATTCTGCCTGTCACCGAACAAGATAACTGGATCAGTAAATACCCTGTGCACTTCAACTTCATCTCCGCAATCAAAAGTGAGGGCATCATGGGGCTGGGAGGCACCAAGGCATGATGGGAATATCCTCATTGCCCAGCCACCGCCAGGAACTTGCAGAAAAGAGGCAAAGAAAAGACTTTTTTTTTTTTTTGCCCGTGTCTCTGTGCACGAGCAGCAGAGCGTTAATTCCTCGACGTGTGCAGGGCTGCGCTGCCGAGCCGGGCTTCCTTGGGCAGGAGGCACGCAGATAGGCCGGGCTGCGGGTGTTGCGGGGGGAGTCACGGTGTTTGGGGTCCCCAGTGTGGGGTGGTGCTGTAGCAAGTGAATTGGGATTCATTTGCATCAAAGGTTTTAAGCGGAAAAGGGAATGTGAGCAAAGCAGGCAGGTTTCTCAGCGTTTTCCTGTGTTTTTCAAGCAGTGCTTTTAGAGTAGAAAATAGCTGCTCGAATTAGCACTTGGAAACACAGTTTTAAGAAATTTTCAAATTTTCTGTGCCCATCTCCAAAGTGTGTGTGCACATCCAGTGCTGCTGATAGAGCTGGGTGTCCATGTGTCCCCTGTGCTGCCTTTATTTTTCACCTGTTGCTCTTGCATGGTGCTGTGGCTTGTGTGGATGATGTGAGATGGAAGCAGGGAAGTCCTGCTGGATTCCCGGTGGCTTCAGCAATACTGGCATGGGATTCCCTGCCCCGTCTGTGTCTAACGGTGAAACTTCACCCTGAAATTATGGTTCCTGTAAAAGTCAATACTGAGTGTGGAGCTTAATGAGCCTTCACGTTGGGACTGCTGTGGTCACACGAGCAGCTCCTCTGGGTGCTGCTGGTGACACTGAGACTTGATGGGTTAGTTTGATCTGACTCCTTTATTCGTCACTTCATTTACCTACGACATAGATTAGCACAGCTTTCTGTAAACCATCTGTAGGGCTCCTGTGGGCATCTCAGAAGACACAGGGACCTGGAGAGATCAGGAAGCCCTTCTGTGGTCCCTGAAGCCCTGCTTGCTTGCAGGAGCATGCGTGGGGCTATGTCACGTTACCACATGCAACAAAAAAAGCATGAAATACTGTCTGTTTTCTTCGGAAGCTTATGGATGTTCAGCATCTGTCTTATTCATGTCTCTGTAAAGGTGGCTGTTAGCATCTGGTGGGGATTTCTGGATACGTGTTGCTCACAGGTACCATGTTAAAAAGGGCAAAAGAGTTGCCTGTGGGCTCTGTAAAAGGTAATCGTGTCTCTCTGGACTTTCACACATCCCTTGTATTGAGCGTGTCTCCAGTTGTATGGAGGTATTTGACATCTCCTCCTTTCTTTAGCTGCATTTTAACTGTTTATTGCTAAAATGCAGGGAAACTTACAGACCTCTGAACATATCTTCCACAGCTTGGTTAGAGTAAATTCAGAAGTAACATGATGTTAGGTTAGCGGCATAGGTTGCTGGTCTTGCAGATAAATGAAAAAAATGACAAATGGTCTTTTCTAGTATTGACTTAGACCTTGTCTTCCCTCAAGACCATCTGTGTTTTTTAATCCAGCACCCACCTTTTCATGGAGAAGGTGCTCTGTGGAGTCTGACCTAGCAGATGTGTAAATGTGAGTTGTGGACATGGGGCAAGATGACTTTTTTGCCAGGAGGTTGGAAATTTAGTCTTGGAGGGGTTATACCAGCTGAGCTTTTTTATCCCAGCACATTCCAATCTTAAAAAGCTCATTTTCAGGAGTATGCAAGACCTGTGTGAGGCCCAGGCATTTCATAAGCTTACACATTAAATATCCATTCAAAAATGGATAATGGAGAGTGGTAGCAGTTGTAAAGCAGAGGATTTGAGACAGGCGATGTTGTTTTGTATTGGACGTGTAAAAAGAAAGGCTGGGCACGTGCTTAGTTTTACCTGGTGACCACTACTGTGAGGTATTTGTGCGTCTGGAAACCCTCTGGAAGGCTAAAAGTGACCTGTCATACACCACCGTGGCCAAAGCTCGGCCGGCAGCAGCCCGCTACCACCCCTTGGAGGACAGTGTTTTAGTGGACATGGGCCTTCGTGCTGGTTTACGCCATTTCCACCATTCTTCCGTCTTTTCCCTCTCCCTTGAGCCGGGCCGAAGGGAAGGGAGTCATTTTTCAGCAGCCTTTGCAGGTTGTTTTCATGCGTCGCGCGTCGGACGCGGTGACGAGAGGTGGGACAAGTTCACGGCTCGCAGGGTGGTTCCGAGCCCCTCCGCCGTGGGACGTGTTTTCTTTGGCGAGCCCGGCGGACGAGGCTGACATATTTATGTACAAAGCCAGTATTTAGCTTGGAATTTTACACATATGAATGATGAACTAAACAGGACCCGTTTATTTTTGTTGCCTTTCCCTCAGCAGCTTTTCCTCCGCGCCGCCGGGGTTGCGCATTGCAGGCAAGCCCCAACGTATCCACCCAGAGCTTGACCACCGGAGTTAATAACTAGCCACATTCCTTGATGGTTCTGCGGGGATTGGAAGCTAGGCAGCGGAGTTTGCTATGCAAGAGAGTTAATAAAAATTTTCATTGCTGGAGGAAAGCTTATATACAGTAGTCTGTTTGTCCTGTATTTCAACCACCTGAGTTGGAGCCAAAAAAGCAATTGTCTACTACATATTTCGAACAGATGCTGAGGGGTAGAAGGAGTGACTAGAATTCACAGCAATAAAATGCTGGCTCTTTAAGTTCCCTTGAAGGAAGTGAACCCATAAAATTTTTGCTGCTGACTTGTTTGTCCAGTTCTTTGAAGTATTTAACATTAATTTAGCCTGCAGATCAGTGCCACCTCGGTTTCTCATTGAAGTAACGAAGCCTGTTAAACACACAGCCTTGGAGTGCAGGAAAATTGATTCCTTTAGCAGATACACTCATTTAGCAGTGATCCGCTTGAAAACCTGTTGGCGAGGGCGGTGGTAGGGTGTTCCAAAGGAAAACTTTCTGACCATGCCTGCTTTTTTGTGCTTATTAATTTCGCTCGCAAGAGGTGAGCGTGTTTCAAGTGGTGCCCTCCCATCCGCTTCCCCTTTTTTGGCTAATTAACCACATCGCTGTTGGAGATGAAGTGGGGGATGAGGATGGTGGCATTGGAGCAGGCTTCCAACCACACCAAGGAGCTGGGTGACCGGGGACCGGTGCGGGAGCGATTGGCATCTCTGTTAAGTGGCTTTGGGGTCCAAATATCTTGAGGAGGGCCCAAATTTGGGATGAGTTGAAGCTGCAGCCACTTGCTAGGAGACCTGCATCTTTTTTTCCCACCCAAATTACGTGCCCTGGGCACTGGGGGTGTCACGGAGCCCGTGTCCTGCCCTGGGGACACCGTGCTGGCCTGAGGAGAGGACATCAACTGTGGGGGGGGGGGGGGCAGCTAAACAAGCCCATCGAGCTTAAACTTCGGGAAAAATGACAACACAGAGGGTGTCAATTGAAAAGCAGCAGGGTGGCAAAGCTGCCGCACGCTAGTGGGGACGGAGCAGCCTCGAGGCCCTTTAAATGATTGGTGACACACTAGAGATATTGCTAAATTACCTCTTTTATTGGTTCTTGAGTCTTATGTGTTAAAAGACCATTCTTTGGGAGAAGTCAAGAGAATCCTTATATTTAGTTTAGACATAAACCTGAGATGCAAAACGTGGATGCGGATCTGAGCCTGAACTTCTCCGGCCCTGAGGGAGAAAACAGGACTTTAAACTTGCTCCGACAGGGCTGAGTGTTCCCAAGAGAGCTGGAGGTTGCAGCTCCAAGAGCTGGTCCAACACTGCCCCAAATTCGGGTGCTCTGTCCCAAATTTTGTCTTTTCTCAGCACGGGCTCCCTTTGCTCCAAGTCCCGTCACGAGCAAAACACCCTGTGGGACAGGGACCCAGCTCTGGCCTGCAATTCCCATTCCCATTTATTTCTTCTGCTGGAGAGTGAGCAGCAATCCTCGCTGTAATGAGTCTGCCTGGGGAGGTCCGGGCTCAGCATACGTTTACTTGTAGGAATGAGTATTAAAATATATATATATATATCTTTTAAATCTCGATTGGCTAACAGATTTCAGCGTTTCCAATTGTATGCTAACTCCTAAGCAGCAGGCCGGGATGTGCCGCGCGCTGAAAAAAATGCTGTGAATTGGTAATTATGAATTGCAGCAGGAGATCAGTCCAGCTTAGTGTTTCCAAAGCCGCAGAGATCAAAAGGTGCCGGGGAGAAAGATAAAGTATCAAGTGGCAGTGAATATGCCAGACTGTCTGAAACTTCATTTTGCTATCTAGTCTGAGAAAAAATTGTCCTTGCTGAATTTTGTAGGGGGGAAAAAAAGGAGTCTGGATAACATTTGTGCAGAGATATGTACAGTTTCCAGGGAAATTAATCACAGCTTAAAACAACGACTGGGACGTTCTTAGGAATTTCTTTTTTTTTTTTTTTTTTGCCTGTAATATATATTAAGTTATCTGTTAACTTATCAGTTTTCCATGGTAGTAGCTAAGTGAGGGACACAGAATTTAAGGTAAGGCTGGAGACTTGGAAGCAGGAGATGCCAAGTGAGGCAAAGGATGTGCAACCGCGAGCACGAGGCGAAGGCTTCAGTGGGAGCTGCTGGCCAGGCTCGGTTGCCTCCCCAAGGAGAGCTAAATTGGTTGGTGTTGTGCAAAGAGCAGTAGTGGTGGCCAAAAGAAAGACTGTTTTTTTGCTGCAGTCTTGTCTGAGAAGGGTGTTCTCAGTTACACAGGGTGTATCTAGCATGACTTGAGGACTTCCAAAATCCATGCGCCGATTCCCTAGGTTACGGGCAAAATCAGGATCATGGCACATTGCTCTTAACCACCTTCCCTTTTGCATGCCCCATGGTGGCAGTTTGCTGGGCTGAGGTTCAAGTCCTTTCTGGTTGCTCCTGGGGATGGAACCTCTAGGCACTGGGAGCTGGTGGGGCTCGCAGAAGAACAAGGTTTGACCCGACACTCGGGGACGTGTGGACGTCTTGTGGGTCCTCCGAGCCAGCCACGAATTGAACCTTTTATGAGTCTCCGTGATTAATGGCCTGACGTGTGGGGAGCAGCTCCATGGATGTGTCCAGTGGAATCAGACAGCTGCTGTGGAGAAGATGCATTTTTATTTTTCTACTATATATCTCTCTCTCAAACAAGTGAAGGAACCTGCCCGGCTCTGCAGGACAGGCCATCGCTGGTCCCTCTGATCCAGCAGGATTGGCAGCCGGTGCCCAGGGTGGATTTTTCCCTAATATGGACAGCAGTCCCCAGGGACCTGGCCAGAGTCCATGGCACTAACGGAGCCGGGAGCTCACAAAGCATTTGGGTGCATGGGGACCCGTGCTGGGGCAGAGACTGGGAGGCAGAAGCTTTTTGCTCCATTCACCCACATCATCTTGCCCAGAATAAAATGTAATAAAAGCAGCAGTTTTTGCTAGCGGGTAATACCTGCTCGACGGAACCTCCTGCAAGGATCTTTGCAGATGTGGCTGTCTCAAAGTGAAGCTCTTTGCTTGCTTTTTTTTTTTTTTTTTTTTTTTTTTTTTTAACCCCCCAAATTGGGTATGCAAAGGGAGCAGGAGGCTTTGTCGCCATTGATTTAAGCTGAAGTAGGTTGGCGACTATGTGTTTAGGTCCTGTTAGACTCGAGTGCCTCAGTGCAGGCACAGGGTTTAACTGCAGGGATGGGGTATGTCAAAGCTGAGCTGCGTATCCCCAGTAGGATGCCTTAGAATACTATTAAAGGTAGCTCCCCTAAAAAAGAAAAAAGTCAGGACCTTCCCTGTGTCATTTTGGGGGACACTTGTCCCACCTCACCTCCTGGCCTGATCCCACCAAAGTGCAGGCGTTTCCATTCATAAACCTTCTGCTTGCCCTAATTTTGACAGTGGGAAATTTGTAGATACACCTGCATTTTTACCCGAGTACTCGTGACTGGATCGTACAACTGATGCTTTAAACTAGCGGCGACGACTCATTCCTGGTCAGCAGTAAATGCTAGGTTTGTTTCTAGGGAAAATCCTGTGAAGGCAGTTTCTCTTTTTATGTGTAATCTTGATGTTCTGTGTTAGGCCGAGGCTGTTTTTAAATGGCAGCATGTGTTCTTCTCCTTTGATGTTCCTCACAAAGAAAATTTGGCCTCTACTTTAACAAATAATCCTGTGTTCTTTTTGCATTATTATATACTAATAAAGATGTGGCTTCCTCAGATGCATACCCCGGCACGTGTACATTTAAAATGCAATTTTCCCATTCAACACAAGTAGAAGTGGAAATAAGGCGTGATCTTCCATGGGGACAGGGCTCCAGGAGCACCTTCTGCTCTCCAAACTGGCAGAAAATCAGCAGGATTTGGATTTTCCCAGGTTTTTGACCCATGCAAGGGATGCCATTTCTTGGTCACAAGTGGTGAACCAGATACTTGGAGTCTTTCTGCTGCTCTCTGCCTGCAAGGACTGTCAAAACTGTTTTCTCTGATGGTCAGTTCCTTCTTTTTTTTCCCCTTAATGACAGTTATGTGGCAAATGTGCCTATTAGAGTGTGCGAAGAGCTTGCATGGAGATGAGGATACACATGTGTATGTATCAGATGCTGAAGAGCGGCGTTCTCATTATAAATATAGCTCTGCTGTGTTCCTTCTTACATTTCAATTTTATAATCTGTTCCAGAAGATTTGGACAAAAATACTGTGGTGTAAAAGACAGCATTAGTTTTTCTAGGTTCTTCAAATAATAATTCTTAGCGAGAAAACTAGTAAATAAACCTTTAAAGATGGGCAATGTGACATCTTTTCTAGTTCTAGGAATTGGACCTGGGGCAGAGATTTATGAAAGGTAAAATAAAGGACAAGTAGAAGCAGGAGCAGAGCTGTATGTTTTATTTTTTTAGTTTATTGCTAAAATGTATGAATTGTCCTTTTTTGTTTGTTTTATTGGTGTGATTATATATGATCTATCTTTACATGTATACTTTTTAGGCCTGGTGGGCCCGCTGTGATTAAATGTTTGCTTTGAATACGTGTCCAGCGTGTTAACTTTCCACAGCAGAAAGTTGTTAAATTCATTTTTATACAAAAGGAGGCCAAAAAAAAAAAAAAAAAGAAAAAGAAAAAGGAGGGGGGGATTGTTAAATGTATGGAAACCCTTATTGGCTGGATTATATAACTGAATTCATTCAACATGCTTGGTGTATCTTGTTCTCCTTTCAGTATTGCCACTCTGTTCATCACCCCTTTTAGTGCTGTAGGCATATGGCATGCAGTACATCCAGGGAAGTGTCAACAATATGGCATATGTTATACATACTGATCTTGATACACCGTAGAAAATAATGGGCCTAACTTTAAAAGGCACGGTGCTAAGAATAGAGCGCGCTGCAACATGCGGGCGGTGGAGCCACCGCCAGGGCCACGTTTGAGGACAAAAAGAACCGCTTTTTTGTGTGTGTTTTCTGTTTTTTTTCCTTGTTTTTCTTGGTCGGGTTGTATTTCGGTGGTGTTGCACATCAGAGCTAGCGCATTCCTGTGGGGAACGGCTGGAGCTGCGCGTGCCCAAGGTGGGCTGGGTGCCCACCCCGGGCTCGGCGAGCACCGTGAGGGTTGCCGGGGTAAAATGCATACACGTGTGTAGGTGTATATGGCTGTGTGTGTGTAGGAGGGAGCAGGGGAGGACTTTCCTGGAGGTGTTTCCAGCCCCTATGTTGCGGGATGGCACTGCACCTGCGTCCGCAGGGAAAGACGCCGGAGCCTGCGGATGCACGTGGTGTTTGCACCGTGCTAGCTCACTGCTTAACTCTGCGAATGAGCAGAATGCTCATTTTGAAATTCCAAGCAATTTTCAATCAAGATTCCTTGGAAACACTCCGCCTGGAGATGTTTTTTGGGGACTTTCGCCTTTCATGTGAACGGTTCACCCCGGCACGGATGCATCCGCGGCGCCCACTGCGCTGCGGCCGCTGCAGGGAGCACTGCCTTCTCCCAGCAAAGAGCAAATATTTTCCTGCCGCTTGCGGGGCCGTGCCCGATACTCGGGGAGCCGTTCCGATCCCTGCAAGGGTAAAGCCGAACAACAAAATATTTATTTTTCGGTCTTTGCTGAACACCGCGCGCTTCATGCATGTTTACGAGGGTTAAACATTAATAGCAGATGTTGTTAATGACTAGGAGGCTGCAGCGGCTTCGAAGACCTTGTAGTTAGCACATGAATTTTCGGCTTGATGACAATACTTGCAACAGGCCTAATTACAGAGCGGGCTCCTCATTGCCTGCAGTAGCTGCTGAATTCCCCTTCACTTCTGCAGTCGGTCCAGCCTCCCCCTTGAACGTCTCACCATTCTTCTTTTGCTTTTATGCTTCCAGGGCCTTTTCCCCCCAAATCCACATGTCCCCTTACCCTGGTGCAGGTCCCCATGCCACCAAAGTTGTTGTCCTGGGTTGTCCCACTTCTCAGCAAAGTACATGCAAGCGATTATAGGTAATAAATACCTTTTTTTTTTCTTTTTTCTTTTTTTTTTTTTTTTAACTTATTGCAGAGGCAGTTTTTCCCCCCTGTTAATGAGGGTAATTTGACTTGCTTGAAGGATTGCAGTTCTTAAGAATTAATGCAGCAATCCAATTCAGAGATTTAAAGAGATCTAAGATTTTTCACAGGTCGTGTGCTAGTGAATGTGCTCCTATCACATAGCAGCTAATGGACTTGAACAACAGTCTGTCATTTACTGTTACCTCCGTGTATAGCAGCTTTGCCCTTGGTAGCGAGGATTCTTTCCCAGCAGCAGCGCCGGTTATTTAGTGGTGCGGTGTATTTGTAACACTTTTAGGAGACAGTATCCTATTTCTAACAGCCCTAATTACTGTGCAAAGCGAGGTTACCTTCCCCACTTTCCTAATTACCGTGTTTGGATCCTAATCTGCAGAAGTCTAAAGGATTTTCTGCTCTAACAGCTGATCCCCCTTTATTTTTTTTTTCAGATTTGCTTGTATGTATGCACACATAGAAAATAATTTTTATTGCATTTCCCTGTATCAGCGCACTGAGGTTAATTGCATAAATATAGAAGTGTGAGGCACTAAGTCTCCATAAGGTCCTTTTTTATTTTTAGGGACACGTTGCTACCTTTTAATGATGTTTTGTAATGACTTATTTGTCAATGCTGTTAGAAATGCTCTAATTTCTTGATCCTATTATGTTCCTGGATATGAAAAAAAAAAAAATCCTATTTTAAGGTAATTAGAAGGATTCTCCTCTTTTTGAACGTGTGTTCTCCAGACAGTGTCACTCTATACTCCGCACACAAGAACCTTTGTTCCCTAATTAGAAAGAGGACTCGAGCTCATTAATTGCGGGTACAAAGTGATGTCTGCTCCAGTGGCGGAGCCGGCGTACAGTTTAAATAATGATTGATCCTGCGTTTCAGCCGCCTTCCGCTCTTCCGTGCGGGCGGTGATAAAGCAGCGAGGTGCAGCGCAGGCGCCCAGCGCCCTGCTTGCCCTGGAGGAGCCTTGTGCAGGGACAGCTCCGGCGGGCACTGCGGGTAGAGGATGGGTGGCCCTGATCCGGTGTCCCAAGTTGGTGGGAATTGTGTTGGATCAGGGCTTGGCTATGAGGGCAGGCGCGATGCAAGCGCCAGGCGGCCTCGTCCTCGCCTCTCCTGCGGAGCATCCCTGGGGTCTCCAGCATGGTGCTAACCCCCAGCTTGGGAACTTAAATCCCGCTTGATCCGTGGGGCCAAAAGGAAAAGCACCTGGAGCCGCCCCGGATGGGGCTGCCTCGGGGCAGGCAAAATTGTTCCAATTCTCCTGTTGCTCATGGAAGGCCGTGGTAGCAAGACTGGGAGTTTCCCAAGTGAAGGATGGGAAAGTTGGGGCCTGGAATCACTACACTTGTGTTTGCTGCTGCTGGTTTAATGGCTCAAACCGGTGAATGTTGGAATGGGGAGTATATTTCACTCAAAGCGTAGAGGTGCTGGAAAAAATAAAAACAGAAAAGGAATTTTTTTTTGGGGGGGTAGCCCAGTCTGCTGTATTGCTCTTAGTGAGAAAGAAAAATAGTTTTTTAAAGATAAAAAACCTGTTCTTCAATTGACTATGCAAAAATCTTATTGCAGTATTTATTCCAAACCTGCACACATAATGTTCAGTCAAGGAGAAAACAGCAAAAAACAGTTGTTGATGGACTTAGCAGAGAACTGGATTAAATAAGCATTAGTCTACTGAAGCTGATTACAGGAATATGAAAATGCAGTATCTTAATGGTACATATTTTCATGTGGCAGCTCAGTTGCCTTTCATTTTGCAGCTAATATGTCTATTCTTATGAGTCATTTACTTCTTTAATTACCTTTTGCAGGCAAGGCACCATGGTATATTAATGTGAATGATTTTTACTGCCAGTTTATCATACAATGCCCCAGAAGTTGAAAGGCGTAATTGACTTGGAAGAGCAGCTCATGAAGGAAACAATATTTAGTTGACAGTTTTCCTTGTACTCTCTGTTGACGTTTATGAGTTTACACTATGCTAAAGGAGTAATAAACACAATTTTCTTTCAATAACAGGAAAGAGTAGCTTTTAAAATACGTTTGTGGCAAGCAGATCTGCTCATTTCTGACATAATATAAAATAGCGTTGAGATGTATAGAAGATTGTCAATTGAATTAAACCTTGGAAGGTACATTTATAACCTGCCTCGGAGCATTAAAAGATATTAGGGTGCATATGAATCGAATCAGTTTAATGAATATTTAAATTATACACAGATTTGGGTAAATCACATTCGGATCTGCCGGTTTGGCTGCTGGGTGGCCCCTCTGCTGCCTCCGAGCGTGTGAGTTGGGAGCCGAGATGCAAGGGATGATGCTGCGGTGGTGGGACTGGGAAAGTCGCTCCCATCCGAGAGCACCCGGGATCCTCGGAGCTGAGGGGTATCTGAGCGACTTTCCATAACTTCCCCCAGGTCGCCTGGCCTGAGAAAGGTTGAAAAAGCATCTTGGCTGCTCCATCAACACCCGCTTTCTCCTGCAACGCTTCTTTCACTGAACTGACCTTGCCGAGTAGCAATTTCTTTCTTTTTCCTCCTCCTTTCCCCCCTCTTTATTCTCCCAAAGCACCCGTGGGCTTCCCCCCAGGTGCCGTTCCCCGGCTGCCCCTGTGGCAGCAGTTCCGAGGCGCTCCGGAGCCCGGGGAGTTAAAGGCGGGCTGTGCTCGTGGCGAGCATAGCTGCGCTGACCCGCGGGCCGCCGCGGTACCAGGCGCTGCCGGCGTGCGCCGCGCCGCCGCGGACACCCTGTTTACTTTTTCCACCCCGCGTTCCTCCCACGGGCTTGGGCTGGTTTATACTAAATCTTTGCATTGACACCACTTTTTTTTTTTTTTTTTTCCCTCCTTCCTCCTCCAGTTTTCAACTTATTTTTTTTTCCTGTGCCTTGCGCTGGGTCTCTGCTGCTGCAGGAGCCTCCTGGATTTTGTTGGGATGGGCCACGTGCTCCTGGCTCAGTCCCTGTGCTGGGCCGGGAGATGCCCTTCTCTCGCAGGCCTCGGGCTTGGGCAGCTCTTTTCCTCTCCCGTTTAGACTAAATCCGTGCTATTTTAGCCTCTCCATGCATTGGTGTGTTTTTTTTCTGTTTTGTTCCTCAATTTTTCTTCCTTTTTCTCTTCCTCCATAAAGGCTAGTTTGTTTATTCCTATTTGCCTGGTAGATGCTGCCTGTCATTTCCCCCTTAGCACTCATCCTGTGTGAGTGATTTTAACCATTTTTTTTAAGATTGGAAGCCAAACAGCAGGTTTTCTGCACCAGGGAAAGGCAAATGGAGCACTAGCCGTTTCCAGAGTTTATTTTCTGACCTAGATCCACAGTAAATACCTTTCTGCTATGGTCACCCTTCCAAAATCACCCTTTCTGGTTGTTTTTCCCCACCCATCTCAGATACAAGTGTCCTTCCCAGGGGACCCCAGTGGTCTCGATCTGGAACTGGGATCCTCCCTATGGATGAGGCTCAGGTTCGGAGCTGGGTGTACATCAACCCTAGCAGTTCTGTCCTTGCCACGCAGCTCCAGGAGTGCCAGAAAAGCAGCTAAGTGGTTAAAAGTTGTGCTTTTCCCTTGCAGAAAGGGACAGGTTGGAGCCAAGGATGCCCAGGGGACGGCCACCCCGATCCAGGTGATCCCTACTGTGTAGGACAGCAGGGGAGGAAAACACCCTGTTTTAAACTAAAACGGGTGCGTTTGGGAGGAAATCCCACCCATCTCTAATGTGGACTGGCACAGAAATTGCTGCTAGTTTTAAGGCAGCAGCTGAGGGTGGTTTCTGGTGGCAGTGCCAGGTGGGCGCAGGGCACGGTGGCCTCGCAAGCCGAGCGGGTAACCTTGGCGTTTGGGCACACAGAACGAAATTGCATTTTGTTTTCGAGGAGGAGGAGGGCTGCATTAAGAGGTCACCTATTAGCTGTGTTTTTGCTAGCTGTCTGGAACCCGGCTCTACTGTCTATTAAACTCAAACCACTGTGTAAACATTCCCGTGTTGTTCCCGGGCCCTACAATGGCCGCGGGGATCGGGTTTCACCTGCCTGCACATCTTCAAGCAATTAAAGCAATTAGCTTGAAGCCATTTCCCAGTCAAGGTCTACCATGACATTCAAGTCCAGAAGTCTGGAGGGAAAAAAAGAGGGAGATAGGGTGGGCACTGTGCAGAAATCATCGTTTTGGGGGACTTGCAGCTGCTTGCAAACGCCAGTTTGAGGCTTTGCAGTAGGCACGGCAGGTTGCTGCAAAAAGAAGAAGATAAAGCACCTCCTGATCCTTTAAATTGTATCCCAGATTTGCCTGTACTTTGTGTTGGGAAACGTGGAGGGTTGAGGAGGGGAAGCCCAGTGTGATTTTGGCCGGTTCTCACGCGCGACGAAACGGCGCTGGCCCCTATTTGCTGACATTTCTCCCGGCGCAGGGCTCCTATTTTTCTTCTCATTTAGGTGGGGATTTATACTTGGTGTTTACACTGTAAAACGGCCCTCTGCCTGGCTGACGGATCAGTTACAGTGACATTCAGTGCCGAGTTTAGCGATTCCAGCAGTAAGTCTTGAAAGCTGCTATTTTTTAAAAGGTTGGAGCAGATTAGTGGTGACCTTAAAAGATTAAACTAGTACAGTTTAAAGATAAATAATCAGCCTTTAGCACATTAGATAGCTACATAAGCATGACAGAAGGTGACTTTCTTACAACAGTTTCCGAGTCCAGGCAGCGTTTTTACGTCTGTGGCTGTCGAGGCGGGGAGCAGCGTTTTGCAGGATGCAGACCGGTCGCAATGCTGAGTGCAGTGCTAAACCCCCCGTTTCCCCCTCACTTTTATTATGCAGGAGAGGCTAATTTTAAAAGCTCTGCCTGCTGCAAAAGAAGATCTCGCTTTGCTGTCCCGGAGGGTGTTCTTAATCAGAAATAACCGCAGGCAAAATTATAATGCGGAATCCTGCTGCCCTTTCACCTCGCACTGCTGCTCCGTCGGTGTTTGTTAACAAACAGCCCTAAGTACAAAATTGTTGGAGAATTACTTCTTCGTTATGTGGGCTGCCTTCAATTAGAGTAAGCGGCTTATTGGGGGGAGGGAAAAAAACAAAAAAAAAAAGAAAAATGTATGGCTTGCTGGGGAAAGTTTGGGAATGACTTTTCTGGCGAGGGTCCCCAGTTCAGTTGGAGTCTCCTCTCAACTGCAGGATCTGCTTGGTGGGAGAGGGAAAAGGGCTGGGGAGCCTCGTCCCAAGGCTCAGCCCTTGGCAGGAGCCCGGAGTGCTGGGAATGGATAATTCCCTTGCTCCTCCATGGAGGAGCAGAGTGGGACAGGCCACAAGAGGCACGGCACTCCCCCCCACACCCACCCTTTTTGTTTTATTTTATTATATTTATTTTATTTTACTTTATTCCACTTGGAATAGTGCTTGGCCAGTTAAGTACAAGTTTATGGTAAGAAGTGCTGAGTAGGGCAAGGCTGCCGCAGCCCTCGACTTTCCGCAGCGGAGCGAAAGCGCCGGTGCTTCCGAGGGAGGTGATGCCTCCGTAAAGCAGATCCTTCCAATTTTTTTTTTCCCTAGCTTAGTCTTCTGTTTCTATGATCTGCCTTTTGAACTGTTTTTGTGGCTGATCAGTTCCACCTAATATGTCTCTTGATTTCTGCTATTGTAATACTCAGACGACATGCTGTTCTCTTCATTTTTATAAGCTTTAGATGCTCCTGCCTGTCATACTCTGGCGGTTTATCTTCAGCGTCTGGATTTGCTTTCAGACTTGCATGTCTATCAAGCTGCTGTTGCTTTGAATGCGAGATCAAAAGAAGATGAATTCCAGTGTAAAAAAAAAAAAAAAAAAAAAAATCCCTGTATGAAGAAAAGATTGGGGGCCTATGTAAACATCCCCCTGACAGCTCCCAATGAGTTATTTTAGTGGAGCATTAGCACCCAGAGTGACAGGCAGTGCGCGCCACCATAGCAGCCCCACACGGGGCCACAACAGCAACGTGCTTATTGGAGGAATCCTGAATAATTATTATTATTATTTGTTACCTTTTTAATTACTGTTTTTTAATCGTGTAGGGCTGCTGGGGCGCTTGGCCCTGCACGTGCTGCTGCCGGGCGCCAGCCCTACTTTGCTTGCGGTGAAAGCTTGATGCAGCTGTAGGGCAGGAGACAGGGATGTGCTGGTGGGAATGGGTACCATTCGTTGCCAAACTACAGGTGGAATTGGGGAGGGAGGCAGAGCGAGCAGAGGAGGCTGCAGAGCCTCCTGCCCGGCCGCCGCGCTCGCTTGGGCTGCGGGTTCGCCAGCCGGGGCTGGTTGGGCGGCTGGGGCTGCTGCTGTCGCTGCTGTTGCTTTTCCCACGTGGGCAGTGGGGAGCAGTGACCGGGAGCAGCGAGTTGCAGCGTGACGGGGCTGGGGTGCCGCGTGAGCCCGTGTCGTCGCGCTCGCCCGGCGCTGCGCCGTGCCGGCGGCGTGAGGAGTTCTGCGCGGTGCTGCTCGGAGACAAACAGCACCGAGCTGCTCCGGGGCGTTCAACAACCCCGAGCTGCTCCGTCTGAGCGCAGTGCCCAGGCTCTCTCGGCGGCTGCCGGTCCCCTTGAGCCACGCGGGGAGCTCGCAGCCCCCGGGTGTCCGCAGGCCGCGCGGGCGGGCGGCGCAGGGCCGCGCTCGGGCGCAGCTCGCGCCGGGGCCGCCCGCTGCACTTCCTGTTTGTTCAAACGTCTCCTGGCCGTCCCGCGCTCGCCCTGCCGCCGCCGCCGGCCGCACTGGGCCCCGCGGCCCCGCGCACCGTAAGAGCCCGCGCGCCGCGCCGCCAGCGCGGGGGGATCGCGCCGCTCCGCAGCCGCCGCGGGGCTTCGGCTTGCTTAGGGACTGCTGATTTAAAAATATATGTGTATATATATATGATGTGCGCTTTGGGGTGGGTTTTGGGGGAAGGGGCCGGGCAGCCGCGCAATCTGAGGGGGCAGCCCCAGGATTTGGGTTGGGGGAGACGCCGTCGACCCCGTGGGCGATGCGTGTTGCAGCGTGCGCGTTGCTTCCCCCTCCTCCTCTTTCGAAGTGACTTAACCAAGTAATAGCAGAGAGTTGATTATTCCCCCCCATCCAGAGTTCGCCAAGGAGCAGGTAACTTCTAATTCACTCGCGGGGTGGTCGGGTAGGACGCGGCGGCGAGAGCCGGGAGCGCCGAGCAAGGGGCCCTTGGTGCCTCGCCGCCCTCCGAGCGCGCTGGCGGCTTCGGAGCCGCGAAACCTCCTCTTCCTCGAAGAGAGAGCGCCCGCGCGCGAGCGAAAGCGGGCGGTGTGCGCAGCCAAACCACAACTACAACAAACATATTTTTAAAATATATTGCTAGTCTGGCTTTTTAATGTTCAGAAGTTGTTCTGCTTTGCAGGGGGGAAAAAAAAAACAGCCGTCCGTGGTGGTGTTTGCAACTGCCTTAAGGACAATTTGTTTAACAGTAGGAGTAATTGCATGGGGAAAATGGAAAGAGTGACTGAAGTTATTTACTCAGATGTTAGTGTAGGTGTGGGGCAGAAAACTCACTGTGGGAACAGTGGGCTGCTTTTCTTGGTATCTCAGTCTATTTGATGACCATCAAATTTCCCAGCTCGCTGGTTTTGTTTTTTCTGGATGGCATGTTTGATTATTTATCAGAAGGGAAAGGGAGTAGCTGAAGCAAATAAACATGTGACCAAGCTGTGTTTTGTTTTCCACTCAGAAGGCCGTGCCCTTTAACAGATATACAGAAAATAATAAACGTATTGTTTTATGATAAAAGGAAATTATGTGTGCCGTTCGCTTAGCGAGGCCTTTAACCCTTCACGCTCCGTGGGCTGCATCTCAGGGGAGCCCCTTGGGTTTCCAGCTGGGAATCAGATGCACGTGGGAAAAGCAAGGAAGAAGATGGCACGTTTTGCATACATTGCTGCTCACATGGTGCAAATCTCCTTTAAACACCTGGTGTGTGGCGAGTAGGACATGGTGATTCCTTTGGGATGCTGCTCGCTATGTGCCCTGTGAAAAAACCACCCTATAAACTGAATCACTGGGATTCAGAGAGAAGAAAAGCGCAGGCTGCCTCGTCCCTGGAAAGCACCTTGTGCGCTCGGGCTGAATTGGAAGGAGCCAGTTTGTCCTGCACGTGGAGGGGATCGGAGCTGGGAGTTGCAGGTCAGCGGGAATTCCTTAGAGCGCCCAATTTTCCCAGCCTGCTTGGGGCGTGGGAGCCGCGTGCTGGATGCATCCCTTGCACTGGGTGGAGGTTCCCTGTAAACAGCGGTTTTGGGTCAGAAAAGGGGGATTTCTTCCCCCTTTGAGGGTGCCATGGGGTGGCCGCACTCCCAACCCGTCCATAGGGAAAGTGGCTTCCCAACCTGCCGTGATTAAACTCTGACTCATGCCCTGAAGCGTAAACATTTGTACCCTGACTTGTATTTTTATCTTTCCGAAGGTGGCTGTAAATGTTCTCATTACTCTCTGTGCAAGTGCCTGGTCCTCTCTTTGCATCCTCTCCGTGCTCTTGGCATTGGTGATAGCTTGTGACAGTAACTTGCAAAGGGTAATTATGAGTTGTGCTTTAAAAAAAAAAAAAAAGAAAGAAAAAAATCCCTTTATCTTCTCTTTTGCTTTTTTTTGTTGTTGTTGTTGTTGCTTCCTGACTTCATCGAACATCCCCTTTTCTCTTGCGTTATGAGAAATGGTAAATAGCACCAGATGTACCTTCTCAGGCCGAGTCACAATTTGTGTACTTTTATCATCCCCCCTCTTACTCATCTCTCGCTAAACTAAACACTCCCAGCCTTATCAATCTCCCCTCCTATCTTCTGAGGCCTCTAATCATTTTTGTCGCCTCTCTCTGAATCTGTTCAGTTTTTCCCTTGGTCACAGCCTTTTAAAACAGAGTTTTGAGACACTCAAAACGAGGCTGTGCCCAAGTGCGGGACTGTGATTCCTGGTCTTGGGGCTGCTCCAGTGCTGGACTTACCCGTCGGGGTGTCTGTTCACAGTGTTAATTTAGTGCACGGTGCCAGCCTTGATTTCATGGGCCCCAAATGTGACTTTATCATCCAACGTCTTGGAGTACAGATTTGAAACGTTTTCCCTGTTTTGTTGACGGCGCAGGGAAGCGTGCAAGCAGCTGCATGGGATGTACTATTTACATTGCAGCCGCAGAAAGGCTCTTCCTCCCCCCCGCCCCATCTTTCTCCTTTTCTCATATTAAAAAATATGAGAACTTCCCGTGCTTTTGACATCCAAGAAAAACGCTGCTCAGCAGTGAATAGGCCTCCAAATATTCAAAGGTCTGGTTCACTTTTGGATAAACACAGTAGTTCAGAATCTGATCTTGAGCCTACAGAAACGAGCTGGAAATCCCATAAGATTTTTTTTTTTTTCCTTGCTCAGACATAGTTCAGTTCTGGTTCAGTTTGCATTGGGAGCCAAGATTTGTATCCTTTCTCGTTTTACCAGGATGTGTTGGCCCATCCCTCCCTCCTTGCTGGTACAGACCGCTACATGCTGTGAATCTTGACATGCCAAAATAAAGAGAGCCATTTTTAATGTTTGGGAACGTTTTTTGCCAGATGCTTTTTAAATGGCTTTGATGAGTCTTGACTGTGACTCTTTAAAGAGAGGAGACAGAAGGTGTTTTTACAGCGCAGCCGCCTGAGGGTTTCGCTTGTGCCTCGAGATCGGGATTTTTCTGCCCTTTGTCACTGCTGGGGCTGCCTGGAGGTCCATGGGCTTTTTTGGCAGTCG
Source organism: Nothoprocta perdicaria (assembly GCF_003342845.1). NCBI lineage: Eukaryota > Metazoa > Chordata > Aves > Tinamiformes > Tinamidae > Nothoprocta > Nothoprocta perdicaria. The sequence continues at coordinate 1,511,461 of NW_020456198.1, forward strand.
CGGAGCTTGACCTCGTTTTCCTACTGTCTCTTGCTCTCTGCTCCCTTCCTTCCCCTGCGGGTCCCTCGGTATTTGCAGAAAATGCCTTGACCACCTTTCCCCCCCCCCCAGCTGGTGGAATTCATACATAAATTACCAAATGAAAATCAGATGTTTCCAGACGGGTCCGTGCTGTCCTGGGCACGGCAGCCGGGTCTCTCGCGCCCCGCGGGGCATCCGCTGTCCTCCCTCCTGCCCGAAGCCCCCGACCGTGAGCTGGGACAACTCTGGGGCTCTGGGAGAAGGGATTTCTTTTGTTTCCTGCACTTTTTTTTTCTGGAGGGGATCTCCTCAAGCCATAGCCAGGATCCACTCCAGGGGAAAGAAATGAAGCCTGCTGGAAGCGAAACAAGACTCTTCTTCTTCCCTGCGACGGAGCTATTCTAGGAGATGCTTCGGAGGGAGGCACACTGCCAGCTGCCTCGCTCCGAGCCTGTCCCTCGTCATTAGGGACAGGATGTGAGTCTGGCTTTGTGCACGCGTCTGGCCAGGTCCAATCCCTTCCTCCAACGTGGGAATTACCCCTTAGTCGCCTGGTCAGACCAGGGGCCTGGCTGTTGCTGGAGCGAAGCTGTGGCTCCACTGCGATGCCCAGCTGGGGTGTCCCCGGAGAGGAGGAATCACCAGGGAGCAGATAGGAGAAGTTTGAGCTAATGGGGTGGTGGCAGCCAGGAGGGAGCAATAGCACCTTGCCATCTCGTGAGGAAGAGGAAGGAGTCGGCTCTGAATGTCGAGGGGATAAGTGCAGCGAGAACATCTGCTTCTCCCCTCTGCATCTTCCACATTTCATGCCTCCTCTTCGCCTTGGTTCCTTTCCTACTCTCCCTCGCGGGTTCTTCTCACCTCCCCCTGTTCTGTTCCTCCCGGAGGAACAGCACTACCCACTGCTGTCGCTTGGCACTATTTTTTCCCCCCTCGTTGTGCGCAGCGCTGCGCTCCGCGCCGCGCTCAGAGCGGCTCCGCGGCGGCCCTGCCGGGCGCGCGGCCCCGCTGCCTCCCGCGTCTGCCGCGAGTGGAGGCTGCAGCGGGAGCGGAGGCAGAAGCGCGGGAGCGATCAGCAGCCTCCGGAGCATCCCGGCTTCGGAGCCTGTGAGCTGCGATCCCGCCGGGAACAGCTGTGGAATGGAGCGGAGCGTGAGCGCAGATGGGAGCTGAGACGGGTTGGATCCCAAAGCCACTTCCATCCTGCCCTGGAGGAGCAAGGTACCTGTCTCGCAGGGCTTGGAGGAGGCAAGAGGACCTTTGGCAAGGTGGGCCGTGCGTCCCCGCTTAGCCACCCACCCGGGGGTCCCCTTAGTGTCCAAAGCCTTGGCAAAACTCGTGGGAAAATAAATGGTAAGAGATGTACATGCCCGGGGCGGTACCGAACATGCCGCGGGAATCCTGGCGGAGACGGGAACCACATGGGATGCAGCGGTGCGCACTGCGCACACGGGCGGCGACGGTGTCCCGTGCTGGAGCCAGCGCTGCAGGAGCCCGCTGCTTTTCCAAGGAGAGCTTTTATCCTCAATGTGTCTTCTGCCTCATCTCATGCTCTCTGCTGGTTTTGCTTTGGGCTTTTTATTCTTTTTTAATGACTATAACTGAAATATCATGCAGATGATGAGATGGTGATGGTGGCCACAAGTAGTGCTCGAGATTTCCCGCTTAGAACTTGAGGTGACTGTGCTATCATTGCTTGTTCACCTCATCACTTTCTTGATGATCACTCTTATCCACCTGGGAAGGCCCAAAATGCTTGGGAAGCCGAAGAAGGTTCCCTGCATTTCCCTGACTGGCCTGGGAATCGCCTTTGGATCGGCCTTTCTGTGCCTGAATAAAACTTCAGGCAGAGGAACAAGCTTCTCCTCACGGTAGTGCCCTCGAGTCAGACCGTTACAGCTGCACGTCTTTGTATTTCATTAATTGACGATTGATATTAATATTGGTTCTAGCAGATGGGCAGGGAGGAGCTTGAGCTCTTTTCCTTCAATAAGAAATAGGCTGGTGGAAAATCAATTTGAGAGGGTTGCCGCCGTATTATACTGGCTCCAGCGGTGGAACAAGTTAGCAAGAGGCTCCACAGGTTTGGATCTTGTTACTGTTTTCCTTATATACTAATAGTGCAAGCAAGTATATGGTGTTTAAGCAGCATTTCTATTTTTGGGAACTCTCTGCCCTCTTTTTTTCCACTGCATTTCCTCTCCCCGGCCCTTTTCCCAAATCAGAAGTTTCTGCTCTTTTGAAACCAGGGGCAGGGCTACATTTTTGAGCCAAACTCTGGCTGGAGAGTAATGGTGAAACCGAAAGGTTGAGTTGCTTGCGTGAAAATGTGAAATTACAACAGCGGCCTAAAAGATAGCGGGGCCGGATGTTGTGGGCAAACAACAGCTGGGCAAACAAGTCACATTCTGTCTCTCTTGCAATAAAATTGCCTTGGTCATCTCACACACGGACTTTTCTTTCCGCCCCCCTTTAATGCTTAACTAGTTGGGAAACATCTAGTGTTTGTCGTCTTGCAAACCATAGGGAGAGGCGTTTTCTGAGGGGCTTCCTGTTTAGTTTTATGATTCCCATCTGGGGGTCTCTAGCATCGTTGTGGGGATGATGCTGGATTAAGCTTGCAGTGAAGTTGTGGCTGAAACCCTCGCTGGGTGCAGCGGTGTCCAACGTTGGCTTGCAGAAACCAGTGTGTGCCTGTACAAGGTCTCAAAAATGCAGCATTTCCACTGCCTTTTTGCAAGGCTCTGTTTTATACAAAAAAAAAAATGACTTTATCTGTTGGCGATTTTCTGATGGATAAGGAGACGGCCCAGGAGTCTGTTTAATACATGTTGCCTCTGCGTGTGACGCAGAGGTGACTCGGGATGACGCCGGCAGCAGCGAGCCTCTTGCCAAAGTCATCCCCAGTCTGCCGGTGTTGAAGGTGACCACGGGCTGTTCTCACCTTGTAGCTGCACGAACATCACAGTATTGGGAAGACACCCCTGGGAACGGCGCTTCCCGCTCCCTGTTGCTCCCAGTAATCCTGCGCGCAGGGCGCTTGCCGGGATTTGCCCCGGCCGTGGCTCTCTTGCCGCCGCGGTGGTTGCACGCAGCCTTGCAGGCACCTCGTGTGGATGGGGCTGTAGCTGTGGCAGGGGCAGGATGGCACGAGCAGAGCGTGCCGGGGGTCTTGGTGCTCCCTGCCGTGGGGAGAGGGACACGGCACCGGCGCGGCCGGCTGCGCTGAACGGTCCTGGCACCCCTGCTTCAGGACTTGGCAGGAGCAGGGCTTGAACAGAGTCCAGCTTTACTCTCTACTGCCTGTTCAGTAAGTTGAGGACAAGGCAGATGATTAAGGAAATGTGGGGAAACTGCTACAGAAGCTTTTGGAAAGATAAGAGACTTTGGTCTCCATGTCTGACAGTCTGGCGCTTTTCACTAGCATTGAATTCACATGCAAATCAAAGGCAACATCTACTCCCACAGGAAGTGTTATTAATGTGCTCCGCTTGCGAGCCATGCCGCCCGTGGAGGCTGGCGGACTCGCTTCGTCCTCACATGGATTTGGCCATGCGGCCTCACCCGGAGCACGGGGCAGCACCGGTCCCCCCGGCAGGGTTCCCAAGCTCCTGCAGGAGCCACGATCACATCTCGATAGAAAAAGTGTTGATGGGACCGTGCCAGCTGGGCACGGGGCCTGGGAGCAGGGCCTGTCAGATTGGGGTTGGTAGGAAGTGCTAGTGCAAGAGGAGTCACCGGGTATGGACCAACATCAGTGAGTGATTTTCACAAAGGTGCCCTAAGTGGGCTTGGGGTAGGAGAGAAAAGAGCACTAGGGCTTTCTCTAGTGAGCTAGCCATCCTCCCTGTCCCCCTCCAGCCATCTTCCCTGTCCCCATCCCATTCCATATACTTACTTACTCCGTATACTCTGAAGGAGACGATGACTGTGCTTGGTTCGTGGTGGGGTGGATGCAAATCCAGAAAGACAAAGTGATTTGGGATCTCTGACTTCATTTTGTCACCAAAGACACAGCAGTTACTTGAGGCAGATGTTCAATAGCAGCTACTTGATGCAGATGTTCAATAGCAGCTACTTGAGGCAGATGTTCAGCATCAGAGAACCGGATCGGGACTATAAACAAATTCAACGTCTGAAACCCAAGCTCAGATGATGCTTTGATTGCTTTGGGTGTTTATAAGCAGAAGAGCCAAATGTTGATAGAAGAGATGTGGGGAATGCTGGTGGAAGCTGCACTGAGCTCCACTGCTGCCTCACCCCTACCTGCCCGTCTGTGGATGTCCCCATCCTGTTCCTGTCCCTTTTGGCTCCTTGCATCCATGATGCTCCCTCCAGGCAACTCATTGCTCTCCTATTTCCTCTCCTTTCTCCCTTTCTGTGCTCACTCTGTGCCATCTTCTCAGTGCAACCTGCTCTGACATCCCTCCTGCCGCCTGGTCTCAATACATGGTCAAGGACACCAAGCAAACCACCACAGACACGGTCCCAAGAGGCAAGGAGAGCAGAGCCCCAGCCGGCAGGGATGCAGGATGGACACGTGTACAGGTGCACAGGCCACCATGGAGCACGGGGACACTTTGCCAGCCCAGCCTGTAGTCCGGCTGGCGGCAGTGCCTGGTCTCGCTGCATGGATGCATTTCTTGCACGGCTGGTCGTGCTGGGAATCTTCGGAAATTTCTGGCAGCCAGTTTTAGTTGTGCAACCTCTCGGCTGCCAGAAAGGAGGGGATATGATCGTATCACATGAAATGCATGCAGGGTCTGCTATAGCAACTGTATTTCAAAGAGACAACACATATGGTGACTGGTTCTTTTTGGAATAATGTCTATAGGTTGATGATGTTTTATTCAGAAAGGCTGTAGATTGAAAGGTTAGGGATGTTCTGATTGTTTAGTGTATGATTAAAGTAAGGCTTCTGTGGAGGGTTGTTTTTTTTTCTTTTTTCTTTTTTTGCCCTATTGAATCTAATTACTGGGAACTAAAATGATCATTTGATTACACATTTACCTGGAATTATTCCTCTGCAGAGCCAGTCTTAATAATATATAATAATATGTTGCAGTTGTACTGTATGGCACTTCTTGTCTGAGCAACTCGGAGTGCTTTACAAGTATTCATTAATTAAATAAGCCCTGCAACACCCCTGCTAAGTAGGTGCATATTTGTTGCCCATCCCCTTAAGTCACATAGATTTTTTTTTGTGCTGCCTCTACCCACCCTTGAAGATCCTTTAACACCTAAACAAGCTAGTTCAGTAAAAAGAGTTGAATTTTACCCTCAAAACAGCACTTTCCGCATAGAGGTCTCCTTTGTTGCTGTTGTTAACGGGTGGGCTTTAGCTCTTCTGGTTCTTCGTGCCAAAGTGAGTGCGCGTAGACTCATTTCTGCATAACAGAAGTTTGCTGTTAGATCAGAGACCATCAGGTCTCACTGGCAATGAGGAGGATGGATGTGAGGGCTCTGCTCCGTTCCTCCTGCCTCCACGTGCCCTGGTTGGGCTGTCCTGCTGTGGTGGCCTGTGCCAACCGTCTTCTCCAAAGCAGGAAGGTGGGTCTGGACTTGTGAAATGATGAGGTTTTGTGGTGGGGCGATGATCAGAGCTTGCGTTGCCCATCGCATCAAGCTGGCTGTCCTGCAGTGAGATAAAACACTTGGCAACTTGGAGAAGCAAGTGAAACCCGGCGCGTGTCTGACTGCGTAATTAAATAGGCATTAATTAAATCACTCGGAGAGCGTACACGGTAGGAGTGGGGAAAGCTCTCTCCCTCCTTCCATGTAGGCATCTTGCAAAGGGACCGTTTTTCTTGTTTTACATTAATGAAGTCTTCAGCCTTCCCACTTTTCCACCTACACATGTACTGAGCGTCTCCAAGGAGACCGAGCAGCCCGGCGTCCGACCGCGCTGGATCCCGCACGGGGCTCCGGGCTGAGCTCCCAGCTGTGTCCCATGACTCCCGGGACACGTCCAGGAGCCTGTGCTCCCGGGCGAGGTGTCTGGAGCCACTGCCCACCGGCCCCTTTTCTCTAGCATGGCGAGTGACTTTCACAATGCTCCACCACTGAATGATGCTTTGATGGCATCTTTGAGTGTCATGTCCATTTCCCCTCTGTCTCCTACTGCTGGAGCATCCCTCCACTCTTCTCTCTTGGCCACCCATTGGTTCATGCTCACAAGTGCTGCGGTTGATATGTTATAACCTGCTGGACCATTTTGAGGAGGGAGAGATGCCGATATCGCTTTTCGTTGGTCTCATGGTGGCTGCCAAGAACTGCCTCCATGATGAAGTTGAGGTTCCTCCTGGTACTGTTGCATCTCTGATAGCTTCCTAGAAACAGCTCTGGCATTCCCTCGCTGCAGGAAAGCGTGCTGATGGCTGTCCCACGTGGTGATAAGTGACTGCTCTCTTCTGTAAACCCAATCAGACCAATTGGAGAAGATGAGTGTAGAAGCCGCTAGCCCTTGGATCTCCTCCCTCACAAAGCAGCTAGGGTCTATGAGCCCTATGAACAGAGTGGTGGATGAACATCAGTCTTGTAGTGGGGTTTCTGCATCTGCTCGAGGTTTCCTACCACATACAGGTGGGACATGAGCTGCTGCTGCTTCTCTCCATAATCCCAGTGGAGAGCCCTGTGGTGGGACATCGCACTCTTCCTGCGAGTGCTGAGGGTTTTCTTAGGGGCAGCCCCCACTGTAGGATTTGAAAGTGTGTCAGTGGCAGGTAGCCGAAGGACCGTCACCTTGGTCCCATGCCATTTTTGTAATTCCCCCAGATCTGCTGCTGTAAACTCAATTTTCAAAACTCTTTTTGCAGGCTCTCCAGGTGGCACGGCAGCTCCTACTGCAGCAGCAGCAACAGCAGCAGCAGCAGCAAGTTAGTGGATTAAAGTCTCCGAAGAGGAATGACAAACAGCCAGCCCTTCAGGTAAGAGAAGCCACCTGTGGCAGCATGTTGCTAGTAAAAACTGATTTGATGCATGTCACTTGTGAAGGCTGGGCTGAGACCCGTCGTTCTGAACCACTTTCCTTCAGATGATGGCCCAAAGTGGCTCAGGTTGACGTGGGCAGGAGCGGAGTTAAGAACCACGTTGGGTTCTTGAAAATCCCACCCCGCACATATTTACAAACCTTGAGCATGTACTTTTATTAGTCGCTGGTGAGGCTGCATTATTACCAAATGGAATAGCTGCTGTTACCGTGTTGGCGTTCGGAGGAGATTTGCATTAACGGGTCTCTGTGATAGCTGCTCGGGTTCTAGTCTGTGTGCACTCAAACTGCTGATTTGCTGCGTCAAGAATATGGGGGAAATATTAGGATATCGTATCATTGGTGTGGAATTTTTTTCCTTTTATTGTCTGCTGATTTATGGGCATCTTTGGAAATAAATTCTAAATATTGCCAGGCTCTGTACTGTTGTGAATTCCGAAAGTTAAACCAATGCAGCATTTCCTAACAGAGGATGTGGACACACATATGCAGCCTTGGAGTGCATCCTGCTAGCCTTTCAGGATAAATCAGGAGTGTTGGAGACGAGAAAGACCTATTAAGTCATGCATCACATTTTCCCTTTATTGCCTGTCCAGACTTAGAAATCCCAAGTGATGGTGGGAGCGTTATTATTTTCCTCCAGACAGTCTTCCATAGCAAAACACTCGCTCGGGAACTTTCCACATCGGTTCCGTTCCCTTGCTCCAAGTAACGCTCCTCGTTTAAGTACTGAGTCAGTCCCCCTGCCTTGCCTCGTGTTCACACTCCACAAACATCTGAGATACTAACATGTTCTTGCCAGTTTTGGCAAATTATATGTCTCTCGCTCTTCATAGATTTCATAAACCAGCACTTGCAGGCCCTTGACCACCTCACTGGTTTGCAGCTGGTTATTGCTTTTATTACTGCTCTCTTTGCAATTGCTGCTTGTCACCGTATTTTTGATAATAACTTACTGGATGCAGCCATTCAGTTGCAGGCACAAAATGCTGTAGCCGGGACATTTATCTTATCTCACTGTTCTATATCTGATGCTTCAGCCTCTGTAGCCCCAAACTCTTTCCTTTTCTTTTTTTTTTTTTTTTTTCTTTCGGTTGTTGTCATAGCACGTTGTCAAACTCATGTCTGTTTTGCTCTTTCTCATTTTTTTTTAGTTTGCTATACTATCGCCATGAGTTCTCTGACAGCATTGCTGCTTCTCTTGCCTTTTATATGTGCTGCAGATTATTTTCCTCCTAAAATACAGATTCTATACTCTTTAAATATGTAGTAGAATATGGAAGGTAAAGCTGAAACCTCTAAGGGCCTTGACAGTAAAGCTCGAGGGCCCAAACCTGCCGTTCTTACTCAAATACAGCTCACAGGGACTTCAAGGGGAGTTTTGCCTGAGTGAGGAGTATCTATTAACCGCAGCCCTTGGCCCTGCAAGGCCGACTTCCAACACGCGTGTAGTGATTTCATCTTCAAAGCATTTTGCAAATACTAATCTCCAAAACATCCCCAGAAGGAAAGTCTGATAAGTAAGTAGCATTACCCCAGTTCTGGACAGGGAAACTGAGGGAAGCAGGTTAAGTGACTTGCTTAGGATCACAGAGGGAATTGGGTTTAGAGGTAGGATTAAGATTCATGAGTTGCTGGCTCGCACCCCTGCGCGCCGCGGCTGGACAACACCTCGCYGCTGTGATTCTTTTGGAAAGCATGAAACATTTGGTCATTGGGCAAATATACGTTTTATTGGCAGCGTGGAGTGCCATAATCCAAACCATTATACTAATGCTTTCAAAAATATTTTATTTGGTAAATCCATAGCTGATCCATATGCCTTTTAATAGACTCTTCCACTGGGGACGTTTTTAATGAGAGATTGTGCTGGCTAGGTCCAGTGTCAGGTACTAAAAGAAGTGCTTTGTTGTGCAGATGTCTTAAGAATAGCTCCAGAGGATGAAATATGACTGTGTTGACCTTTCAGCTGTGAGCTTATTTGTCAGGATTCAAATAAGTTGAAAGGATCAAACCAAACAGTTTCCGTAGGCAGACTGGGAATTGTGTTGCAGAGGTCAACAGTGAAGGCCACATCGCGGATTCCATAACATAGCCAATTGTTGGTACATATTAAAGTACCGGAGCGGCTCCTGCAGTCAGAGACACAATTAAAATTCTAATTTATTAATGTATACAGAGAGCTGGCCCAGCCTGTCACTCACGGATTCAAATGACTGCCCATTCTTTATTTTTTTTTTTATTTTTTCCTTCTCACTCCTGGAGCTTTTGCAGTCTTAAACATACTGGAAGTCCTCTCAAATGCAGCAGACCCTGCGCGCATCCGTAAGACGAGACCGCGTTTATAAAACAAGGAGAGGCACTGGTCGGGATTTTTGAGCAAAACGATGTCTGATCGGGAATACTGACACTGGCAAAATGTAGGATACATTCCAGGAGTGGCGGAAATGTGCCTGTTTTCCAGAATTTTGCTTAAATAATGAACCAAGTTGTTGTTGCGCTGAGTTAAGGGATAGACATGAGTCTCATTGGGTTCTCTGGTCCTTATAGGTAATTTTTCTGGTGTTTTAAATGAGCTTGGGGGTGTGTGTGTGTGTATACACATTTATATTTGTGTGTAAATCCTGGTATGTATCAGGAATTAGGCCTCCAAGGTGGTGCTCAATGCAGTGAACCTGCAACCTGAACCAGCACTAACAAAGGTGGAGGGTTAATGCAGTGTACACGGGCAGCTGAGCTCTTGCTTGCAGATAATTTTCCATATTTCCTTTTTATTTGTCATTTAACTCGCCACAGCGCTTAAATATYGTGGCATCCCACGGCCATACCCTGACAGTGGGCTCCAGCATCGGCTTTTGGGATCTCCTGGCCTTGATAACTCTCCCTAGAAACCCACTTTTAACCAATTCTGAGATATTCAGGGTATAAGGACTTGGGCACAGAAGTGGAGATGTGCTCTGCTGATAGCTGAAAAAAAAAAATAAATCTCCAAATCTACAGTGACTCACATTTTGAGCCTATCTCACACTGCTGTGCTTTATATTTGGCTGTGACCCCTGGTTTCGCAGCCTGATGATACAAACAAAAGAAAATTGAAAGTTAA
>NW_020456198.1:1521654-1539752 GCF_003342845.1 Nothoprocta perdicaria
AAAAAAAAAAAAAAAAAAAAGAGCAGAACCACAGAAATTACTTGAAGTGAAAAAAAGACTAAAGCATGTTTGGTAATATATTTGCCATAGATGTTAGATTTCCTCAAATCTGTGAAAAATAACTTAATAGGCCAGGTATGCTTAAGACTTTAAGATTTTGCACATTTTTGATGGCCAAGATAAATATATCTTTGCATTAATAGATGTATTGATTAAAATTTGCAGCTTTAATTGCTGACGCTCTTAATGATTATTCATTTTGGTTCTTCAAGCATTTTATTGCTGGCAAGAATACACAGATTGGAAACGAATCAAGAGACACATTTTCTCCCAAGAAAGTAAAAGTGCATGTGTGTTTTGGCAATACTAGAAATACAATTTTTTTAAAAGACGTAAATGTTGTGTGTTGCATTGAGCTGAAAGTTGGATACTGGACTGAAAACAGTCTTAGGACGTCCAAGTCAGTATCTTGTAGTTGAAACCACTCGCTTGACTTTTTTATATAATAAAATGAAATTTGTTGTATGGTAGTTAATCTGTGTGCGTCTTTGGAGGGAAAAATAATGAAATTACGAAGATGGAAACTTTTAGTTTTAGTTGACAGAATTGAAATAAATATTCCTTTTAAGTCATTGCCAGAAGAGGAGTTTGGGCTTGATTTTTATTTTCAGGATGAGACTAGGGGAGGCAGAAGGGATAGAACTGTCTTCAACTTTACCTGCTGGTGCTTTCTGAAGCAGGATTTTGGCTGTGCACTTGTAGAGCTTAATTTGCAGGCTGTATTATCTTAATAGTTCCTTTCAGTATCTCAAGTGATAGGCACAGGCAGGAGCAAAAAAATCAGGCAAAAAAAGATGATGATCGGCTGTATTTTGACATTGGGGGGAATACACTTTTTAGAAGCAAATTGCATTACAGCTATTTTTTGTGAAATTGGAAGTTGTTAGTGAAATAACAGCGAAGTGAAGGATATTCTGTGTTTCACTTGGAGCCTATAAGTAACAGATTAACTAGCCTAAGGATTAATACGCTTTGCCCCTTTCCGCATACCGCTAAATACAGTTACAAGGTAGATAGATAAATTTTGGTAGATAGATTTTGTCTGAATAGTTAGTTGAGAAGGGATGCTCCGTTTGCAAGTTATTTGTTTGATTTGGGTGAGTTTCTCCCTTTTCACACTCGCCCACGTGAGTGTATCTGCAAATGGCCATAGTCATGTGCTGCCAACGGGAGCTTGGCCACTGACTCCGGTAGGGTCAAGATCTGACTCCTGCAGYGTTTCACCAGTTTCCCTGTGCAAACTTTGAGTCACCCCTTTTTTTTTTTCTTTGKAAATAAAACAAAGCTCAGCTTTGCTGGTTTTCTGCTAACAAACCTGTCGTTCCTCCTTTTTCATCCCCAAGCCAAGTGATGAGCGATAGTCAGGCGCTTCCTGGAATATGCCTGGGAAGTGCTCACATCCTCAACCCCTCTGACACAGCCAGATCTGAGTCAGGGCCTCAAATCGCCCTGATCAGCTGGAAAATTAGGAGACTAAGTGGGGTTTTCTTTTCTTTTCTTTTTGTAAAGCCTGGGGGCCTTGTTTTGCTGCCCTTTTATATATTTTAAAGCATCCTGTATTCACTTTTCCCAGCTTTTTGTACTGAGTAGGAAGATGACAAATGCACTTCTTTCTCTGGAAAGAAACACGTGGTTGTCCCGTAATGATGCAACTCCCAAACCCGTGGCTTCTAGGGAAGAGCTCTGCAGAGCGGGGCCCGCCGGCACGTCCGATTATTCCCATTTGCTGTAAAATCAAAGCGAGGTGGAGGGATGTAGAGCAGCTCCCCTAGACCACCCTAAGAAGAGCTTCTGGCAGCTTGCCTGCTTTCTTGGTGGAGTAACGTAAAAAATAAAATAAAATAAAATTAAAATAAAATAAAATAAAATAAAATAAAATAAAATAAAATAAAATAAAATAAAATAAAATAAAAGTGATGCAGAAGGTGGTTCCTACCTGGGCGGCTGCGTGCCGATGCCCGGCTTGCTCCCACTGACTGGGACAAACCAAGGCACCGCCGGCGCCCAGTCCGAAACGTGCAAATTGCTGACAAAATGACACGTGTAATTAAGAGCGCTCCTGCCATTTTACCTTGTGGTTTACACCTACGGTGTTGAAAAAAGCCAGCGACTCCCACCTCGCTAATTACCATTATCACTGCAACGGTAGGGCTTGAGTCATTAGTTCCATGTGCATTTAATTAGAGGCAGGCTGAAATTGGATTTAACTTATTACTTTTTCATGGATCACTTTCTTGTCATCACTTCAAATTGGATTGCAGCCCCAGGTAACTAATTACGAGCGCCGCAGGAGCGTGCGGGAAGAGGAGGTAATTAGGAGGAGCCGCGCCGGACCCTTGGCGGCAGCGCCCGCGCGCCGGAGCCGCGCGCCGTTCCCGGCGTCCGCGCCYGGCTTACACGTGCAGGAGCAACGGATGGGGCATTGCGATGCCTACGGGGCAGCCAGGGTCTGTGTTGGATAGCAAGTGGATGGAGTATTAGCGATCCCAAGGCTCATCCCTATCCGATGGGAGGATGTGTGTCCAATGGGAGGATGATGGATACGGCAGGATCCCAGCGAGCAGCTCCACCAGGATGCTCTTGGAGCATCCCTTGCCTTTCATTCGCTTGCGGGGTTCCTGGTGGATTTGCTTTCTGATTGCTTGGTTTGTCCCTGTTTTTACCCCTCCTTCTCCCCAAAAGGAAAAGTGATTTTCCTTTTCTTTTTTTTTTAATTTTTTTTTTTTTGAACTCCTGGCTTTGATTGGCAAGTTCTGCTCTCTGCAAGGAAAAAGAGAAAAAAAAAACTTTAAAACAAATTGTTTCATTTCCATGTGCAGAGCGGAATTCAGAACTGCAAGGGATCAATKTTATTGACACAGCCTGGGAAGAAAAAAAAAGAAGGAAAAAAGATGTTGATGAGAGCTCAAGCATGTGAGAAGACTGAAATTTCAAAGCACCTCATGCTGCATGTCAGAAAATTTCAAAAGTTAATTTTATTAACCAAGGGAGTCTTGTGCAGGGATGGCCGAGAGGGGACCCTGCTCTGGCAAATGCTGACGTGATGGGGAGGCTACGCGGCTGATTTGCCTTTAGAGAGGAAAAGTTTCTTAATTTCTCATAAGAGTGAATCACCGCTTAAAGGCTAACACAATTTCCTTAAGTTGTTTAAAATGGCTTTTAATRCTCTGTTAATGTAGGCAAATATTTGTGACTCAGGCTTGGGTAAGCGATGCTTGCTCACTGTTTCCTGGTGTGAGCAGAGGAAATTATGTGAGCGCCGCGCGGGGAGATGCTGAGCAGACTTAAGAGCAACCAAATTCAGTTAGGGAAATTAAGTCCCTCTCGTTTGCTTTACATGGCAAAATAAATCTAGAGATTAAAAGGCATTACCTTCCATACAGCCCAAAAAAAAAAAAAGTGGATCTCTCCTAATACATCTCAAATTGATTTACAGTTTTTCTCCGTAATACTCATCTGTGGTTGAAAAGGGTGCAAGTCAGGGTCAAGTGATGCAGTGTTTCCACGCGAGTCTCGTCGCGTGCCGTAAAAGCAAACTCCTCGATTTTCCCAATCCGCAGGAATTTCTGCTGAGGAGCAGGGGTCGCTCTGCTGGCGACGGAAGCGTTTCCCAACCACCGTTTTTTCCCCCCCGCCCCGTTTCTGCAACGCAGGGCACCGCTCTGACCCGCGCGCRCGCCGGCCTGCAACCCATTAGCGCGCAGCACTGGAGCCCGTCCAGTGCTTAGCAAATTTCCTGCAGCCTGGAATAACAGCAGCCGGTGCAAGTGGCACGGAGCAGCGGCGGCCGCGCAGGGCGGCCCGCGCCGCTTGGCCCTGCGCCCGGCCAGGAAAAACCAGCTGAGAGAGTGAAAACACAGCGAGATTGACGGGGTGCATCTGGGAAACGCTCCGAAAGTTTGCTTCTTGGGAAAAAAAAGGCGAAATTACCTTCTGGGATGGCAAGGCATCATCTGTTTTCCTGCAGATATTGTTTATAACARGGTTTTCAAGCACTTGTCAAATAACCAGGAGTGAAGGAAACAGGCTAAAAAATCTCTCTTACCGTTCAGGCGCTGGTTGGTTGTTTTGGGGGGAAAAACGAGAGATCCTGGTGCGGAAACGCTCGGCTCGCGATGCCGGCGGGAGGAGCGAGGGGCCGTGCACCCAAAACGCACCCTGAAACGGGGCTGTTTTTGCCTGTGCGTTTTGGTAACGTAGCTGTGATATCATGGGCAAAATATTATAAACATATCATGGCTATAGCTTGCTTGTGTAACAAAAGATTGGGAACTTTTATTAAGTTTGTTTTCCTTGTCATATTGTAAAAATTTATTATGTGTACTGTGTATATTAGAAACAGATTTGGGCAATTCTGTCTAAATGAAGTCATCCCAGCTATTTCCAGACTGTCTGTTTTTGGTTGTGAATAATTTTCATACATCAGATGGTTGTCATATTTAGTAGCTCTCCATGTTTTAAATAGGACGTATCCCGTTTTGAACTTCCATGGACTTCAGGGTTTTTAAGGCCGTTTTGCCAGAGTAGCAGCTCTCCGAGTCCTTGGGGTTGGTAGGGGCTCTCCTCACAGAGCGCCCAGGCTCAGCGTGTCTTTGAGAAGAAATGTGAAAAAAAGCCAGTGTTTGAATATGGAGAGGGTAAATGTGCAGGTTTGACTCGGGCATCGGGACGTGAGCGCTGAGCTCCCGCTGCGGCATCCCGGGCGACGCGTCCCGAGGGGCTGCGGCGATGCTCCAGTTAGAGCAATTCCATTAAAAAAAAGAAAAAAAAAAAAAGGAGAAAAAAAAAGGAAAGGAAACGAGAGAAAGGCATTTTGATCTAGCTGCAGTGAGCAGCTGGTGGCCTCATGTGTTCAGATCTCCAGCGCTCTCAGGGAAGGTTCAGGGCAACAAGTGCAACGGAGTGGGATGGGGATGCAGGGCGGGATGGGGATGCGGAGCCGTGGCGCTTTGCGAGGGACGAGCCGGGCTGGCRAAGCACGTGCAGGGGACAGGGCAGGCGTGTTGCTGCTGTGGGGTTTTTTTATTTGCGATAAATGTAATCTGCCTGTTATAAATTACTAATCTATTTAAGGTATAGCATCAACGGCGCAGAATCTCGACTCATTGAAAGGCTAGAAAATTAAAGGAGACTGAAGGCCTGGGAAAGAAACGTACTTTGTGTCAAGATGAGGTTCAACGAAGCATAGAGGAGACKGAATAGATTATTAAATAAACTGGGAGAGAAGATGGAAAAGGCACTGAAATCTCTAATTTTGCAAGGAATTAGTTTACTTGATTACATGCAACTGTATCACACTCAGGAAAGCATAAGACAAATGAAAGCAAAACAAGATTTAATTGAGCTATTATTTTGCAGACTTTGGCTCRGTTTCAGACAGCCTAATCAAATTGTGCTTTGCTCAAATAACTGGTGTTAAATGCAGTCTACCAGCAGATGTTTAAGCAGAGACTAATTGGGAAGCCAGCCTCGTGGCGAGACAAGGCTTCGACGCGGAGCGGGAGGCCCGCGGCATAGCTGAGCTCTAGGCCGGGTTTATCCCAGGCCGAGGTTGCAGCCAAAGTCCAATGGAGTCAACAGATATCCCGGGTGGATTTGCTTGCCTATGTCTGATTTTTCTTCCAAAGCAGCTTTATCCTCGAGTAGCTCTAGCGCTGTCAGCATCATAGGCTCCAGCCTTTGCATGAGCATGGTTGCTGCAGACCAAAAGGAGCCAAAAGTGCTCAGCAGGCACTTGTGAAAGCAAAATGACCTGTTCATGCTGCCCGCAGCATAGAGGGGTAAAAAGCCTTTAGGTTTTGGGGGAAAAAGAAATCTTTTTTCAGTAGAAGCACCCTTGGCTAACATGACTATGCGGTGTGACACCCAAAGCCAACCGGTTGGGAGATGCCAGCCCCAGGGCACCTGGTCTGATATTAAGGTGTTACGGGCACACTCGCTGCTTGGTCATCCGTGCCCATCGTCACCAGCTGTGCTGTGGATGGGTGAGGATCCCAGTCCTGGGCTCATGCTCCTTCTCCTTGGGTCAAGACAAGGACCTGTGCTTTGCAGCTGGATTAGAACCAATACCCTCCTTTCCCAGGGAAGTGTCTTTCAAAATTAATGCTGATTTTGTGCAGTCTTAATATGTAATACATAGTGGAGAGTAGCCAATCTGACAGTTTTATCTATCTATCTATCTATATATATATATCAGCACCAGGTTTACCTTCAATGTGATGCGTATTTGCAGACTGCCTAGATCCAGCTTAGCTGCYTTTGCTAGGTAGTTGTTGGCTTCAACTGGAGCAACCAGCGTCGTGGTGCTGGAAGGTTGTTGTGTCCCACTGCATCTCCTGCTTCTCTCTGCAGGGTCCTAGCGAGTGGCTTTGATGTCGGGTTGCTAAAACTGTGGGGCTGGGGGGGATCATCTCTCCTTGGGCACTGGAAAGGGGAGGTGAAATATCAGAGGGAAGTTTTTATTTAATCAGAAATCTTGCAGGAATGTTCTTCAGAAGGATGGAGAATAGCAGGGAAAAATGGATTGGGCAGTGGTTTCATCTCTTCTGCAGCTGTCTGAGATGCTATGCAGCTAAGACTATGCAGAATGAAGGTAAAATCTTTTAAAATCACCTTATCCGCAGCTGGCAGGAGAACTAGTCAGTTTTTGGCTTTTCTGCCTCTGTGTGCTCCCAAACTTCATTTCCACTTGCTGCAAGGGCAGTTCTTGCATCCCGGCTTGATCCCACCACAAGAAAACGCYGTTTTCCCCACAAAATCTCACCCTCTGCTTTTTTTTTCCCCGCCTCTTGCCTGTGTGCATTAAAAACCCCTCGCGGCTCCGCGTTGAGTGCAGGTTTATGAGCCAGATTGCGCTGCAGAGGAGCCCTGATGCCTCTTCCCCTGAGGTACAGGAAGATCTATGTGTGCTAAGCAGGTGTTTTCGTTTGTTTAATTGGAGCTGAGTTTAGCACAATATTACAGATAAATGAATTACACATGTTCAGTAATTCATAGAAAGCGATCGTTGTTTTGCTCAGGCGCTCGTCCTCAGACTCCAGGTGTGCCAGGACGGCGCGCTGGTGAGTGGCGAGGAAGGCTCTTTTAAACAAACAAACAAAACAAATTAAAAAAAAAAAAAGGCAGAAAAACAGCTCTAATTCTTTCTCCTTTGTCTAAATCGTAGCGTTTTCGCTGCAGATAGTATCCTGTTTTGACAAGCTGCAAAACCACAAGTGTTGCCGAGAGGCAGGGGGGCCGCGCGGGCACCGCGGCAGGAAGCCTGGGTGCCCGTGCCGGATTTGCCAGCTCCGGGCAGCTCCGGCGCTCACTTCGTCGTTGCTACTTTTTTTCTACATTTATTTTATTTGCCATCTTTCCCCCCCCATGACAGATGCTTTTTCCACAAGTGAAAAAAAGCCCTTCCAAAGCCTCCCCTTGCTTTGGAAGTGTCAGCTTGGCCTTTGCGGATGGRGAAGTGCCCTGACCCACTCCCGAGCTGCTGCAATGGAGATTTTGCCTGGAAAAAAAAGCAGAGGGAGATTTACCCAGTGTGCTTACTAGGCTGGGGAACCCCTGGCTGGAATTAGCAGTGTTTGGGAGCAAAAGCACTTCAGTGATCTATGCTTTTCCATATAGCAAAATGCATATATGCAGATTGTATATATGCATATATAAGTATATGTGTGATATGTATATATGCATATACAAATGTGATATGTATTTATGCATATATGTGTGTTTATATGTATATCTGCTGTCCAGGATGGGCTGTTCTTGCATGGCTGAGGTTTCTCCTCCGCATGTGCCCAAACCCAGCAGCATCTTTGGAAGATTTACAGAAGACAGTATAACCTGAGCCTTTTAATGGCACTTGTAGCTGAGTAAATAGCTGGAAATTTCTTGGAGCTCTTCTCTGGGCAGTGTGCGGCGAAGTGCCCGTCCCATGTGCACACACGCTTGCCGCCCTTTTCCTTCCTTCCTTCCTTCCCGCCCGCTTCCAGCAGGACCTCGGCTCGGAGCATCCGTCCTCGCACGGCCACCGCCACGATGGCTCCCATCCACCCAAATACCCATCATCATCATCATCTCCAGCAAACTCTGTACCTGAAATACGAAGTGGCCTCTTGCTTCGTTTCTATCTGAAGCACTGTCCCAGGAGAGGAACAGTAATATTTCCCTCTCCCTCTTTCCGCTCCCTCATCCCCTTCCTGGGGACCTTCCCTCTTCCCTTTGTTTTCCGCTTGCATCGCGGCTGCACGGCAGGATCGGCAATAACGGTTAATAATGAGCAGTTCAATAGCACTCTTCACCTTCAAAGCAATTTTGGGCATTAAATCAGTGCAGCTCTGCTGGCAGTATTAGAATATTGACTTGCTACTGCGCCCGTGTCACAGAGGCAGTAGAAACTGCATTTTTACATAGGCCAAAGTAGGGCTTTTTTTTTTTTTTTTTTTTTGCTTTTTTTTAAGAGCACAAAATTGGCAAAAAAGCAACAACAAAAAAAAAATATCCAAGGCTGACACTTTGTTTGCCAAATTTCAGCAGAGAGCCAATTTTTTAAAGCTGAGTAATAAACACCTAAAAAGTTCTGGTTTATAATGGCAGTGCTGAAAAGCCATTAAGCGAAGGGCTATAATACGAGAAAACCCTCTTAAAGGGTCCAGAAAAAAACATGGAAGTTGGACGGATCCCCAGGGACGTCGGCCTCCAGGAGCAGCCCTGCTCCCTGTGGGCACCCCTGGTGCCAAGGGCACTGAGGACGTTTCCAAACGAATACRAGTTAAAGGTGTAAACCTATTAAACGGGAGATTTTTTTTTTTTTCCTGCACAGGGAACTTATGTAGATAGAAGGATTTGCACCGTATTTTATTCCTGCATTATAAGGTCTAAGGAACGTTTGAGCAAATCCAGTCACTCCTATTATTGCAGTATCATACGTTTTTTCATGCTGTTTTATGCAGTTCTTCAAAAACTTTGGCACTAATTCTCCCGAGATTGTTAGGAATTTGCTTTTACAAACAGAATTCTTTTTCTCAAATAGTTAATTAGATTTTGAACTTCAAATACAGTACTTATTTTTTTTCTTCTTCCCAAGAATAGGGGTGTTAGATCCATTGTGCCGGCCAAATTACAGTTTGGATAGTTACATTCTCCCTGCTTAATCAGCCTGCAATTCCATTTGAGCGGAGGATTTGGTGCCTCAGGTGTCCTGAATTCCTTCCGAGGGCTGCGCGGCCAAGCGGCCGCCACCGGCCAGCCCAGAAGTGGCCGCGTTTAATGACACAAAATTGTTGTCTCCTCGCGGAGCATTAAATATCCCCGTTCCGTTCACGGGGATGGGTTTGTTTCCTTGCAGCGTTCCTTGGTTCCCAGCGGCAGRTTTTTAGGCTCTCTCTTGCTGGGTGAATGCAAATCTGTTTTAAGGGGCCCCGGCCAGYGCCTTCCTCACCCGGCTGCGCGTGGTGACTTGGGAAGCTCCTGCTGATGGAGCAGGGCCGAGGGGAGGGAGCTGTGGTCCAAGGGGCCAGGGATCAGGTGCTGCAGCTGCCGGGGAGCTTGGAGGGCTCCCATGCATGTTCCTGTCCGACGGAAGCATCTTGCYTTCTCCGGTGCCTGCTGGCTTTGGAAATTCTGGAAATGGGAGGTTCTGCCTCCCTGGCAGTGCCTGTATCCCTTGGGTTGGGATACAGGCTGTGGTGACGCCCATGCCCTGGAGCAGGAGCAGCGACATGTGAAGCCCTGGTGCATCCCAGTGCGATGCTCTTCCCTCGGTGAGTCCCAGCGGGATGCCCTTCTCCTGGTGCATCCCCTCACCTCCGTGCTACCCTAGGGAGCGACTCGGTGCGTTGCTGTGTTGTGTTTGCAACAATCGACCATTTTCTTCTCGGAAGAAAAGACGAGCAAAAGCTCCTCTTCTTCCACCCTTTTTTGAGGATCTCCTGAGTGTTGGAGGGGAAAGCTCGAACCACGAGTCAACCAAGTAGTTGTGGAACCTCAGGGGCCCCGGGAATGAGGCCAGTGCCTGTAAGTGCTGAGGACGTGGTTTATGGGGAACGCGCGTTCCCAGCGGAGCGGGTCAGGCTCAGTGAGAACAACCCAGGCTGTTCCCCACGCGCATCCCAGGGCTGCCTCCAAGCCAGTCCCAGCCTGGGCACATAGGCCTTTTTACATAGAAACATCCCAGGTTTCATCAGGGCCGTTTGAACTTCGATAGACACGTGCGGGCGGAKGGCTTTGGTGCGGGGAGGTTCGGTTGCTTTCCGTGGGGCTGTCCCACGGGTGGCAGCAGCGGAATTGCCAGGAGAGGGCAGCACGCAGAAAAACATATAGGAAGGTCCCTGCCACCGCAGGGGTGGCCCTTGGGGGCCTGGGAAGGCAAAGCAGCAAGGGGGARCCCCTCCATTGGGCTGCTCGGAGCGCAGCTGGGATGCCCCCGAATCCCTGGATCGGCGCCGGCTCTGCCGGCACATCCCAACTCGTGGCAAAACGGGCGTTTTAATGGCAGCAGCTCCTGCGCTGTACGTGACATAAACGGCGCCTCGCGTAATTAAGGAAAGCAGCCCAGAACGGTTAGCAGTGATTGCCTTTCAATATCTTGTGTACTTTGGGGCAGAAAAATAATTTATGAGTAATGCCCGTGCGCACTCGGCATAATTTGCACAGCGCGCTGCGAGTGCTGCAGACCTGCTGGTGGAAGAGCGCGCTAATAAATTTTACTTTGTGGCGGAAACAAGAGATTACAGTTTATTAGGAAAGGAGATGGCAATTTATTAAGATCAATCAAATCTGAGCGTGGAGCAAAATTGTTGCCGTTTTTATTTATTTATTTATCCCGAYGCTTCGGGGAGGGGGTGCAATTATATGAAATTTGTTGTTTACCTGGGATGCTTGATTCATTATTAATATTTTTATGTTTAGCGGGAACCATAATTTTGCAGAAATGTCTTCCATAACTCCTGCACAATCATATTCATAACTCACCTGAATGTTGACACATCCTGCTGTGTATATATAAATTAACTAGTAACACTGGCATTATAAAATGATGCATTAAATGAAGATGTGAATGGTAATTTAAAGCATGCCATGAAGTGAAATTTAAACCACTGTGCAACACGGAGGGGATTTTAAAGCGACTTCCTTAAAGCAGAATTTGCAGGGGCAAGAAGGAAAATGACACTTTCACAGGAAAAAAAAGGACAGCATGAACACAGACAGTACTGAAACGTTAATGGCTTTGGTGGTCTGTTTTTAGAGACCCCAAAAAATGCTTTTTTTGCCTGAAAACATTTTGCTATGCAGTGTCAGCTAAGATTATTAAAAATGAGCACCACAAAAAATGTTTACTTTGTACTTTTTTTCTCAGCACTTTGTGGATAATAAGTTTCACTGTTTCCTGTTTAGTCAGTTGTTTTCTCCATTTGTTTTCATAGGTCTTTCAGGCAGCACCAAGGGAAAATGAGGCATTCTCAAAACAGGAAAAAGTGATTTAACCCTAGAAAAATGGGCCTGGGGATCCCAGAGTGGGAATAGCATCCAAGATGGCTTTTTAACTCAGAACTGGGGAAAAAAAATATATAAAAAAAAAGGGAGGGGGGGAAGAAAAATAGAAAAAAAGAAAAACAGAAAAAAAAAAGAAAAAAAAGAAAAACAGAAAAAAAAAACGGGAAAAAAAAAAAGAGAAAGGAAAAAAAACAGCAGAAGCAAAGCAGGCTGCTTGCAGCTTGGCAGTGCTTCTGATGCCCTGTGTTCACACCGATTCACCGTGTCCCAGCTCCMCGTGTGCCAACTGCACATCTGGGAGCACCGCCGGCCACCGGGCCCAGGCGTCCTGGTTGCTGCGAGGGCCGGATTTGCACCCCCTCGTCCTCTTGTGGGCAGCGAGATGGGAGCCTTGGGGAGCTGTCCCGAGGACAAGAACAGATGAGCAGGTCTCTTAGGTAGCACGTCTCTTAGGTTGGGATGAGGAATAGAATTGCCCAAATTTTGGGCAGGTTGACTCTAATTAGAGGAGGTTGCAATACATRTTTTTCCTTTTCCTTTCCCCCTGCACTACGTGGGTATTTTGTGTTTTCTGGGTCGAACATCCCCATCAGATCTCATTGCCTGTGTGTGTGATGACTGCCTGTAACTGAGTTGCTTTAAAAGGGGGAGTTTATGGACCTTCCTGGTCTTCTAAACTATTTTGTTGGCGAAGCAGGGCATTTTATTTCATGGGGACCTTACTCCACAAGTGCCCCTCTCTGTTCTGAAGGGAATTGAGTGAAGCTCTCGTCCCGCAGCAGACGCTGGCTGAGCTTGCAGGTGTGAAGCTTTTACACGACAGGGCATAAAATGCTGCARAAATCCTGCTCGCAGTCTCTGTGCTTTGGCAGCAACTTCCAATTCCGGAGCGTTTTGCAGATATCAGTCTCCGGAAGATCCCGGAATGAGCAGCAGCATCGTGGCTGGGCCATGCAGAAGGTGTCTCTGGAAAGGTGTTGGGATGGACATGCCGAGTTCTCGGGAGCGAGGGCATCCAGAGCTACATTAAATGGAGAGAAGTGTCACGGTCACCTGGGGAACAGTGGGTGCAGGTTGCCCTGCCGTGGCTCACGGATGCCCCTTCCCGTGCACTGGCCATGCTGGCACAGGGATGCTCCATGTGGAGTGGGATCCATGGGGCAACTGCTGGGAAGTGGGTGCCTGTCTTAAACCTGGCATGAAGCCTGCAGTTCAGGTGTGCGTTTGCACCAGGAGGACATGCCCGGGGCTCGGGATGGCGCTGGAGCCCAGGGCTGGGGAGCTCTGCCCCRAGGCAGCTTTTATCTCATTCAGCCTCCGGCAGAAGCCCCTCTCAGCCCCGTGTTAAACCTTCCCAGGAAGGTAGGGACACTTCCTATTGTTGTGTGTGTGACATGCSGAAAAGACAACAAGCAAACAAACAAAAAACTCATTATTGGTTATCCAGTCCTCGGTTATCCAGCGCATGATGGGGAGAGCGACGGCATTGCGGCTGGTGAGGTGGCACTGGAGCCGGTGCCTTGGCCGTGGCAGAAACCGGGAAGACCATGGAGATACATAGATGGATAGATGGATGGATAGATAGATTGGATGGATGGATGGAAGCATAGAAGGGGAAGCTGGGGGGTGGGAAACGCGCACGTGGGAGCGCAGGTTGCGCCGCGGAGCTGGGGGGGGGTCTCGATCGCGCGCGGGCGCAGGGGGGCGCGGGGCGGCGCCTCCTTCGCGCGCAGCTCCGCGCACCCCCCCCCTCCTCCCGCGCAGGTGGGTGCGCGGCGCGAGGCGGGGCGAGCGCTGCGCGCCGGGGGGCGGAGGGGAGCGGAGGGCGGCGCGGAGCGGGGCGGGGGGAGGGGGGGCGGAAAAGCTGCGCCGCGAAGTCCGGGCAAGAGCCGGGAGCCGCGGAGACCATGGTGCTTCCTCCCCGCCGCCAGCAGCGCCATCCTCCTCCTCGCCGCGCTCAGCGCCGCCCGGCTCTGCCCCGGCCGCCGCGCGCCGCGATGCGCCCGTAGCGCGCACAGGTACGCGGGGAAGCAGCGCGGGGCGCGCCGCGCGCAGGGGGGAGCCGCGGCGCTTCTGCCCACGTTTTTCCCAATTTTCCCCCTCTCCTTGTGCTGTGTGTGCTTGCTGTGCCCGTAGTTTCCGCTCGCGCGGGGCTTCCGCGGAGGGAAGGGGAGACTTCGCGGCACCGCCAGTGCGCGCCCGGTGTTTATTCCCTGTGCACTTTTTCCAGCGGGAAGCGCCGCGAGTCCCTTCCTTTTAGACGCGAGCAGCGCCGCGAGCTCCAGCGGAACGAGCGCAGCGCGAGGTGGCTGCAGGCAGTGTCACCCGCCGCGCGTGTCACCCGCGCCGCGGAGCTTCGGCCAGGGTGGCGCGGAGGGGAGGAGGGAGCCCCTAGGAAGTGGGTGGTAAGTTTGGAGCAAAGTGCGCGCACACTCTTCCTCCTTGGGCTTAACCCCTTCGCGGCCGGCCCGTTTTACCAAACCCGCCGCGTTTCGGC
This sequence comes from Nothoprocta perdicaria, assembly GCF_003342845.1. Lineage (NCBI taxonomy): Eukaryota > Metazoa > Chordata > Aves > Tinamiformes > Tinamidae > Nothoprocta > Nothoprocta perdicaria. The sequence goes on from NW_020456198.1 coordinate 1,535,696, forward strand.
TCGTCCCGGTCCCTGCGCTCGAGGGGGCCGCGTCTGAAGCGCTCCCATTTTCAGTTTTTTTTTTCTTTTTTTTTTTTTTTAAATAAAAACAAGCTCGGTGGCAGGAAATGTGAATCACTCGGGGTGACTAAGATCCGTTTATGAAAACGGACCTGTTGGATTGATTCTAGCTGCGAGGGCTGAGTCGCTAACTAAGATAAATGACCAAAGTTGAGGGCTAGTGAAAAGCGTTAAATGTTGAGGTTGGTTTTGTTTGGAGCAAAGCTGGCATTCGTGCCCGGGGCTTACGGGCCCGATCCGGGGCTAACTTGTGGCAAAACTATCCCAGGAGAGGAGTTTTCCTCTCCCAAGTAAGAGAAACTCCACCTGCTAAGTGACTAGTGCCGGATTGGGCCCCTCATTAGTATATCCCCTGTGCAGAGCTTTCCCACGTCTTAAATGCTTTGCATACATTAAGTTTGAAAGCTGTTCTSCTTGCATCTATATCTCTTATTAAAGAGACGTCCACAATACGTGTTGATAAGTGACTGTCTCCTCAGCGCGTGTATCCGTCTGGGCAAGAGCCCCTGGCTTGTTGAGGTTACATCCCTTGCCTAGGGAATTCCTCCCAGCAGCCAAGTCTCCCCTTTTCCCGTGCGATGGAAAATGGGCTTTGAGAGGGCTCCGAACGCTCTGCAGCGACTGCTTCCAAAAACCTCTGCTTTCAAAAAATCTCATTGCTGGGGCTGAAACCCAACTCCTGCCTGAGCAGAGACGCTGCCTCGGCCTAGAAAGTGATAGAGCTGAACTGCAAACTGATTGGGCTGACACTTYATAATCAAAGTTGATTTATTGTTCATTAGTAGTGCATTAGCCCTTTCAGGCAAGACAGTTATTTGTGTAGTGGCCTGTCAAACAAAAGGCTGCCAGCACCTGTCATCTCCCAACCGGGAGATAAGCGAGCAGATAGGGGGGATAATGCAAACAGAAATGCGCTGGAATGAGGTAAAAGTTCTAGCAGTTTCCCTTTAAGAAATAGCTTTTTTTTTTATTTTTTTTTATTTACCCCGTGGATGCTGAGCATCCTTGGGGATGCTGAGCTGAGCGTGGTCCCTTGGACGAGCAGGGAGCTCGGCGCGTCTCGGATCGGCTCTGCAGCGGATCGGTGGGAGCCAGGCACTGAGATGCGAGATAGGGGTGCTATTCCGTAGCCTTAATCTCATTTAGTTTGACTTTTTTTTTTTTTTCCTTCTTTTTTCCCCCCCGCCTTTTATTAGCCTGGGAGCAAATTTGAGGCAGGTCGCGTGCTTGCTCCCCGGTCCTGGCCTCCCTGTCCCCACGGGCAGATGTCACCGAACGTGGCTCTTGCTGGCAGGGGTTAATGATATGAAAACTTGATGACATCACGGTGGAGCTGTGAGAATGTCAAAATACATCTGCTGCCATATTCAGACATATTGCTCTCGGTTCTCCCCCCGTATCGGCTCCCTCCCCTGCTCCGGGARGGATGATCTCATGACATAAAACAGAAAACAACACAAGTGTCAAAAGAAAACAAAATTAGTGAACTTTTGTCTGCCACCATAGAAACGAGGATTAACTTATGTTATTCCAGAGCGTGGAATGGAGACTATCTGCATGTGGATATATAATGTATTGTCTTCTGCGAATTTTCATTTGACAGGGATTTTGGAGGCTGTGATCTTAATTAAATCTCAACTGACTCAAATAATGCATCTAAAGGCATGCAGCGTTGCGTAACCTTGCTGAGTTGGTAAACCATAAATCATCAGAAAGCTTATGATAGGAAGGGCTGCTCTGAAATCTTTTTTTTCTGTTGTTTGCTGCAGTTGGGGGTTTGTTTTTCCTTTTCATCTCCTTTAACACACTCTGCCAGCTACTAGGCCCCTCTCCACTTTTTTTTTCTTTTTTTTAAACAGCACAATTTTTGCTTTCAAAAAAAAAAAGTAAGCTCCAAGACGTGCTCTGACCAGTCGCTCCAGCTGAACTAACAGAAGTCATAAATAGAGCCGGATTGGCAGGGCAGAAATGAAACTCTGGCGCTGGGTTTGTGGGGCCGAGCGCGCCCCGGGAAGGGGGATCGCTCCGGATGCGGGGCTCGGACACGCGCCTGGGCCCAGCGGGGCTTGGAGCGCGCCAGGAAAACCTGGGAATTTTTTTTTCTATTTATTTTTAAGATGTTGCAAGTGATGGAGAGCGGGTTCCGGTGCGGCAGGTCGCTGGCACTGATGCTCCTCGCAAAACCACGCGATGGTTTTCGGGGTGCCCGGAGCAGGGACAAGGAGCCGCCTGCATTTCCGACCTTTCCTCGGAGCTGCTGCAGAGGAACACGTGCCGGGTAGACGCAGAGCTCGGTGACAACCTCTGCTAGCAGCACGGTACCTCAGTGGCGTTTTCTCCCCCTCTCTGCTAGGGAAAAGCAGTAGCCAGGGTAGGGCGTTTTATTTCTCATTTTATTTTTTTTTGCATTTTATTCTTTATCCACACCTGCAAAACTAGTTTGTGGGAAAGTCCTGACACCGTGAGCTAAATTTGTTATTGTTTGGCGAGAGGCTTGGCTGCTTTTAGGCAGTTTGTTTGCTTTATGGAAAGCAGAAGTGCCTTACTGGAAACGGCTCCGCTGGGCTCGGGTTAAGCTCGCCCGGGCGGCTGCTTTGTTTTTACAAGGTGCTCGCCTGCTCGCTTTTACTTTCCAGTTGCAAGGAAAGGGGAAAAAATGCATCATGTGCAGGGCTAAAGTGGCCATGTAGCGATTTTGGAGAGAAGTATCAGTGGCAAATACCTCCTGCTTATTTTTTTTTTCTTCTTTTCTTCTTTTTAACCTTTCCAGCACAGTTTCCTCAGCTGGAAAGAGGATCCACAGTCTGTGCTGAAGTCAAATCCACGTCTGTAAAACCAGCGCGAGTACTGAGCAAAGAAGCGGAATTGCTCGTTATTCTTTACGCTGCTTTTGGGCAGATTTGCCTGCCTTGCTTAGGGAAGATGCTCTGTTATTTTGGAGGGAGACACCCCCAGCCTGACAACAGTTTTTAATTTTTAAGCTTTATCTTGCCCTTAAATCTGAAACATCATTGTTCAAATAACCGAGAACAAGGTAAACCAACAACATCAAAAAGGTCGGCTTCTGTGATTTCTCAAGGGCTTGTTATTTTGTACTTTCCAATTCTATTTGATGTCTTGACAAAACAAGATGACACAAGGGAGAATACATTAAATTTTGATTTTCATCTAACCTGTTACAGTCGTGGCAGCTTAATTTCTTTTACTTTTTTTTTTTTTTTTTGCTTTTTCTCCCAAAGACGGCTCTTTTTGCGCAATTACTGTAATTGCCGCGGCGCCCGCGCGCGGGGCGCTCGGCGGCTCCGTGCGCGCTGCCCGCGTGCCGTGGGGCTTCGTTAGGGCTGAATCAGCCAGTGGCGACGTCGTCACGAGCRGCCGCCGGTGCTTGGGGGCCCCTGAGAACCCCTTGCAGCCCCCAAAGTTTGCGGGGGGCACCAGGGCTGCGCCCGAGCGAGCGGCCGAGCGCTGATGCTCTCCTGCCTCTCCTCGGGACCGCTCGCTTGGAGCCTATCTGGGGAGAATTCAGTGATTCTTTTTATTATTTTTCCCCAGTTTGCAGAGCAGGCAACGATGTATTTGGCTCCCCTCGGAGCAAAGAGCTGGCAAGTGAGGAAGGGGCTGCCCATCCCCTGGAAATGGCTCCGGGTGCTGCTTCTTCTTCCTTAGGTCTGACCCGAGAGCAGCCCCTCAGTGCAACACCTTCATTTTATTCGCATAAAATCCCTGGCATATTAAATGTTGCTGATTCAATCATGGCCTTTTATTATTTAATTAAGCTCCCCTTAATGTATTAATGAATTAATACACAAATGTAGGGAGTCTGACACGGTGATCGCTCTCAGTGTGTTAAAGATGCTTTGGAGAGAGAAGGTTTCAAGGGCGTCGGGGGCATTTTGGGTGTTGCCTTTGGTTTGTTTGAGGTTTTTTGGCAGAAGACTTTGCTTTAACGTTTCCTTTCCTAAACTCTAGAAGAGATACTGATTTTATTTTATTTTTT
>NW_020456198.1:1539786-1577286 GCF_003342845.1 Nothoprocta perdicaria
GTTGGGAAGCATGTACAGCAGGTTATATATTTTCCTTTCATGTTGGTGGAGCGGGAAACAAAAATGATAACTGTTGGGAAGCATGTACAGCAGGTTATATATTTTCCTTTCATGTTGGTGGAGCGGGAAACAAAAATGATAACTTTTTTTTTTAAATGTAAAAAATGATGATGATGATAATCTTGAGGCTGCAATCTCACGCTGCTTATTAAATGAGTCTTTGGTTGCGTGCGTTCCGTTTTAGTCGGAATTTGACAAATGTTAGATGTGGAAAGGATTTAATTTATGTAAACTTTATATTTTTATGCAAATTAAATGGGTATTTATTATAGCTGAAACAATTATCCTGGCACTTAGTGAGAAACCTGGTATGCATGAGAAGTGGTAGATAAGATCAGATGTTTCGTTCTGTAAACAAATATGAAAATATCCCAGTCTTTCCTGAGCTGGGAAAGAGCAGGGAAGACAGGAGGCTTCCTGATGTACCCAGGAATGTCAGAATCGCCTCCGTTCCTGGGATCCTCGAGTCAAAACCAGATCTTCCCTGCTGATAAAATGCCATAAACAGAATAATAAAAAAATGCTAATTTAATTTTAAAGAGTTCTTTTTCCCCCCCCTCCCTCTTTTAGTGGGGAGCTGTATTGTTAGGCAGAGAAGAGTTATGCTAATGACTGACTACTTAGCTGATTTTACATTAATATAATAAACATTACCTGTCTTAATGTGTTGTGCCGTGTTATGGCAAAATAACTAAGGCTAAAAGTGAGATTCCATTTTGCATAATGAAACAGAACTACGGTTTCCGCATGAGTAATGCGGCCGGGGCCGCTTGGCTGTTGTTGGAGGAGCGACGTGTTGTGTCACCGGGCGCGGGAAGGATGCGGGTCCTCCCAACGGCCCTTTCCCTTTTGGGGGAATCTGCTGGGATTTGGGCACTGGGCTCTGCGGTTTATCTGGTCTCGGGGCACGAGCAAAGCTCTTCTGCCTGGCTTTGCTTGAGGCTTTCTGGTTTTCACCGTTTTGCCCCAATAGCATTCTAATCAGCCAGCCCAAAACTTCTTTTCCTCTTTTTTTTTTGACTAGATTTCTGTTTTTCTTGTAGCCCAATATTTTTAGCTGTCCCCCCAGACACTTGTTTCCTTCTGCTTTCAGTGATGTTGTGCTCTGTGTAACCTTGCTCACAAAACCGTTAAGAGAAGATGTTTGTTTGTTTATTTGTTTGTTTGTTTATTTGTTTGTTTATTTGTTTATTTTAAGAAATCCAAATCACTTGCATGAGGAGTCATTTGAAATCGAGTTTGGGGCTCCCTGCAGCGAAGGCTTTTCTGGCAGAGTTTCACTTTACAGTTGAAGGCAATGCTGCCCATCTCAGGTGCCTGCCTGCTGGCAGCTAACAAGACTCCTGCAAATGCAGAATAAGGCAGAAAACGGCAAATTTCAATCAATTATCAACTATTTATTTAAATTAAGAGATTGAGCTGAAATTATATAGCCAGGATTTGATGGTTACTAATTCCAGCAAAAACAGGGCGATGTGGATGATGAGGTGGGTCTAAATGATGCTCATCGCCGTGACCCTTGCCTGAGGCTGGGCTTTTCCTGCAGGTTTTGGGGGAGAGGCTGGAGAAAGAGCAAGCGGGAAGCAGCAGCCTGGGAGRAAGAGAGAGTGTCTGAAGGCACCTGTGGGCCCTAGGGACGTAGCTCTCTCGTCTGCCCTTGCTGGTACCAGCAGGTCTCTGCTAGCAGGGCCACGGAGCTGYGGCTGTGCTTGTGCCTTGGCGACCAGGCTGGGTGTCCCGCACACCCTGCTGTCACCAGCAACCAGAGCAGAGGTGGCCCTCGAGTCCCAGCAACACCAACACCCCCCGGTTGGGGGCAAAATAGAAATAAACAGCTTGGGGGGAGAGAAAAAAAAAAAGAGGATTGATTTCTGGTCTGCCCGCTAAGTTAGCATTCTTTAAATATATTTCCAAGTGCTTTAATTTGAACTCCAACTCCCTGAAGGCAGCAAGGCAGAATTATTTTAGCCCTTCATAAGTACCGCCTGTGATTCATTGTTAACTCATAAAACATCCTCGTGCGCCCGTGCCGAARCAGTTAAGCCTTTTTCAAAGTTGGTTGGTAATTTCTTCTCTCCTTTTTTTTTTTTTTTTTTTGGCAACACTTTCAAGTTGACATCTGAGAGATAGAAATCTAAAATTAATTTATAGCCCTCGGTTTAGGTTTCACTTACTATCAGGCAAAATATCAGAAATAAATATTTTTTATCTAACGTAATGCAAAGTAGATTGCCCGGCATCTAAAATAAAGTTGAGTTTTGACTGAATACACTCAAAAAGGGACCCATAAATATTAAGGCGCTGTAGTTAAGAACTTACATGACTGTTTTAAATACTATTGATTTAAACCACTGGCTAGATTTTATGAATCAAAGTGTAATTTCCAAGCTTTGGCTATATTTCTCGACGCTAAAGCACTCTCTCTTGTGTGCCTTTGCAGCTTTCCAGACATTCAACACGGGATTAAATGATAGTAGTTACAATGATCAATAGGTTAAGACCGGTACAATCACTCTTACCGCTAATGACCTCGGTAGTAATGGGTAATAAAGTGTGGGCTATAATAGCCTCTTGCTGGTGCTGCATGCCCTTTGATTCCCAGTATTACTAGGGACTAGCTACATGAAAAAGTTGGACGTTCGGAGTTAAGAGAGTGGATATATAGGCCATAATTCTTAACTATTTGGAGTCTTTAAAGCGCACGTGCGCGCGCCTGTTCGGTGGGTGCAGTTGTTGGTTCTCTYTCACGTGGCGGTTTCGGGTTCGCTTGAGCTCGTCCATGGGAGGTGTCCCCGAGTCCTGCTCGCAGCCAGCCCMCGGGTTGGGGTGAATCTGGCCGCTTCATTGTGCTGGTAAAGGCAGGGCCKTGGATGGAGGTGCAGGTGTGAGGTGCGCGAGTGGTTTCAGGAGGCGAAAGAAAGTTGGATGCATCAACACGCTCCTCCTTCCTAAGCACGTCCTGCCTATGAGCTCAGATGCATGAAAATACTATATATATGTTTTTCTTCATTTTTTGCCTGGCTGCATGCTGCGTTTTAGCCAGGAGCGCCCAGCGAGGCCGTCCTTCCCSCCAGGGATCGTGGCCGGTGCTGCGGCAGGGCCGCGTCCCGCGTCGCGGATGAGCGGCGGGAAGCGCCGGCGGAGCCCGGGGCGGCGCGCGGCCCTGCTCGGCGCTCCCTGCACCCCACCCTGTTCCTGTCTGCGCCCCCGGCTGTCGTCAGAAAGCTGACCCAGGAGTGTTTGTGTTGTACGCCGTCCAGGAATGGCACCGGGAACGCACTTAAGCGCTTCCTTTTGTGCGCTCGCCCCGACGGCCGGCGAAGGGAGCGCGAAGCCCGGGGCAAAGCAGCCGTCCCTGGGGATGGGAGTGCTCAAGGTGAGGCGCGCTCAAGGGCACAGAGAGTGGCTGCAGGGCTTAATGAAATCATTGCCTGCTCCAGAAAAGGAGTTTTATTTGTTATTTCCCCCAAGGTTTTGGATTAGGGTATTCTAGTTTGATGGGATTGCCAAACCTGAGGGCTCCGTGTCCTCGGAGTGTGCCCCGTTGGACAAGGGACCGGGATGGCATGGGGCATTTTCCCTGCAGAAATGCCCAAAACGGGCCACCCCAGCCATTGAATCTSTGTTTATCCATTTAGCCGTGCTTGGCACCTTGCTGCCCAGCCGTGGGCCACCTTAGATATGTGACAAAGCACCACGACATTGAGGAGCCACAGAGGACCTCGTGGCGCTTGCATTAATGGGACATCGCAAGTGTGCAATTGCTAGACTGATTATTTTTTTTTTTTCCCCTTTTTTCCCCTCCTGAACAAGTGTTTTCCAAGCAGTGTCTGGCCCTGGCACGCAACATGTACACAACAACATGGGGAGATGTGCAGTGTACATGAGCCTGACCTTCAGGAAGCATTTTTAGTTCATCAAAATTAGTGATGCTGAGAAATCAGGACATCAGTGCATAATGACTGTGAAATTAGGAATGAGAGCTTGCTATGCAAATGACAGGACAAATCATGTGAAAAAGTCAAGATAAACTGCATATTAAGACATTATGTTACATAAAATTAATACTGCATTTCTCTCTTGCTTACTACTACACTGGAAGATTTTTTTTTAAACTCTTTTATCTTCTGATCAGCTATTGTCTGGTGATTTTTAAAAAAGAGGTGCACAGAAAAAGTGCTAAACATGTTATTACCTTTTATTGTAATACATGAGATGACAGGAGATCCTTTTTCACAAAGTATATCCTTTACTGCTTTTAGTTTTGTGCTGTCACATATTTGATTTGAAACTATAGAAAAGTAAGGTGCTTAAATATTACCGTTAAAACTCATACGGGTTTTGTCTTTTTCTCTATTGTTTTTTTTTATTTTTTTTTCCCCTTTTCTCTTCCTTTTTTGGGGCTGGGGGAAGAGGGGTGGGTTTCTGGAGAAATAGTCTTCTTGCATTACTAGGACTGACAAAATGGTTCTCATGTAGTCTGCAAATTAAACACAAGTGCAGTGATTATTTTGAATAGCTAAATTACATTCTAGAAAGCTTGCAGAATTCATAGCATTGTCATTAGGTATCCGCTTGAATACAATTTGTGTAACCTTGGCCAAGACAGCCTGTCATTTTAATGTCAGTGTTTTATCTGAACAAGACATCATCCTTTCAGATACAGTGTACAGGTTCCTCGCAAAGATGCCCGTGCAGAAACGTGTTAACAGTTGCAAATATGAAATGCTATCAAGTTCATCACTGTAGCTGTTTGTCACCGAAATGTCATGGAAAGCGGCTTTTAATGGTATCTCACATAATATGAAAGAATTGAAGACATCTGTATGCGGGGTGGATGTGCAGTGGCAAAGACGTCGGAGAGGGGCCTCTGTGCGGCCGTGCAGCGCTGCGGAGCCGCCTGCGCCGGCCTGGGCAGCCTCCCCTGCTCCCGTCCGCATCCCGGGCAGGGGGCACCCGCGGCTCTGTGGCCCTGGGGGAGGACCGGGCTGACCTTTCCTCTAAAAAATAAAAATTAAATAATGCTGAGCGGGTTTCTTTAAAGTACATCGGTGGGGATGTGGCCGGGGTGGCGTTGGGCTGGGGCTGCCCTCCTGAYCTGCCCTCCGCTCTCTGCGCCAGGTTCCCGTCTCGGTGGCTATGATGACACCGCAAGTGATCACTCCCCAGCAAATGCAGCAGATCCTCCAGCAACAAGTGCTCACGCCCCAGCAACTCCAGGTGCTGCTCCAGCAGCAGCAGGCACTCATGCTTCAACAGGTAAATGTTTCCTTGGCGGCCTCGCAGCTCCGGCTTGGGATGCCGGCGGGTATTCCCAAAAGGAAAGAAAGGCTGCCRGGGTCAAGGTGCACGTCAAAGCGATGGGACTTGTGGGCGTCCCCGTTGCTTTTCCTTGCATCCCCCCAAACGCACGGTGTGCCGTGGGTCATGAGCAGAAAGAAGAGAGGACGGGGGCGCTTTGTGTTTCAGACCTTGCTCTGCCCATCTGGAGCTGTAAAGGGCTCCTCAGTAAAAGCTGGGAGCATTTGCCAACCCTAATCTGTTTAACTCCATTGGCATTCCCAGCACCCCATCCCAATGTCCGCTCCTGCAGCCGGCACCAAGCAGTTCAGAGGCTGCTACTGGAGCGCGCGGCACAGCCCAGCCCCAGGAATCATCGCCGGGAATCGCCGGCTGCCGTGAACGGCCGCCGCAAACTGACCTTGGGTCCTCCTGCCGGGCGGCCGTTCTCCCTCCCTCCTCCCTCCTTCCCTCCCTCCCTCCTTCCCTCCTTCCTCGCCAGCCGGATGCCGGCACGGAGCACGCCCGGGAGCGGGGAGGAGGCGAGGATTTCCCGGGATGTCTGCGCGCGTATTGAGCAACACTTAATGCAGCCAAGCCCTATCATTTAGAAAGGCATCTGTGTATCACAACAGAGCTTCGCCAGGCTCTCAGCAAGGGCATTCGGGCTTTGTTGTTACAATCAAAGGTCATCCCGTGCCTTATTTTAATTAGTTTGTGTAGAAAATGGTATGTTTTTCATCAGTTCATTTTGGAGATTACTTTTCAAACGATAATGCCAAGAATAGTCAGTGTGCACTGAATTTATTGTCGAGTTTCAAACTAAAGGTCAGACCATTACAGATAAAAGGATGCTATTTTTCAAATCGCAGTTTGTGTGTAGCACCGAGAGGGACACCGCGCCGGAGCTCCACTTTGTTCCTCACCATCTCTCCTTTTCTTTGTAGCAGCAGCTCCAAGAGTTTTATAAGAAACAACAGGAACAGTTGCAGCTTCAACTTCTACAGCAACAACATGCTGGAAAACAGCCTAAAGAGGTACAGACAATACCCATTTTACTTTCAAACCACACGTCCCAGGGGACTGTCTCATAGCTATTAAACTGTCATTCATCTTATAAATGATTGCACAACTGCACTGACTCTGTCGGGCCTCAGCTTTCAGATGGAGAGTTATTGTCCTGTTTTTGCCTTTACTCTCCTGTGCTTTCCACTCGCTCGCTGCCATATATTTTATAGCAGGGGGCCGTGCCTCAATGTTTGGGATGAGTGTTGGAGCAGCATCTAGACTAGCATCTCGGAGGGCGTTTTTGGAAATTATGGTGTAAGTGGGAAGAGGGAAGGATGCAGGCCCAGGTTTGGTGCTGGGCTTCCATAAATTGGTGCAATTCCAAGTGGTTTTGAGTTCCAACTCATCATTCCCAGCCAGCAAGGCTCAGGTGGCAGGAGGGCTGTGCTGAAGCAAGCACAATGTGGTACACGGGTGCTAGGGACACCACGCCAGCCTGACTGCACCCATGGGTGCAGTGGGACACAATGGGTGCTTCCTCCCTCCAAGTACCTGCCACGCTCCAACTCTGTTGATTTTGGGGGTGCTTAAATCCATTTTACACCATGTCCACCTCAGTAGTRACCAGAAGTGATGGTGGAAGATGTCAGTGCTGATGTGGCATCAGTGTAGACCTGGAAAGCCACCGCTCGGCACAAGGTGCCACGTGATGCCCTCCAGCGGTTGTGCCTCAGTTGGCCATCGTGGTGCTCAAAGCACATCTCAACGTGGCCTGGGCCAGCTTTTCACCCCCAAATTTGGGCAAATAGTGCCACCTGTGCCAAGTTTCAACCCAGAATAATATATTTTTCTTTCCAGCTGAGTTATAAACCCCTGAAACTAGGGGTTTTTAATGGAAACGCTGACACAACCTTAACCATAGCGCGCTTACGGGCGCCACTATAATAAAAAGGGAACAGATTAAAAAGTGTCTAAAATGTAAATCTAAAGGACTAACAGTAATTAAAATGGAAATGGCACAGGGAGGGAAGGCATGTAATTGTGAGATATCACTGTGCAGAATGCTCTCAGCTTTGTTTTGCTGGCTGTTTTTCTAATTCAGTAGGGCTTACTCATCAGTGGCAGTTCAATGCGCGTTAATGACTCTGGGATGCAGGCATCACTCTGGACAAAGAAATGATTATTGTGCGGTCAAAAGAAGTTCAAAGACAAGAAGGGAATTTCAGTTTTTTCCTTAGAGATCCACATTCAAGAGCATATAAATTAAGCCAAATGTTAAAAACCACAGTCTGAAAGCTGACTTCAAAGTCACAACTCTCTAATTAATGAACTGCGAGCTTCAGTTTGGACAAGTCGTGGTTTGATGCGCCCATAAATCAACATGACAGGTCTGTTTCACAGCCTCAGACAGCGCTTGTCATTGAGTCACATCAGATGTAAACACAGCAGAAAAAAGGGGGAATATGAAGGAGGTGCAATTGATCAACAGAATTGGTAAAAACCCACTTTTGAAACGCATTATGCATGATCACAGGAAATGGCGATAGCCTCAAGAGGCTTTCTCCTTCTGCTGTTGCTTTTTTGAATCAGATTTCTAACAGCCTTCAAAAGGGAGAATAAGAATTATGGAGCTTCTCCCCTGTGGCTGGCAGGCAATAACCCCCTGTTGTTATTTTGTGCTTCTTTCTTTTCAAAGGCGTCAAAATTTAGTTTTTTAAAGATCTTTAACTCTATATTTGAAGACAAACAATAAAGGGCTGCCACTGTCATTCTTATCAGTTACCAGGGATTGTATTTTTCCTTTCTGTTGCCACTTCTTATTAACCTCTTATTTGGTCTATTAGACATAGTTTTGAATGCAAGCCTGCATGCTGGGAGAACATGAAAGTTCAGATGAGCTCAGAGGGCAGATAAAGAAATGTGAAGGGGAAAGTTACACAGCAGAATGAACGATAAAAGTTAACTCTCCCAAATTGCTGTTGTCAGACAGGAGAGCATCTCAGACACAAAGATGACGGCCGGGCGCTTGGAGGGGGGAAAGGAAGAGGGGGGGGAAAAAGGGAGGAAAAAAAAAATAAAAGAGAAAAAATCCCCACTTTGTACTGAAGGGCTGGGAAGGGGCGGTGGACAATGCGGTGGCGCTTCGGTACCTGGCGTGCCGCGTCGYCCTTCTCCTGTGTCCTCACGAAAGCAGCAGTGGGCAGAGGCTCCTTCCCGCTCGAGGGTGAGCGTTTAGCGTGAGAGCTGTTACGAGAACGAGAGGCGCGGGGACCTTGGGCCTTTGTTATTGTTTTTAACATAATAGACGTCTATGTATATGTATATAATTACATATGTAATATATATATTTTTTTTCTTTTTTTGAGGGGAGGTTGGTTTCGTAGGGGCCACTTTGGAGCCTGCACCTCACCCTCAGCTTGGCTCAGCCCCTTCCCCGCGCGCAGGGGACCATCCGGCTGCATTAGGCTGCAAGCAGTGGTTGGTTGGGTTCAGCTTGGGCTTTTCCCCTGCTTCCTCATAGGAAAAATCGCCCAGACTCCAGCCCTTGGCTGCAGTGAGCGTGAGGATTCCCAGCCTCCCGTGGCTGAAGGGGAAAATCATGGCCAAAAGGCCCAGCCCGAGGGGTGCAGCGGGAATGCCCTCCAGCCGGGATAACACAGCGGATGTGCTCCTGTGCTCCTTCAGTTTTCCGTTTTTTTTTTTTTTTTTTTTCCCTTTGGGAGACGGTGCACCGGGGTCGGTAGCAGCCCTTGTGTCTGCCCAGCAACCTCTCTTAAATAAATTAGGTTGGTTTAAAAGCAGCAGCAAGAGCCCCGTTGGCGCATCAGGGTTGCCTTGAGTGGATTTTTTTTCTCCCCCTCCCAAAAAAAAAAAAAAAAGGCCGTTTGTCCTCCAGCAGTTATGACAGTTTATGTTAGGCAGTAGGGAGTAACCTAAGAAAGGAAAACAGACCTTTGACAGAAGCTTTAGGGAGGGGATCAGAAATGCAAGTTTTATCAGGATATTTCAGCATTTTAACGCTGACTACTGACCTGACAACAGGACTGCTCTGAGACCTTTTTTGTATGCATTCAATTGTGAGAAGTAAACAAACCGACTTGTATCCTGTGTTTGGTAACTGGGTGGGGAGCACAGTTTGGCAACGGGTGTTGCTTTTAAATTCTTTCTTGGACAATGGGCCTTGTATACTTTTATATCCTGGCTTTTCAAAGGCGAGAGCATGGTCGGCAGCTWGGCTCGGCGTAGCCGAGAAGACAACCGAGCGGGCATCACTCCCTTTAGATTAAGTTTTTCAGTCCCTTTTTTCTTTCTTTTTCCTTTTATTTTTTTTTTTAATTTATGCTACCTCAGCACTCAGACGGCAAATAGGTAAAACAAATTGCCATAACTCGATTTCTTTGTATCTAATACTGCTAATATACATACATACATAAAATTTGTAGGAAATTAGTATCTGCAGATGCAACTATTGCCTCGGCTCTCACAGCGCTCGCAGCTGCGGTTTGCATCCGTGGGGTGCTGTTGGGAATGGCTGTGAGGGCTAGGCCTGCCCCAGCAAGCTGGGGTGCGGAAATTAAAACACTTTGGGTTTCAGCGTGTCTAAATGCTCATTTGTTTTAAGTATCTTCGTAATGCTGTGGGTTTTCCTTAAGAAGAAGATAAATGGCTGTGCCTGTTGGTACACTGATAGGTACACAGTTGGCTGCAGCATTAAGATGGATGGGACTTTGCAGGGAGAAAACAACTATTGAAGGGTTTTGTTAAAAGCAGCTTCCCTTGCTCTTAGCTTTCCCCAATGGGCTTTTAATTTTTGCATTTGTTTTTGCCTTTTTTAACTACARTTTTGCAAAATTCAGCACTGGTCTTTCCTCTGGCCTGACCCAATCCAAATAACCGAATGGGGTGAATCAAAGGCAGGAGGTTTTGGAGCGCCCCCGTGCCAGGCGGGATGCAGATGCTTGATGCAATGAGCCRGCCTCGATCCGGGAATTTTGAGGGTTTTTCCCTGCCTTGCACCCGTGCGGGCGGCTCCTGCACGCCCCCGGGGGAGAGAAGCAAAAAGCTTGCAATTTTGGCTTTGTTTGCAAAAGTAACCCCCGGTGCAGTTGRGTAAGAGTTAATTTTCTTTCCATAATTGTTAGCCATAATGTGTATAAGACCTCCACCTTGATACGATTCCTAGCAGATTAGGGATATTAGATAATTTCCTTCTATTTATTGTACTACTGCACTGTATTATCTTTCTATCACTCAGATAATTACTAAGGAAATCTACATTAATTTTTTTTGGCTAGCACAAGGAACTGCTAAACACTGGCATGATGTATTGATGTTTTACACAACAAAAGTTTTCCTCCTGTCATTGTACAATAAATAAAAAGATATTTATCAAATGCAAAGCCTTTCATGGGTTTTAAAGAACAAAGCAAATAAAACACAAGATGAGCATGGAAGCAAAACCTAGAGGCTTCCTTAACTGAGCAAAATTAAGGACTCTGAAGCCTGGAGTACTGTACGTATTAAACACTCACATTCAAGTAAGATGTTGTTTGCTAAATTATGAATGTGTGTAATTAAAATCTAGTGGCTGTTTCTATGAAAGATTTACAATGTTATTTCATCGTTTGTCATGGCTAATTAACAATATTAGATGAAGTTTTTCTTCTTCAAAGGTCTGATTTTTTCTCATTTATTTATGTCAGAAGTGATAAACAGAGTAGTTAAAAGCTTCTCTGGGTACGGCAGCGAGAGAAGCAACATGTTCTTCTACACCTCGAAGGTTCAAGGTTCGCATCCCCGCGGAGGGAGGCAGCTCAGGCTGCTTTATAGTGAGAATAATTAAAAATTTCAAAGTGCAGAAGTAGCAGCCTTAAACACAGCACGGAATAATCCTGAACGTAACAGGAAATACTGTTGCTACATGGATGAAGAGGGGAGAATGAACACAAAATACTATAAATTGCTGTATTTTACTATAAAGTAAGGCAATTGTGTTTGCAGGAGCAAAGCAATCATGGTGCAGGATGGTTTTTTGTCACCTTTTGGTGTAACGTGGTGGATGATGTTAGTTGGGGTTTGCTGGCCCCAAGAGTTACCCCAGCAGCCCCCATCAGCATTTGCTTTTCTCCCTGATGGGTAAAGACCCAATTGTGTGCACTGAGACAGCACGAAGACGCCAGACCGCTCAATAAATATTTAATGGGAATTACAGGAGGGATTTGGGGTGGAAATGTTTCCAGAGGTGTAGATGGGCTGCAGCCCCATGGTTAGCACCGGTACCCTCATCTTTGATGCCATGTGGCCAAGACCTTTCCTTATCCCGGGTGGCAGCAGTTCTAGACTGCAAGGGCGCTGAGCCCAGGAGCTCTTTGACCTCTTGCTAAGGCTCTTCCGTGTCGTGGTGCATTAAATTCCTGTTGCTCTTCTCTTGTCTTGCAGCCGCAGCAGCAGCAAGTGGCCACGCAGCAGCTGGCCTTCCAGCAGCAGCTCCTGCAGATGCAGCAGTTGCAGCAGCAGCACCTCCTGTCCCTGCAGCGCCAAGGGCTGCTCACCATCCAGCCCGGGCAGCCCACGCTGCCGCTCCAGCCCCTCGCGCAAGGTACGTGCATGGGGGTCTCTGCTTGCAGCAACGGGGCAATTGGGAGTCCAGGTTTGGTGTGTCCAGCATCTCCCATCCGGCCTCAGTTTGCCCAGGTACCACCAGCAAAAAGCTGCTGATACTCTTAGCCCAAGTGTGAAACTCTTTGCAGCAGGCTCCCTACTAGATTTTATTGTACTGGATAGCGTGAGAGCAGCTTTTCCTATTCTTTTTTTTTTGGTGTGTTTTTTTTTTTTTTTTTTTTTTTTTTTTTTTTTTTTTTTTTGGTGTGTTTTTTGGCCCTTTCTAGTTCCATCCTTGGCAAGAAGTCAAGTGAGGAAGGACTCCGAGCCGCGCGCTGTAGAAATTTGATTGCCCTTTCCCGCAGCTGAAAGAGAAAGGTGGCAGCGTCTCTTCTCCATGCCTGTTTACGTGTCCTTCGTTTCACTGCCTGTTTATATCCCAGCCCCATTCTTCCGTCCATGCTGAGACAAATTGGGATTAACTCCATTTAATTTTAGTGGAGTTAAACACGAGCCGTGTTGAGCGTTACATCTTCCTGTGTCTTTCTGTAGCCTTGCACTCAGTAAGGAGTCACTACTGTTTACACTGCAATACTTTTGACAATGATTACAAAGTAGGGTTTTTTTATTATTATTATTATTCCTTCTACTCCCTTATGTGTGCTTTTTTTTTATTGTTATTTTTTTCTCCACCCTGCGTCATCCTTGGGACATTTTACGAATGTAGCCCAAGCTCTGGTTGCTCTGTTAAGGCAAGTTGCAGGCTGGTATGGCTCAGAGATGACGGGGTCTTTGAAACTATAATGCTGATGTTCCCAAATAATCTTACCTCTCCCCTTGCCCCCTATGATAAATTTGACCCCCCACTTCACCAACTTGAGTCAGCTCAGCTGGGACTGTGAGGCCTTCAGAGCATCCTTAGGGCTAAACTGGTTGCTAAACCCTGTAACAGGAGAGAGAAGGCATGAAATGAGTCTGAGAGGAAAGAAAGGCATGTAAGGTAATGTATTTGTACCAGCAAAACTTTGCAATGTGCTAATTGCCCCTGAACTGCGTTGCTGGGGGCACTGTGAGCTGCTCTGAGCCGCCCGTGCGGCTCTGGCTCCGACCTTGCTAATTTTTCCCCTGCTCCTCTCTACTATTAAGTTTGCTCGGTAAGGTTCACTGTACAGAGCATCAGTTAAGCTGTCCAAAGGAGGGCAATTGGGCAGTGACAAGACACGCTCCTGTGTAATGCGAGCGAAATGAATGTGGTGATGCATGAAGTGTAATCTGCGCAGGAACACGTCGCAGACACCGGTAGGTAATTCCGYGGCGCTGGCAGTGATGGATACGGCGAGCGGGACGGCGCGACCGATCGTCCCCGGCGCGCCGCAGACCCGCGGGGTCCCCGAGTGCTCCGCGTGCCGCGAAGCGAGGGGCTCACGGGCTGCGAGCGCCGGCCCCGCCGCGGCACGGGGACCGCAGGGACGAGGAGCGCGGGGTTGCGGTGGGCAGCAGCCACGGCCCCRATTTTTCCCATCGCAGAGACGGTGCCTTAAAACTGATGTCATTATGAGGTTTAAATCAACTTTCTGCTTGCTTGAACATGGTCACCTGGGTATGGAGGTACAAGGACACGAGGAGGTTGAGCAACTCGGTTTGTCTCCGCGCCGGCGATACCTGGGGTTGGGAAATTGAGTTCCGCGAGCAGTAATCTGTCACCTGTCCCCACAACATACATTTTTTAAACCTCTGCCTACATTTTCTTTCATAATGAAGGGGACTAGTTGTCCTGAAAAATGCAATGAAGAGCCAGGCTATAGTTTAAAATAATTGGTAATGGACACTTCTTATTTAAAGGAAAAAAAAATCATATATCATCCTCTTTTGTTTTCTGAACAGTTTGCAGGACTTWGACAAATACTCAAAATGTGTATGTTAAAAAAAAAAAAAAAAATCAGCCCACTAGTTAAATGTAGCTATGAATTCAGTTAAAAGCATTTGCTTTTTATTCTTATTATCTGTAATAATAATAAATGTTTCTGAGGAGAAAATGCCACTTTTTAAGTGATTTTATTTTTGTTAGAGTTTTGGAATTAATACATTGTTTAAAGCCGTATCTGGGTTTCAATGCTTCCCTATTGTCTTACACAAAATAGCACATCCTTTAATGTTATATTTGTGTAATCTCTGCTGTTTTGTATTTAGACACATCTGTAATCCAGATTTTACATCTGAGCATGGTGGCAATTTAAAAATAAACCGTATTTCAGGAGTATTCAGAGCTGCCAGAACTAGTTCTTCAGTATCTCCAAAGTGAAACTGCAAATTGCACTTGAACTCACTAGTGAGTGAAATAATAGGCCAGGAGCATCTGGTTGCTTGATTGCTCTCCTGGACTAGGCAGCTACAGGTCCGAATCCCGTTGTTTGCGCTTAGGAAGTTGCAGCCCAAGCAAGGGTGATCACACGTAATTGCACCGCAGCTCTGGGAAGCTGACTTAAATTTTAGCTCTCACTACTAAAATCAACCTGTTAAACTGTACATTTCATAATTTATTGCAAGTGTTCATGGATCTCTTTGACTTGCTTTTACCATTTGTTCTATTATTTTATTTAACTCGTTTGCCTAATGAGTAATGAGCGTGCCTTGCAACGGCCGGGCTAGTTAGGAATTCTCTGCAGAGTTATTTGAAACGAGCAGGATTTGGGGAAGGAGGAGCATTTTTCTTATTAAATCTTTCCTATTCGAGGGATATCAGTGATGTGGTCATTTTTTAAACACCCAGTTGGGTGCAGGTGTGTTTGTGCTTGTGACAGCGCAGTCAGTACTAATGACTCCCAACCCCAAACCTTTTCATCTCCAGCATTTTTTTTCCGCAATTTTGATGCTTTTTATTTCTCTCCCAATAAATGGTATAATTCTCATAATTAATAGGAATTACACCTGTGTATTAAGTTGGAAGGAACCTTTTCTGTCTTAGAAGTTCTGCATAAAGCTATATGTAATACATATATTATTTTACGTTATAATAGTGACTGTAATATTGACATATATATACACACATGTTTATAATATATTTAAATTATATCAATATGTTTATTATATATAATATTTAATGTGTGTATATAGATCATGTGTTATAGACCATATATTATTGATGTGTATTTTGTTAGCTGTAGCGCTTGTAGGCTTTGCCTAAAGGACTGATAAATCCAAAAACACCCAGGAGGCGAGTGAAGGTGAGAGCATGAAGAGAGACAAGGAGAGTTGATGCTGCCAGTTCTCCAATTAATAATAATAATTAAAAAAATCCACTTGTCTAAGAAATACAGATAGGGGGTGGGAAAAAAAAGGGGGGGGGAAGCAAATCTTTCCCTATTTGCTTATTCCCAAAAATAAAAATAGGTGTTGAGTCATATGGTCCCCTATCGATACGTTACCATCACTATTGTTTCAGTGGAGTAAGCAGCGGCGCGGGGCGGCGCAGGTAATTGGGAGCGCGAGACAGCCCTGGCCGGCGCGCGCGCCGGGAACACCGCGCGCCGTCRCTCCGCGAGGTGTTGGGAAATAGCGGCCCGCACGGAGCCAAACAGGACGCGGGCCTGTGCGCTSACCTTTCTCTTTGTTTAATTCGTGCCGGGCTTAATTTCAGGGGGAGAAGTAATAATTGAATATGTCTAATAACTAAATGCTCTTTTGGGACAAAATCCATCAAAATGTAATTGGCGGCTGGTTCTGGTGAAGGGGAGGCGGCTTTAGAGACATGGAGGTGTCCGAGGAATATCAGATTGCCCAACATATAAACTGAAGCCTCCTTCACGCTATATATTAATTGTGGATACTTAAGCATTTAAGGTTTTTTTTTCTCCTTTTTTTTTTTTTTTTGTAGTGAACTGTTACTGGAGACTGTTTTTGTTAATGCTACTCTCAGAAAGGCGGGGAAGGTTATTGGTCTGTCGTGCAATAATTTACTCCTCTTTGATATGCAAACGATCCACGGTGAATATAAAAAAAATCCTATCAGACTCATTTCACAGTTCTTAACCACTTAGATTCTCTGGAGTCTATCGCCTCATTAGACCAGTGCTCTCCAAAGCTAGCATAATTAAAATCTTTAACAGTTTAGCAAAGTAAAGATGTTTGGCTGATCACGTTGAGATGATTATCTATCCATTGTATTCTAAATGACAAAAATAAATTAAATTTAGACCTTGGCATTTTTTATTATGTGTTTCAAATGAATATAATGCATACTGCTTTCCTTTTTTTTTTTTTTTTTTTTTCCCCCCCTCTTCCTTTCGCTTTTTCCCCCCCTCTCTTCCTCGATGCCTTAGGTTTGGTGAGCTCCATGCCTGCTTGATGCTGCTTGTCGCTCAGAAAATGGCAGGTTTCCTTAGGATAGGGCCAGTGTCACAATACACTGAAACAATGAACTCCCAACCAAATAATCGCAAATCAGAGAAATAAGAAACCACTTTAAAAACACACCAATGATGCCATTTTTTTTTCTTCCTGAATTTTTAAGCAATTCATCTCAGCTGCTTTTTTTTTCTTCTTTTCTTTTTCTTTCTTTTCCCCATGGTCTGCTGAAAGAGCATTGAATTAGTCCTCGATTAGATAATTTCTCATTTGATCATGTCCCACACCTGATTTTTATCCCAAGAATCTCAGCGTGGCAGCCACACGCCGGTGGCCGCTTGCATTGGGCCCTACTGCAGTTTGCAGAGTTTTTCACTCGGGACATATATGGAATGCTACAGGAATGCCCCAAACCTGATGTCCATCTAGACACAATGAAGCCCTCCAATTTCTTGATTTCTCCCAGCCTATTTTATGTTTTCATTTTAGTTTTGAATGGCTCATTAGCATCGATCTAAGAAATGACAGTAATAATAGTGTTACTTGTATAGAAAGTTACACAGTTTTTCAGCAGACACATCCATCAATTAAGTGAGCAGTTTGAGAAACCAAAATTAATGAGAAAGATAGGTGTGTTAATGAAATAATCATAGTATAATCAATTTGACTGTTAAAATTTGAAAAGCATTTCAGGAAGACAATATGAATTCATAATTTATGTCTAAAAGTGATTAATAAAAACTGTATTTAATAACAAAGCTATTTGTCATCATTTAAAACTTAAGCACAAAATTAGTCATATTGTGGTTTGTGTTGTCATAATAGTATACAGCTGATTTTTTTTTTCCKAAGATCTTTCTTTAAAAAATATGATAACAAGTGTTTGCTTTCCCTAAAATACATATTGAAATACATATTTCTGGGGGTTGTGCAGATGAGTCCATGGTCACCATTGCTCTCARGTTGCCTGGGTCCTCAGTAGAATTTTTGTCTGCATGGGGACTCTGAAATGCCCAAATCACCCAAAGTAATAGGAATTAACACGATGCACCAAGGTGCTGTTCTGCGTGGATCCCTGTATTGCACTGCCATGGGATTTTGCCTTTAATAGGTATTATAGATCAGGTACTCACATATTTAGCAGATGGCCTAACTTGTTCAGTATTAGCCTTAAATTATTAAAAAATAAATAGTGCTAGAAGTGCGCATGCGCACACACAACTCAGGCTAGGCTTTGTTTACTGACTCTGTGATTTAATTACTGTTTGAAGACGGCCCGAATTAGCAGTTAATTGATTTAATTATCCAATTTGTTTGTTTCAGGCATGATTCCAGCGGAGCTGCAGCAGCTCTGGAAGGAGGTGACGAGCTCACACCCGGCGGAGGAGGCGGCCAGCAACAACCACAGCAGCCTTGACCTCTCCACCAGCTGYGTCTCCTCCTCGGCGCCCTCCAAGACCTCCCTGCTCATCAACCCGCACGCCTCCACGAACGGACAGCTCTCGGTCCACACTCCAAAACGGGAGAGGTAGGTGMTGGTGCAACGGAGTTGTCTGGTCTTCTGCTCTGCAGTAAGAGCCTCCTCTGGGCTCTCTCCTTTTGTTCCTAATTGCATCCAAGTGGGCGCCACTGACTGATTAGAARCGTGTTAAATAATGGGAGGGAAAAAAAAATATATATATGATGAGTGTAAACTGTTTTAAGACTTCTGTTGTCGGTGTCATCCTTGAGTGCTTTAGAGATARGAGCTCATGAGTTGATCAGTCTGGGGTGTTTGGCCACAAGTCACATGCGTTTTGGTCAAGTTTTAGGGCTTATTGTGCAACAAATTTGCCTTTTTTTTTCTGCATTACCTGCTTTTATCCAGCAGGCTAGACTTGAGTTCCTCCGCAAAATAGCGTACATGTTTCTAAGTGTGGATGAAATTAAGTAATCAGTGCTGTCTGGCTCTTGAGTTGATGTGCGCTTGCTGAGCYCACGTTGTTAAAAGTTATTTTGGGGGCTCTGCAGAAACTGCTTTTGGCGACTTTGAGGAAACGGCCCCAATGGCATTTGGTTCCTGCGGCTGCACACGGAGCAGCAGAGAGGTGCTTTGCATTCAGGAGAGCCCCCTTGCCCAGCTAGCGATGTTATATGAGACACTAGTGAGAGGTGGATTTTATGGGAACTGATGGCTTTGTCTTTCTGTCCTCCTTTCATTCATTAGAAACAGGATAATGGAATTTTTAAGCCATAGAGTTTATATTTCTGGTGATCTGGAAAGAGATTGATAGGGAAGTTATATAAATACCTTTTACATCTTTCTAGTATTAAGAAAATAGYGGTGGTTGGAAAAGATGGTTTTAAAGAAGAGCATACCCAGTGTTTAGAAGTGTAGCTGTTTTGATATTATAAAGTATACGGCATCATTTTATACCCATTGCAAGGACATGTGGGAGAACATTAGCGTATACATTTATAATGCATGGAAGTGACAAGGACATGGTTGTCATGAAGCCTTGCGTGTGATGCTAAAAACAATTTGATGTTTATTAAACAATTAAATTCCGTTTTTGCTCCRCATAGAGCTGAACAAGATGCATTTATGACTTTCCAGCTTTTTTTTAATCTATGTTTTTCCTAGTTTATAAAACAAAAACCCATGTAGTGAAAGAGATCTTCTCTCACTGAATAGATGCATGTGCTGTCTGCTAATGGCAATCTAATCAAGGAAACAATATGCCAGCGCTGCTTAGTTTGAAACGCAGTGGAAACATATGAATCTGTTCTGAAGTAAGAATTTGCTTTCTGTACACTGTCAAAGAGAGCTGGAAACCTGTGTATCTGAGGGCTGTCGTGTAATTGTGGCCCGAAGGCAATTTGGCTCTACAAATAAGGTGATACATATGCTTTTATTAGTAAAGTTCCAAATAAATTAATTAGGAAGGCGTAAACATGCCACAGTATTGCCTGAGACTGTGTTAGGTTAGAACACTTAAAATCCTCAATCATTGCACGGAGAGGTGTCTTGTTAAAGCTTGTCATTATGCCTTGCTTAAAATCTACTGAGTTCTCCTCAATACCAAAATACAAAAATAAGTATATTTAGGCACACAAATAGGAGGGCAACGGCCTTTGCTTTCTCTTGGCTGTTTGGTACACGGGAGGCTTAYGCCATCCATTTGCTGCAGTGATTGAATTACATCCGTGTCCATCAGCAGAGCAGGAGGCTGCGCACGGACGAATGCCTACTGATGCACTTAAGGGTTTTGTTGCAGTCTCATCAGGCATCGTGGTGCCTGCCTGCATTTCATGTGACATACAAACTCCTCTTGTTTAGCTGCCTTGCACCGACTTCCCCTTTGGAAGGGGATTTAGCTGCCGTCAGGGCGTTCGGGCTGGTGGCGAGCAGGGGAAAGATRAGCTGTGCTGCGTGTGTTTGAAAGCACCCAGAAACAGAGAGTGCTTGCAGAAGAGAGAGCATGGGCATATGTAGGGCTTGAGTTACCTTTTGATTGCAAAGGTAAAGATTACAAATAACGGTGGATCTGGCTGGAGTGTGACCTGGCTAGACCTGGAGTGTGATTCTCTCTGTTTCCCTGTGTCCGGCTGGTGCAGGAGGATATATGTAATATGGTAGGGTTTGTGGAGCTGCCCAAGTTCAGGTGATGTGGGGCTGTGGGAAGGGCTACAGGGTATGGACCTTTCTGCACGTCTCTGTGCAGGGCAGCAGCTTGGCCTGGCCCGGCAGGTTCTTGTTGCCTATGTGGGTTGCTGGTCTCCCATCTCTTTCCTGCTACCTGCTAGAGTTGAGCAGAACTTTAGTGTGTTTGTCACCTGAAGAGCAATGTCTCTGAAGGGCCTAGAGGGCAAAACTTGCCCGTTTTGAGGTAGCATTTTCTTGGGAAAAGTGTTGAGCTGCTCTGGGAGTCACTCTTGACTTGGAGATCCCCGAGTGCCATTTGAGTGCAGCAGATATTAGTGCAGATATCTCTAGGTTAGAAGTCCCTTGGCTGGTGACAGAGCACGTTGAGTGCAACACTAGAGGAGTTTGCTGCAAGCTTTGGTCCGACGTGACCAGGAGCTATTTATTTAGACTTAAACAACAATAAAAAGCACATAGTAAAATCTGCAAGTGTCCTAACAGTAAACCACAGCCACGTTATAATGACTGCCCAGCAGCAATAAATAATCATATCCAGGTAACATTAACTTTTAGGGGGTGCCATAAAGCAGTGCTTTCCCCCCTGCCCCTTGGGCTTTGGAGCAGGAGTGGGCTGCGGGACACAGGCTGGTCGTGTGGGGGTTGCTGTAATCATCCTCATCTCTGGCACATGTCACTGGGATCGTTCGCTCTGTGTTTTATGGGGTTACTGGTCCCATAAGGTCAGCTCTGGAGGTTGCTTAAAGATCTGCGAAGCAGGAGCAACTCCCTCAATTTCAGCGAGGTTATAAGCACCTGCGTGAAAACAGCCAGAGAGCAGCAGTTCTGCTCAATGTGTTGGGCGAAAACACATTTGAGTTATAAGCAGGTGTTTTAAAATAGCAGGGGAAATAGAGTTATTGGCTGGCTGGTGAGCCCATGCCAAAGCCCAGCCTTGCAGGGTGTAGTGAGAGGTGTAAGTGCTCTGCAGGCTGCCGGAGAGGTCAGGTCTGGCACCAGGTTGTGACACTGGGGTAGCAGCAGTTGCCACCTGTAGCTATGACAGTAACAGCTGAAAGACAGAAAATGTCTTTATGTCAAATAACAGGCTGCAGCCACCCAAATCCAGGTGACTTAGTACATTGGAAGCAGGAGGCATCCTGCGCTCCTGGATGCAGGTCTGGGACTGCAGCATCGCTGCGCATGGGATTTAAGTGCTCGGTGTATGTAACTTTTACAGGAATGGACCAATTCCAGCTATAAATAATGGGTTAATGCTTTCCTTCATTTGGACTTTAAATATATATTACCTCTATGCTTTTGTCCCACAYTTTGCCTGGCTTCTGTAAGTAGCAGCAGCAGCAGCTCTGGGGTTTGGTGCACAGCAATCTGTTAAGGAGATAAATAATCTGCTTTGGTATGACACTCCTACTCTCCTCTTTAATTTGTCTTACACAAGGAAAATTATAATTAAATCATTCAGGGTAAACCCTTGAGTGTAGAGAAGGAAAAAAACACACTTTGGTAAAGATTGCCAATAGAGACCAACTTCCCTGTTGTGCCGTGCAGAGACATTTATCAATATTCAGCACTATTAAAGAGAGAACATTTCGTGTGATTTGTGAGGCGGATGCCAAAGCTCAAATCAAGGCTTGTTAAGATCCTTTCCCCATGCAATCATGGGCATTCAGCATCATTAGAATTCAGCACTGCCTGTGTGTTTCATGCTTTGATTTTACTCAGACAATTTAATAATGTTTATTGTGCTGATTATATATATAAATTCACTGAATGCAATAAACATACCTCAGTCATCAGTACCCTAAGGGAAATATTTAGTTATAGATACTTGTATTCACTCAGGATAAGTGAAAGTGAGACCATCAGCCGGCATGCAAACCTCTCATCATCTTATCAGCATTTGGGTTTCTCCAGTAACAAGCGTTTTCTCTATGTAAGTAGATAAATAAACAACTGGAGCCGGTTAAGTACAGCTGTTGTGCGTAGAAACATCAAGGACAGGACCCACTTTTAGCATCGTTCCATCACATCTTGGGTAGAGAAAGCTTCGTTATTTCGTGAAGATCAACAGCAAAGCAGAACATGTGGTCACCTCCGGTGACTACTGACTTCCTAACCTGACAAGTCCTGTGCATCACAAAATCTGCATGCGTAGAAATATCCCTTTTGCAGTAGGTTTGGGAAAGCAAAGTGTGGCAGAATTCACCACTCCATTAGGATGGGCTGAGCTCGTTCCAGTGGGACCTAGAGCAGGAGGTTTGCGGGCCCCTCACCCCACACACATGGGAGCCTCACGAATCCACTCCGGAATGTTGTGCTTGCTGCAACAGGAGATCGAGACTGTACGCCCAAGAGACCTTTCTCCATCCTCCATTCCGTGTTTGACTTATGATGTCTTTGTTCTCATTCCTACCATACTTGACACGTGTTCTTCCACTTCAGGAAGCAGCCATCTCATAGGAAAAATAGATGGAATAAACAAGGGGATATTTAAATGACTTTTTGTTGCCAGCATCTCAGGAGGAAGGAGTCTTGAGATAGCTCTGGAAGGAAATGAGAGGGATGGCATGGCAGGCCAGTGATCTGCTGTTTAGGCTTAATGCATTGGATTTGACTGTTGTTCTTTCACATGCCAGCTGATCCTCCATCAAAATCYCAGGGCCCTTGGATGAGGGCTCTGGGATTCAGCACACAATTAAGAATTACAGATTTTGGTCCATTATTAATGCTCTGGATGAAACAGTTCAGCCTACAGTCCATATGCTCCCAGGGCCTGATCCTCTCTTGGCCTCCGTCGTTGCGTAGTCCTTGGCATCCATTCTGCACTGGTGCCAGCATCAAATCTGCTCATCCGTGTCAGCTTCCCTCGGTTGCTCCGTGCCATTGGTTCTTGCTCATTACACTTGTTCATCAGCAGAGTTTTGTTTTGAGTTTTATTAGATGAGTTTAGCTCAAATCCGTTACCCTTTAGAAAATGGGCTCTTCCTCGTTGGGTGGCTGCTTGCCCTTCCCAAGGTCAGCAGGATGGCTGGGCTCAAGGAAAGGGCAAAATGAGGATGTTTTTCTTGCCAAATGCATTGAAGTCCTCAGAAAAACACTTGCTGTGCATGATGACTCAAGGTCCTCAGCTGGTGGCCACGGCTAAGGAACCTTGTGCTCCTCCAGTAAGCGCGCACGGATCTGGCTCGGAGCGTCCCGCTGCCATCTCCAGCTGGCACCTCTCTGCAGAGGAGCAGTTCCCATGGGCTTCTCCAGGCTCGTTCCTCCTGAGTCATCCTTCTCTGTAATCAGCTCTGAAGATACCGTGACTCAGAGCTATCATTGCCTATCTCTGGTTTTAACCTCATCGAGAACTTCTTGCTGTTCTCATTTGTCAAGCTTGGGTGCATGTTGTCCTCTGTATTTCTGCTCCCACTGTCGTCCCCTTTACTAAATCAGCCTCACGRGGCTGCTTCCCCATCCGCCAGTGCTGAGCACCTTGAGGAAATTATGCATTTCAGAGAACTGTTTCAGTAAGTCCTGAAGAGCCATTTCTGGTTTATTTTTGCCCCCCTGCAAACGATGCGAAGGGAAGGAGTCGGCGGCGCTTGCTCTGCTGTCCTCGCAACCCTCACCTGCCATCAGAGCCCTCCTCAACTGGGACAGTTCTCTGGTTCCTGGTCACATGCAGCAGAGCTCAGCCGTACAACTCCAAACACCAAGCTAATGCATCAAAAAGCACTTAAAATAGATTGGGTGAGCCTTGGCAGACGCAGAACAGAACTTTTCCGAATTTTAGCATATGTATTGTTTTATTCCTCCATCTGGCCGACAGATCATTGTTTGATATCGGAGTGCTTTGCATATCTCCTCCCTTTTCTTGCAACCGAGATACTTACATGTGCATTTAATACAGCTTAATGCTATTTTTACATACCAGAGGAATAGCTGATGGCTTTCTGTTAATTGCATGCACTTTGCAGTTAAACTTTTACTAAAACATTCCTGTCTAAATACTTGAAGTCCAATGAAAACTTTGTCCTCTTCTTTTATTAGAGGTGTTTATGTAGTAGTCTTAAAAAGTGACCTGTTTTTGGTTTACTGCACCATGGATTCCTGGTATTTTTATTTCCTCCTGTGTGCAAGTTGTCCTTCMTCAGCGTTTGCTCTGGAAGCCTCGCGATCCTAAAGAGCCAGACAGGGAGCTAATGAAGAGCTGTTTTATTTTCTATCATACGTATCGCAGCCGGAGAGTGGAAAAGAAACACCCTTGAAAATGCCATAAAAGCYGAGGAGAAGTTAGGTGATTTTTGTGTGCCTGTTTTCTCTGCTGCTCAATAAAAATCAAGCAGTTAGTATGACAGCTGTTATATCATGTTATATTGTACCACTAAGATATTGAGTAGCATTTAAAGTAAAACTCCACCATTAAACTGTATAAACTTTATCCGTTTCACTGTGGTTTAATGGAAAAAAATGAGTTTTTCAATAAAATGACATCATTTTTCCCAGGTTGTAATGTTCGCTTTACAACTGTTTTTCTTTAATTCAATTTATTTTACTTTTCTTTTTCTTGGCATCCCCCCCTTTTTTTTCCCCTTGCAGTTCAGAGAGGGGGAAATCTCTTTTCGTTGAGCACGAGGCACCGCTCAGACCTTTCTTCCCTTCTCTCCAACCCCCCGAACATCTTGTGCTAATCTGCAGCTCCTTTATATTGGTCAGACAGGGTTATATTTTCAAAGTGGAGCGATGCCCTTTGAAATCAAATAATTTGTTAATGCGATGCGYGACTCTACCTGCCGCCTATTCGAGGGCCGGGGGATGGAGCCGGAGTAAAATCGTAATTTATTCCTCGCTGCCTGGGTCTGAGCAAGATTTGTGTAATCCAGACAGGTATTTTTCCATATCGCCGGCGTTTTTAAGGAGGTGGGGATTTATTATTTCTTTCTGTGTGCGGAGGGGAGGCATGTGTGCCTTATAAAGTGTATTCTTCTCATTAAGACAATGGTGTAAGCCCAGATGGGGAGGCTGCTAATACGCGTTGCAGCTTGTCAGTCCAGGCTGCGTGAATGAAGGAGATAACTATTCCCCYGGGAGAGCGTCTCGGGAGCCGAGCAACAGATATGCTGGCCGGAGAATTCTTTAAACTGCAATTTTCCCTTTATTCTATTTTTTTTATGTGTGTGTGCGCGCTCAAAAATAACATCACGAGGGCTCCTTAAATACCACTCCATCCGCAGAGCGCGATTTCCCCGGCACAGGTGGTGCTAATATAGGACAGTCCCCTAGGCACTTGTCGCCAGGAGTTGTACAGCTTGTTCGGTGTCTGCATCCATATGGCAAGCTGTCCCGTTCATGGGCAGACATTGTAGCTGTGCCTGTGGGTGCCGTGGTCAATGGAGGGGAAAAAGTCAATTTTTTTTTTTTCCCACTCTCGGCAACCCAAGTTGTGCTCGTTTGTTTTGCTGTGGAATGCAGAATAAAGTGGAGAGGGGGAAAGGGAAGGAAAATATATATGAATAATGCTATTAACCCCAGATTGCCTCGGAGCGTCTCCTGCACGGAGGTGCTGGTGGTGGCATGGGTTTATCCTTGGAGCTGTGGGCTCATCCGTAGGTGCCACAGGCTACTCCAGCTCTTCCTATAGAAAGCCCTGCTTGCGGGAAACCCCGTTGCTGTTTTCTATACCCAAATTAACTCAGTGGTTAAAGCAAAGCCATAAAACAATATATGTCCATGCACTTTTATACTTATTTTTTTACCCGTTATTGCCCAGTGCTCCAGGGGACCCATGGCGCCCAGCCCCACATACAGGGTTTTATGGCTACACTGGCATCCGTCATTGTGCTGCCAAGTGTTTTCCCCACTTCCCTGCAACTATTTGGGCTGACTCTTAGTAAACACAAACAAATAGGCGGCGCGGCACCTGCGGCAGCAGATGCTGTTTACGCTACCTGTGCAGCTCCATGCGCTTCCCAAGGGATGCACGCCCCTGGTCCATGCACTCCCCACAACAGCCCCCTTCGGAGGCAGCGAATTCAGTCACCAATTTAATGGTATTTCTCCATCCTAGCAATAATTTCCCGGCATCAATTTTCTGGACGTTTCGCAGAACACCCCTATTTTAGGGAGCCCTGGATGGAGGAAGGCGCAATTGCAGCCGCTCTGCAACGTGGTGGTCACCTGGTGGAAAATACCGCAGTGAACAGTCCGGGTTAATCATGGCCATGATGTATGATGGGTCTGTGCAAAGGTGGGAGAACTGCCCTAAATATAACGGCCCGCAACTATTTTGTTGAACCAGAATAGATCCCGTTTCGCTGGGGTTTCATTTCCTATAAAGTCAAGTGTAACAACAGAACATGTTACAGTAAAATAACGTTGGCAAACACGGCCTTTTGTACCAAGCGTGTGCCTGTTTGTAACTTTACACCTCGGTCCTGGTGAAGTCCAAGGTCTAATCCTGTGTTTTTAAAAGCTGAGCGTTTCTTAAAAGCGTTCCTGAATCGGGGCCAAAGCCCTGCAGTTGCCTCCTCCCCTGCCCAAGAGCTGGGTGTGTGGGAACAGCAGTGTCCCTGTGCCGACAATCAGGCTGGGAGGAAAAAGGAAGAAAGTGGTAGGATCACATTTTTTTCCTAATTAAACTAAGATACTGAATCAGTCCCTTTTCATCTGAATAAATTAGAGGACTTCTCAGAGAGGAATAAAATGAGATTTAACAAGGATAAGTCGAAAGCAGTGCAGATAGGAAATAAAAATTCCAAACCGTGTTGGAAATGACACATCCGCTGCTCAGCATCAATTACGTGGGAAAGGGCTGAGGCATAATAGGGGCTGTGGAATTAAGGTGGGACCTTCTGGGCCACGTCTTGGCTAAAAAGGTGGATGCGTCATGGGAGGTATAAACATATGTGTTGCCTTCAAGTTCTCCTTTTT
This sequence comes from Nothoprocta perdicaria, assembly GCF_003342845.1. Lineage (NCBI taxonomy): Eukaryota > Metazoa > Chordata > Aves > Tinamiformes > Tinamidae > Nothoprocta > Nothoprocta perdicaria. The sequence goes on from NW_020456198.1 coordinate 1,566,638, forward strand.
TTAAAATTCTTTTTTTCCCTGTTATACATTATGCAAAACCAGTTGCACCACAATTAGTGTGATGTACAATTGGCCACTCTCTGGCAGGGAGGATAAAGAGAAATGGGAGCAAATGCAGAAGAGAACAGCTCGGATGATGAAGGAATTGGAGGGAATAGGTTATGAAGACAGATTAAAAGGAATTAAAGATCTACACCGTGGAAAAATAGAGGCTCTAGGAGGATGTGATTATGGTGTGTAAGTTCATGAAGTGATGCTACAAAGACGAAGAGGGGGGAAAAAAGTTGTTCTCGTTAGTTAGCAATGCTGGAAATGAAAATCCAGTGTTTCAAATCATGTGTGCCTAGGTACATTTGATGTACTTTTCACTGTAGTAGCTAGGCACAAGGTTGAAATAAAAGAAAAAAGTGATTTATTTAAAGTAGTAAAAAAGGTTGTTAATGGTAAATTCAAGTGCAAGGATGGAGCTTCCATCTACGATAAGGGATGATTTTCTATACTTTTTTTGGCAATGGACTCTTCTTTGACGGGTCCACTCAGTTCCTCTTAGGAGATTATGTAGGACAGGGACTGCCCAGACCCTGTGGCAGCCCTTTGTAGGCTCGAAAGTGGGAGATGACCACTGAAGAAGTATATGGTGCATTGAGAGTATCTTAATCTTGCTATATATACTTCTAAAAATCCAAAACATCAGTTTGTAGATTAAAACCAGAAGACGATCGTTACAATTGCCCAGTCTGGCTTTACTCTTGCGGCGGGTGGAAGGAGGAGGAGGGCTGGGAGCCACATTTGGTCTTGGTCCCGCTGCAAGCTCCGGACAACAGGAAGCAGAGGAGAGTGGATGCCCGGCAAGCAGAATTCCCAGCACCTTCCTGGCCTTGGGTGCCAATAGCAATGCTACTGGTTCAAACTGGTGGAAATCCTACAGGATTTCAGTCTGTACGCTGTAGTTTTTACCTGATTTATCTTACATTTTAAAGGATGATACCAATTTAATGTACCTCTCCTGTTGCTTCCAGTAGGGCTTGATGACTGTCTTCCAGTCCTAGGTCTAGATGTGGGCTAAAGCAGTAGGAAAGGAGGGAAAGATGAGCTTAAAAAGTAACCAAAAATATTCCAACCAAGCAAAAATGTGAAGAGTTGCCACCTTTACCAAAGGTCCCTGATGCTCTTCCAAGTTTTAGCCACTAGTAAAATGGAAATTGTGCTCCTCGAGTTCAGATCAAATACCAAAAAAGGCCATTCTGCTGGTTTTGTGTGCCCTGCTCACCATCTTTGCAGGAAGAACGGGTGATATGGATTTAGTCCAGCATGCAGGTAGCCCGTTTGTGTGCAGAACGTGAGCAGATGCTTCTTAACTGGACGAGAAAATCAGGGATACTTCTCGGCATCATCAGCTTCCCGCCGTGTTCTGGCAATGATTGCTGGCCCAAGCAGATGTGGAAAAGATACAGTGCAGTGTGAAGTATGTCAGCATCAGGAATATTTAAAATATGGTCCGCTGTGTGGCAGAAATATTCCTGAGGCTCCTGCTTGCCTGGGTTTTGTATCCACCCGTGCATTTTTTGCCACAGTTTCTAAGCACAGTGCCCAGTTGGTAGTAGGGGTTGAATAAAACCAGGTATCACTGATAGCTTTCCTGACAGTTTTTGGTCACTGTTTTCACAGGCATCTGGAGCTTTTCTATCTTTCTTGGGTATCCTGTCCTTTAGGCTTCTCATCTAGGCTTTGCTGTCTGTGGTTTCTCTGTCACGTGTGGTTTCGGGTCCCAAAACGTGAGTCGGCTCTAGCGTAGCAGATCCTTTCCAGAAGTTAATTGGCCTTAATGATGTGAGGGACTTGGGCTGTTTAGGCACAAGGTTATAACAGTGCAAATTGTTGGGGAATATGGCGAGTTTGCTTCCAGGACTTGTGCAGATCTGCAGCAATTTATGTTACCGAACCTGGAGAATGCACGGCCAAAAATGCTCTGTTTATCCTTTTATTACATTGAAAATTGCCTATTGCTGTAAAAATCTCTTCCACTAACTACTGCTAACTCCCCAATCCCCCACCAGGAATAGGCCTCCTTGGGAAGGAGAGGGTGACAGAAGCAAACACCTACTCTAATGTGAAATTAGAAATCAAACAGACCCCAGACTGGCTTGTGCCTGCCAATGTTCTGGTCTTCTGAAATACTGCTGCAGGCAGGGAGACCGGGGATGCATCCAGAATTTGGGAACTGCACTTGCATGCAGGCAAAATATTATGGAACAATTAGAAATATATGTTTATATTGTGCCTACAAGGCTGTTTGCTTATGTATTGGATTTAAATCTTCATTTTCCACCTCTATTTGCTTAAACCAAGTGAGTGGGAAATGATGCGCTCCGTTCATTGCCACAGTCTGCAGCCTTCCCATGTTTTACCCTCTTCTGTATAAAACTGCACTTGGTTTTGTTTCGAGGGGCTTCTTGTGAATCTGTCACTGAGCAAGTGACAATCTGTGATGTCTGGATGGTTAGAATAGCAGTAATCCGGTATTGACGCATAAGGTCACCAAAATGTACTGCTGAGAAGTTTCAGAATGGGTTGGCAAAAAACTGTCTGTGAAGTGACCGGCTGCCCACTGCTTTTCTTTAAAGACAGAGGTTTTTTTCCCTTCTTGAAGGCACCTACCTTTGCCAGGTTTCGGGAATTGTTGGACTTTCATTGAATGGTGATGGAAAATATATAGGTGTTAAGTATGTTGCGCTTAGCATCTTGTTAGCAAAATGACCTTTTAAGTTCCAGTTTATGGTCAACACCAGGCTTTGTGGTTATTGATGGCCCCAGAGGTGGACATCCTGAGTGGAGCTGACCCTGGATTCTGTCTTGGCCATTTTCCTTGGCCATAACACCAGTGTATCATGTCCTGCCTTGCACAAGATCCTTGGAAAGCCAAGAGATTTGCACTTGGATTTAGGAAAGAAAGACGAATCTCTGTAGGACTCCTCCTGTTGGCTTGGCCATGGCCTTTATGCTGTTGCATGGAAACTTGAAAACCCCTGCTGGGGGTTTTAGCCCCATACAGTGAGATGCAGGGGGTGTAGAGCCACAGAGGACTTGCTGCTGGCTTGAGGCACGTGGTGTTTCTCTAGGGGTCTTGGTATGTGGGCATGTTGCTGGTGTGAATGAACATGCTGAATTTTGAGTGTTGTCACACACATTGAAACTGCTCCTCTCCTGGTCTTCCCGGACTTTAGAGGAGCCCAGACTTCTCRTGCTTTTCTTGATTCCCTGCTGGAGGGAGAGCAGTTTATTCGGGAGAAAAAAGGGAGCTCCCAAAACTGGCTTTGCTGCAGAAAGCAGCGTTTTGGTGAGTCGTACTTACAGCACAGGGAAGGGCTTAAATTGTTATTACTTCCCCAGTTATTCTCTTCTGACACGTATAGAGAGCATTTGACTCCAGCCTCGTGGCTTGAGTGAGCAGTGATCCTTCAACCATCTTCAACCATTGATGAAATGGGTGGCATAGCTTTTTTTTCTTTTTTTTTTTCCCCTTCTCCCCTCATTTCATTGTAAGGAAAGCATTGATGCCTTGATTCTTTTAAAAGCTCATCAGATAGAGCTTGTATGTTTTAAAAACTGATTACATTAAGCCAGCGCAGTATTGCAGCATTTCCTAATAGAAAAAACCTTTACAGGAGGAGATTTGTAGGTTCGTGGGTGTTGTTTTTGTTTTTTAAAGTCTGTTTTTGTGTGTGTGTGTGTATGTATATATCTGTTTACTTTAAGAACTATTTGGAAACAGTCAAAAACGCAGTTTGGTTCTGGCAGGGATTTTTCATGCAAGTTCTTTCTATTTGAGATGGCATCGTAGGAGTGTGTTCCACAGTGACTTGCTATGTGCTTAAGAAATAATACATGAATAAAATTTTGTTAGAGTACACAGGCAGGTAATATTACAGAACAGGAATAAATGGCATTTCCACGTGTGTATAAGCATAAAATATCAAAAAGTAGGTGTTTATCTATAACGTTACCTGTAATCCAGGCTAAAATAAGTCATAAAACCACACCTAGATGCTGGTATGTGTTCATATCCTTTGTGTATGTTTGAAGTTCATAATACGGCACAGGCATACTCTAGCAAAAAAGAGATTGCTATGAAAAATAGATATGTGTGTGAGCATAAAATAGAGATTTTAATATTATTTTGACATTTTTACGTTTAAAGTCATCTAAGGTTATAGAAATTGTTGCAAAAATAATTCCTTAAGAAGTTTCCACGCAGAAGTTGAATAAAAGAAGATACTTCAGAATATGGTTCATCAGTTAGTGCAACAGATACATTTCCCTGAGCACCACATGGCCTGGATCAAAGCGTCTCATGACTTGGATCAGTGCAGCCAAATCATTACGTATTGATTGGAATCCCGCTGGAGGATTAACCCCTTCGTGTGCGTCGGGATCTGCGCTTTAACCCAGGTTTTGGTAGTCCGAAAGCTCTGGGGTGTTTCTGCCAAATCTTAGCGGGGTCAAGAGCCCCCGTTAGCCCCTCACACTGAAGAACCCTGCGACGATGTGGTTCCCTTTTCCGGATGAATTTTACTTTGGAGAATAGCACTGGGCCTTTTCACTGGGATATAAAAAGGCTGTACTTGTGCAAATAAATAAACAAAACAAGGCAAAAAAATCCCACAACATCCTGCAAGACCAAGGAAAATAAAGGATATTATCTATGTATAGACATATAGTTATATATAGATAATGTGGTGGGAAAGCGGGACTGCAGACCCGGTGCTTTTCCTCTTTCCATGGTGTCGTGGAAGGCCTTAGGTCCTGGTCATGCTGGGTTTTAAAAATACATTGCTGTATGGGGATGGCTTCTCATCCTAATGAAGCTGGGTTGTAAATATGCAACGTTCATAAATTTCTCAGCAAAATACCAAGCCAGATATTAAGCAGGTCTGTCAAATGATTTCTTCTCCCTGTCCATGTTGATTTAAATTCCTTACAAAGCTTCTAATTAATGAATGAAATGTGGGAGGGCGGCTGAGTGCGAATGACACATGCTTCACTGCAAATGGTATTTAATTCTGTTTTGAAAAAACAGGGGCAGATCAGCTGGGTACCGCGCGATGAAAGGGGTGTCCCGGGGTGTCTCGGGTGAGTGTTTGTGGCGGCGGATCCGTGCGGTTACAGCCCTTGCTCTCCTTCTTTCCCGCAGTTTATCCCACGAGGAGCACTCGCACAGCCATCCGCTCTACGGACACGGCGTGTGCAAATGGCCGGGCTGCGAAGCCGTCTGCGAAGACTTCCAGTCGTTCCTAAAGTAAGCCTGGCTTTGTTGGCACTCGCTCGCGTTGCGCAGGAAGCATGTCTCCACGTTTTGTCACTAACCGGGGGCCTGATCCAAAGCCCACTGGAGTTGCCAGAAAATGCCCTTTAACTTCAGTGGCTTTTGGATCCGGCCCAAGAACTTTTTAGCAGGGGATAGTAAATTATCCCTGTGGGAAAAGTGTGGTCTTGTGCAGTGTATTGCTGTAAAATACAGTGTTGGCAATTCTGCAGCCTGCTTTTTTTTTTAATTATTATTTGAATTTTTTTAAGTTGCAGTATTGATAATGTGAATAATATAACCTTGACTTAACCTTGGTTTCACTTTAATTTAGAAATCTAGTCTGAAATTAGCGCCGTAATTGAACAGAGCATTGCAGAGCATCACGTGAAATTTAATTTGTGTCAAATAAGTAACTAATGAACAAAGTCTAAACTCCTAAAAATAAGCTGTAATTATATTAATTGGGCCCCTGCAGTTTGCTGCAGACCGTTCCTCGCTGCCAAGGAACCCGGTTGTACACGTGGTGTGCGGTAGCGCGAGCATCCAAGGCAGCGGAGGATCGACAGCCCAGCCCCTCCACGCATCTTCCTTTGGGATACAGGAGTAGAATTAATCCCCCAGCTCTTAGTTACGTCCTTCTGGGGCAGCTCCTTGAATTTTTAGAGGGGTAAGGGAGGAGAGGAAGGCAGCAAATGAGAGGATGTCTCTTGTATCGTGAGAAATAGATAGGTTTTTGCTCTCAGAACAGAATGGGCCGGTTCTGCTTCCACTGAAATCACTGGCAAAAATCCTCCTGAATTTGGTACGAGCAACATTGGGTCCAAGTATGAACATATATTGAAGTAAGGAATGATAGAGTAATGAGAAGGCTCTCATTACAAGAGGATTACAAAATAAGAAGGTGCTAGTCATAAATTTCCATGAAGGGTGGCCTCTTTTCTTTTAATTCATCCTGTTGTTCACTTAAGTGAAATAAATGCTAATCTCTCCATACTTGCCAGCTCATTCATATTCATATGCTACACTATAGCATTTAGACCTTTGAAACAATTCAGATTTTTATGATGTTTCTAGCGCCAGGGAAAGGTGCTGTGATAGCCTTAGATTCTGGAGTAAGTTTTGTAGTCCTGCGAGGTCGGCACGTGCCACCTCTTCCTCCCGTGGTGGTATCCTCTGTTCCTCATCCGTCTGCTGCTTTTGGTGAGCCTTCCTGGGGCGCAGTGTGCTCCTCGGTGTGGTTGTGTGTGGAAAATGAGGCCCTTGAGTCAAAAATCCTTTGATTATTTTTGAGCCACTTCAATAAGTGGACCAAATCTGACATTTCCCTTGGAGGAGACACTTGGGCCGTCAAGAGGGAGAAGTAGCCTGAAAACCATCACAAGCCTAAGCTGGAGGTGCAGTGCTCGTCAGCAAGAGCTGGTTTCATCTCTTCCCAGCTCCAAAATTTCAATTCTTTTATTGCTTACTCTTTCAAAGCATCCTTTTTTTAATTTTTAAATTTGTTTCCCCTCCCCTTTAAAATATTTCAATGGAAATATCTTGTGTGCCTGCCTTAAACCCATCAACTCGTGTAGATTTTCTCATTATCCTGATTCTACAACGTAAGAAACTGGCTGCAGACAAAGTTGCATTGTTAGGGGGTGATATTTAACACAGAACTAATGCAGAAATTAATGTCCCTGGGCAGCCTATTCATGCTGTCAGGAAGGGAGTGTGTCCTCAAGTCTCCTGTGGAGCACCTGTCCTTAAATTATGTTGGTGTTTATGAAAAAAACATTCCTCAACGAAGAGATAACCGGTAGATGCTTTAAGTTTGTTTCTGGTACTTGTATAATCCATGAAGATTTTCCAACAGCCCCTTAAGAGAAGAGCTCCCRTTTACCAAGCAAAATACAGCCTGTGCAGCAACTAAGCGTTGCTTAATTTCACTTAGCTCTGTAAAAAGCCCTCTTAGAGAAAGCAAAGAGGAGTTATATGCGGAATGAAAGCTCTGTATGCCAATAAAATGATTCTGCAGTTAAGGGAGAAAAAAGGACTCACAGGTCTAAAACATGGTTCATTTCTTTTCCTCCTGAGAAAGAAATATCATAACTGTTGGTAAATCAAAACCAGAGATTTGACACTCTTCTGTGATCATTCTGTAGTGTTTGTTCCCAAGGTGAGGTACACCACAGGGCCCTTGATTTCAAAGATAAATACTGTACAAATAACGATCCTGGTTGTCTTTCACTCACAGCCAACAGGAGGATGCTTATCAGAACCAGCAGATACACAGCCTATTGTACACATTTATTTCCCTATTTYTCTCTGAAATAAGTTGCAGTTTTAGTGTTGGGCTGGGTTTTTTTTTGTTGTTGTTGTTGTTTTGTTCTTAATCTATCAGCCATGGGTTATCATGCGATGTCGCATCAGTTAGAGCTAACTGATAGCAGCAGGGGCTTCAGCTAAGCCTAATGAAACAGCAGCACCCTGCATGGCCCAGAATGCTGCCAGAGCCTAAAAACAAAAACAAGTCCGGTGGCACCGCTGCGACCTGATGGCCTTCTCCCGAGCCCTGCAAAGCAAGGCGAAGGCTGGCGGGTGCACACGTGGCTTGCGTGTTAACTAGGATGATCCCCGGCACAGGCTGCGGCGAAAGAAGCAATCAGGAGCACGCAGGCTTTCCTTAAAAACTCACTATATCCTTGATTTCATTTGCATGTGCTTAAGGGCCGTTAGAGAGAGAAAAATACCTATACATGTATAGGTGCAGATAAACATATATGTGTATATCCCGACACAGCAGCTCGCTAGGAAATCACTACTGCGGGGAGAACGTGTTTTTTTTTTCAGCAAGGGATGCAGGCACCCAGAATAAAACTGAATATGACTTCATTACCTTTTTTTTTTTTTTTTTGATGGTAATTTGGGTGTGTTCAATCACTGCTGTGCCCTTTTAAAATCACAGCTCTTCCCCAAACACCCCGCATCCACCTTTGGGAGACCCTGCAGTACCGAGAGGCTGCAAATCTGCTCCCTGCAGAATTTAACTTTGAAGAGCCAAGGAGAGCTTATGTGAAAGAAACTACTAAGTGCGCTCTGTAATGTTTTCACAAGTGTTTTTATCATGGTAACATCTTGTTTACTTTAGTTGCCTGCCTAAAACTACTTGGAACATGTTAAGAAAACATTTCGAGAAAGCTCCTACAAAGAGGCTTTTGTTTAGCAGCAACTGGGAGACTGCTCGACTCACAAAGGTGTTAACTTTCAACCCCTTAAGCACTTCCACATGAAATTCCAGCAACTATGTTTGTGGTTTTGCAAAAACAAAGTGCATATTAAAGAAACCAGGTATATGCTAATACATGTTGAAGTAGGCCCGGAAATCATAAATTGTTCCAAGTGCATTAATTGCTATCATTTGCATGTCAAAACGCTCAGCAGTGAAATCATCTCCCCTTAGTGCAAACGGAGGCTTTTAATCATGCAGGTAGCCAGGGCAAAGAGGCTGCCTGTACATATATTTTATATATACATATATATATGTATATATTAAGTATGTATATGCCTTGATGTTTTATATCCCCGCGGGAGCCGCGGGCAGCGATGCTCCTGGCCCCGCATCCCTGCGGAGACGATGCTCTCCGGTGCCTGGAGCCGCGCGCYGCGCTGGGCTCCTGCGCAGCTGCCCTTGCAATTCCCGCGTTGCAGCGTCCGGATTAACCTTCCCAGCGCGGCGCGGAAGTTCAAGACCTTTCCGATAGCCGCCTGGCAAAAAAGAGAGGTCAGAGTGGCCTAAATCCCACAGTGCCCTCTAGTGAAATGTGGAATGTCTCTCTCGCCCGAGAGAAAAGTTTGCCCAAAATCTCCCAAGGAAGGGTCGCATCCCAAATGCCCCCGCGCAGCCCGCTCCCCAGGAGCGTGCGGAGCTAGTGAGCTTGAACTAACTCGCGTAATTCCAGCTTTATATGCATGCATAAATGCTTTTAATCTCGTGGTTAGTATGCTGGCGATACTGGAAAATAGCTCCAGTGCCTGCTGACTCTGTGTCCTCAACTATTCCTGCACGCTGGGTGTAGAAAGGGAGGCATATATCGTCGTGCCTTATTACATTTTATACTTTCAGGTGCTCTTAGTTTATGTTTCACATTATAATTTCCGGTGTGTAATCAGAAAGCATTACTTAAGAGACGAGGATCATCTTTGTTTCATACTTTTATTGACACTGTCTACTGTATTACTGCTCTGTCTAAATGGTAAAATTTATTATTAGCAATAGTGTCACAAAAGTCTGAGACAGCGATTTTCCTTTCAATAAAAGTAGTTAAAAACCTTTTAGAAAATCCATAATTTTGATTGCTGGTACTTCATAAATGTATAACTGGTACTTTTTAGCTGTCTCTTTAGGGAAAAATGAGTTTTATCACCTGCAGTACCTGGGTTAATGAAATTGTGTGTTGGAATTTAGCCAGAATGAAAGATGAGATCATTCGGTGGCACTAATATTGGCAACAGGTCTCGTAAAAAAGGTTTGACTCTTCAGAGAAGTATCATCAGGAATTAAAAAAAAAAAAAAAAATCCCCTAAGGATGGGGACAGATTGGAGTTATTTGTCACGTTCAAAGTTTTGGTGATGCCGAGATCCCTCTTTGCTGTAATATCCCAAAGCGAGTGACCTCGAAGCTCCCGGCGCGGCCAAGAGAAACACGGCGGTGTCCGTCGGTGCCTAGGGAAGGAATTCACTTGCCTCGGGTTTCAGCTGCAGTTCCTGTCTCAGCCCTTTAAAAATCACGACTCCGAGCTCCGGTCTGAACCAACGCTGCTTCTTTCTCATGCTCCTCCGCGCCTGATTGTTTGTGGATATTAGCTGTCCAGGAAATCCCACACTTACAGATATAAATCCAAAATGATCTTGTTTTTCCGCAGCCAGCCCAGGATGTATTAGACAGTTATGATGATTTGTTAATTTTTGCGACCCGTATTTATTTTATGTGTGCCGTATGCTTTGAGAGAGGGAATCAGCTGTCGAAATAGGCTACTTTTGTCAAAAGGGAGGCTCTTGACTCCCTTCCCTTTCAAGCCTTTGCTTTCTTTGCTCTYGGAGAACTCGGTGTATGCACCTCCATATGGTGATAAACAAGGGCTGCATTGTGCCCTGACATATAAGCTTAAACCCAACCCTGTTATTGAGGAATCTTTTGAGATGTGTGAGCTGGGATTCTTGAAGGGCTGTCAGGCTCGGGTGTCGGTTTGAAATGTGCCTTGAATGTATAACTCTGCTTTCATTTTAATAGTGCAATATTTCCCCCCCCTTAATGTAATATTAATCGTCACCCATTTGTAGCAAAATTTGTTCCTCTTGTTT
>NW_020456198.1:1582286-1610981 GCF_003342845.1 Nothoprocta perdicaria
AAATTGTTTTGAGAAACGGTTTGTTATTTTAACAAGTTTCTTGGGAATTAGAAAAAATAAAGTCTGCAGTCTTCCTGGTGAATTGAGATAGGAGATAATCTTTTACCAAGGTGCAGTAATATCGAAGCTGAAGGTAAATCTAGATTTTTTTATTATTACTATTATTTTTTTTATTTGCAATCAGCTTGCAGAGCATTAATCCTCATCTCCTGCAGTCCCTGGGACTGAGTGGGCCTGAGCTATGGGAGGAAGCCCCATGTTAGCCGTTGAGCAGGACAGAGGTGGTTGCCACCCCTCACTATAATCCTTGACAATATTTTTGAAATTTTCTTTATCAGTAGTGCATTATTATTAATTGTAAAAAGTGACTAGTAATTAGTAATAATTAGTAATATACCCCCAATCAGTGCTGGGAGGTACCTCCTCATGCAGAGACTGTTGCCTGGGAAGGTGGCACAAAGTCCCCAAGACAAGCATGCAGTTTCACAGTGATGTGAGGGTGATGCCCACGTCATCGTGGTGGGTTTTTTTTGTTTGTTTGTTTGGTTGTTTTTTTAACAGTCTTGCTAGCACAGTAGATAAGAGGGACTGTAAGTGTAATTTAGACTGCGCTGTTGATAAGGGAGTGCAGCAGAGCCCATCACTGGTCCTGTTCTTGGAATGCACAAGAGGAGGGGAGGACACTAGAGCCAGTGTCAGTCACAGGAGGTGGCCCCGTGGCCGAGTCGCCACATTTAGGGAGCAGGGCAGGCAGGATGTCCATCACCTTCCCACTTGGCCCTGTGGTCATCAGTGCCGAGGTACCGCATGCTGTTCAGGATGCCAGCAAGATCGAGTTGTTGCATCTTCTTTTGCCTATGGAGCCCTGTTGAAGCATGGGGAGCATTTAACTTACTCCCAAATGGCTGCGTCTGAGGAAGGCGTTTCAAGTTTTGTGTGACATAGACCGAAATGCAAGTTTCTTCTTTCTTTTTCTTCCTTCCCCTGCTCCCCCCACACCATGCCATTATTTATCTTGCGTACAGTGTTACAGACAGAGAGATGAGTGCAGTGTCTTTTAAAGACACTAAATATTAAATGAACCTTTTGGAGACAGAACAAGTCAGATCTGTTTTCTGCCTGATTGCAAATACCCCTTTGCAGAACTCTGCTGAAGTTTTGGTCTCAGCATCTCCATCACAAGTCTTCCTAAAATATCACAGACAAGGTAGAGATCTTCTCATGTTTCGCTTTGTTTAAACCATCTTGACATGATCATTTGTTGCCATTATAAATAGTGAGAATTGGGCCACGGGGTAAAACACAAACAGAGGAACATATCCCTAGCCCTAGCTAGATCTTAGCTGGAATAAGACATTAATTTTGCAGCACCACCTTTGAATGGAAAAACATTTCAGGAGAGCAACAAGGCTATTACAAGTTAAAAGAATTATCTCCCAGTAGGAGAACATGGAGATAGTTGGCCCTGTGTCCAACTAGGACATAGTTTCAGTGCAGAGAAAACACGACTTGGGCCTGTTTTCCTAAGGCATCTACAGATGATCTTAAAAAGTGGATCCCAGTCCTTTCTAATATGCAGTGTAAACAAGCACGTGGAAGGAGGGAAGAGGTTCAGTCTCAGCTGTTTTTTCTGGTGACTGTGACTAGTTTCCTTCTTTCTTGTCCTTGGTCTGTCCAAAATGCAAGTGACCCGTTCTTCCCCTCACTCTGGTCATGCTGCTCCATTTTTGGATTCCAGCAAATTTTTTCTTTTTTTTTTTTCTATTTTTTTCTTTTTTTTTTCTTTTTATCCTTTTACTTTTTCCCCTGCTATGCAATGTCTACATCTCTGTGCTTAACACCTTGTCTCCCTGTCCTTGGGCTCGTGGCTCCTCTGCTGTGCCCTTTTCCCTTAAGCACCTTCTTCTGGCCTCTGCTTTCCGTGCCGTCTCATTCTCCCTGTCCATGTCAGTGGGTTTGGGCTTGGGTTGCCCCCCTTCAAGGCAAGGCCTATGTCTTTGCATCCTGATTTGCAGAGCACCTTGCTKGGCTCTGCGTGTTCCTCCGAGGAGCCACTGCTCAGCAGCATAGTCCTGCCCAACCCTAGCACAAGGGGAAAGATTTACCAATTGCATGTTTGGTGCATGCCTTCAAATTTAGCTTTATAGGCGAAGTTCCYGTACCAGAGACCAGCAGAGAAATGAATAGTGCTCTCCAGTAGCCCTCAGACTCAGATACATCTTTTAAGAGTAGCACTGTTGGGTGAGCTTGCTTCCAGTGCTTAACGGACCTTGCCCAGGAGCACATGGAGAGCATTTCCCTGCCACCCCACGAGTAGTGACCATTTCTGCACCTTGGGGTCTCACCCATTTGCTCACATGGGTGGCTGAGCAAACCCTCATGGTTTCTTGTGAGCAATCCAGCTGGATGGAGGGAGCTGCTAGTGATGTTCTAGTTCTATATCGCTACTGCTTCCTGACCTAAGGGAAAACAGTTTAAAGAAATTCTTGGGATTTTTTTTTTTTTTTTTTTTTTTTTTTTGCTTCCCTTTAGTGCTTTGAAACCGCGAGGTTTCTATTTTTCATAATTTAAACTCCTGCCTAAACTGGGTGAGTGTTTGAATTCCTAGACTATGACAAAATACTGGTGTGTGTCTGCCTGAAATGTCGAGAGGATCTTTAATAACACTCATCCACCAGGAGCCGCATTAAAAGCGTGCTAGGACGATGACYGAAAACCCATGGAAAGGAGGACACTCACAGTTCCGAGAAGAGCCCCGCGCTCCCTACGGACGAGGGGCTCTAGGAGGTGCTGCCAGGGTCTGTCCCTGACTGCACGAGTGGCTTTCTGGGGCTGTTGCTGCTGCCTTGCAAACAGGAGCCTCTCAGGTGCCTGCTGCTTATTTATTTCGACTGGAAGATGTTGTTCTTCCGCAGCAGACTAAAATTGAATGTGCAGGTGACCCTGCCAAGCAGCCCATGTGCAGCAACTGCTGGGAATGAGGAATTGCACAATAAAATGTTGCTCAGAGTAGGATTTTTTTTTTTTTTCCTTTTCACTAATTTTGTGTGGAATGTTGTAGCTGAGACCCCTTCTTTCTCCCAAGAGACCCATAGAGGCCCCATGGAGGACACAGTTCTGAGCACACTGTGCTAAGAACATGTAGCTCCCTGCTCTTCCACTGTATGTGTCAGGCTATTTTCTTTTGCATTCAGACTTTTGCCCCCAAAAAAGCAAGGTGACTTACAAAGCCCGATGGTTTTCCGCACTTCCAGAGTACACTTTTTTTTTAAACCCCATCACGACGCCTCTCTGGCATGGTCCAAAACCCCTTGTCTAGCATAGAGCAAGACAACCTTGACTATAAAGTTATGAATGGGGATTTATGACCCAGTCGCCTTTTATATACACTTAGCCTGACTTTACTGCTCCAAACAGATGCTGCTGATAAGGTGGGCAGGTTGTTTAAAGTCGCAGGAGAATGTGAGCCGAGCTCTGCTCTTGGCCCTGGAAATCTGCCTCGTGTAAAGCAAAGCTCAGCTCCGCAGAAATTTTCCTCTGACCCCATTGGAAATAGGAAGTTTTAGGGCTGGGATGCCTTGGCCACCGCAAACTCCTTCTTTGCAGTCCACTCATGTGGTTCATTTTGGGGTAGTAAAGGAGGAAAAGGCAGTTGAGCAGCTGCATAACTTGCTGCTCTGCCTCCCGAGCTGGCGTGGGGCAGGTTCATAAACATGATTCACTGTTGTCTTCTTGCTGTCAGTGCTGGAGCGGGGCCCTTGGTGCCAGCAGGTCTAGCTCCTCGTGCTCAAGGGCTAATGCGTTTTGCTTTGGGAAACACTGACACCCAGCACCAGTTTTTTTTTTTTTTTTTTTTTTACTTTAAAAAAAGTATGCAATTTCCAAACTGCTCAGCAATAAAACTCTTCTGTCTTACGTACTGGTGCCAACTGTTTAATTAGGAATAAGCAGAGGTTGGATGTTATTCATACGAGTAATAGTGTTGTTTTTTTCCCCCTTTTTCAGCTCGCAAAAGATAAAGAGCGCCTGCAAGCGATGATGACACACCTGCATGTGAAGTCCACYGAACCGAAAGCCACCCCTCAGCCCGTAAGTAGCACGTGGTGCAGGGACCGCACGTCGTCCTCTCTTCTCCTTTCCCACCCCAGTGTAAAGCAAGCTCTGCTGTAAAGTCTGCTGCTGGGGAGGGATGCAAAGTGCCTGCTAGGAGACACTGCAGCATAAACCCAACTTCCATCACGTTTTTGTTTTGCAAGTTGTTTTCTAAGAGGTTGAGCTCCTAAGCAGATGCACTGGGCCTTGCTCTGGCCTCACGTCTCGGACTACGAGCAGCCCTACATCAGGGAGAAGTGCATGAAATCCTAGGAAGTGCCAGGAATGAGGTGTAATTAAATTACATTTAGTATATTTATTTTGCTTTCTCTCTAAGCCTGGCGTGGTTAGGCAGTAGGGCAGGCTCTAGTTGCACATGTTGATGTTAAGCACTGCTGCTTCGTGTCAGGTTTTGTGCTTCCTTAGGAAGGGAAACATATCTGTCCTACAGCTCTATAAAGGTTGGAGGCCGCTGGAGTGTGCCCCAAACTCCTCATTTTTCCAAGGTACTCAGCAGCTTGGTAGCACAAACTCAAGCAAGACCAGACCATCATCTCCACCTCTGATGGAAATGACTCTCCAGCTGTTGTTTTCTCCTAACCTCTTAATGCTATGTTCCTCATAGCTTGCCGTGATTATTCAAAGTGGAGAAGAGTGCTCTGCTTCTTAATTTTAAGATTTGTAAGATTTAAAGGTACACTGGCTTTATTTGATCTTGCTTTGAGTCATTGTGTGAGAATTAATTGAGCGTTGACAATCTATAGTTAGTACGAGCAATTTTAATCAATATGCAATGATGCAGCATAATGACAAAGTATTAGTTTATCTGTTTTGACTGATTTTTTTTATAAATAAAGCAAACACACACCCATATACGTATGATTTGTGGTGATAGAAATAAAAAGGAGTCAGACTATTAACCCAGCAAATATGGTAGCCTGCCAAGATGCAGTTGGTAGGCAAAATTAATGTCCGAGACAGAACACATTACAGAGACAGAGAACATAAAATCATTAAACACTTTGCGCACCCATTTTTACTTGAAAAGGATTTTCCCAGTTTCTGTGTAGTCAGGGATAGATGGCTGAAGATGGGCCTAAGGAGGCTGCTTGATGGAAAACTTCAGGCTCTTTGGCCACATGGGTGCGAACGTCAAAGTCAATGGGAAATTTTGATGCCGTCTTGACGAAGGTTGAGCGTTAAGTCTAAACGCTCAGTGGTTTAAGCCATTGAGGTTCCTAAAATGTCTTGATACAATGGATCTCAGCCCTCCAAGAGGGAGAGAGAGAGAACTTCCAGTGGCTTTGGAAGCAGCATCCTTCCAGTTGCTCATCTCCGCCTCGGCTGAGATGCAAATGTCTCAGCACTGTGTTGGCCAAACCCAAGAGCCCCATCRGAGCAGGGAGGAAGTTCAGTTTCTATAGCTCCTAATGGATTAAAAGCAAAAACAGCAGAATAAGCTGGGAGTCTCCAAGCACTTCGCCTTGAGGCCTTTCGTAGCAGCAGTGCCCCTCAGGAGGGAGGATTAGAAACCCAAGGGAGAGGACAAGGAGGCAGCAAGAGCAGCTGGGGCTGCGTGGTGGCCACTGCCATGCACTTCTTGACAGCCACATAGGCTACCAAGGTGCCAGGTGGTGTTGCCACCAACATTGGTACTAACAGCTAATAAACAGGGGAAAGCGACAGGAAAAAAAAGGCGGGGCGGGGGGGGGAAAGGCACATAGGGGGAAAAGGGCTGTCTTGATTAGTATTAAAAATGTTTTACATTCTGGAAAATTATAGCTTTGTTGGGGACCTCCTACTAAATTTATTTTTAACTGCTCTATTGAAAATTCTGTACCACTAGTCAACATTATCTCTCAGTTGCTCAGCACAGTGTTTCTTTATTAAAAGAAATAGGCATGAATATTTTTGACTGAAAAATTAATAGCTTTTGAATTCATACACAGCAGGTTTTCTTTTGCAAAGAAGTCCAATATCGCTGCACAGCACTTCTATAACCATTTATTTAGAGTCCAAGTCAAACCTTTGACAGCTAGAGCAGTGTTACAAGCCAACATAAAGAACTCCAAGATGTAAACCAACAATAGGCAGTCTGTGTGAGGTTTGCCATTGTCAAATACATAGATTGTTTGGATTAGTTTATGTAAATGTACTGTTGTATTACCCTTTGGAAAAAAAAAAAAAGATCACATTTGTGTATGAAAAGTGGTTTCGTTCACAGGCAGCATTATAAATTCCTTATCCTTTAACTTACATGTTAGAAGTAAAAATTGGTGCCTGACAGGCCTATATTGTGTGGCACTCTGTTGTTGGATTGAAACTGCCTTCTTTTCATTTATTGAAATATAGAAAAAATTATTATAGATACCATCTGATAAATCGGAAATTATTAAAATATGTATAGGTGAAGCATTTGAAAATTAATTATAAAATGTAGAAGTATAGTGTTTTGCATAAATTGTGCTTTCCTTGTGAAAAAAATACACAGGCACTGCACAGACTGTGCTAGACCCTAGTCCTTTTAACTCAGTAGGATAGGACTTTGGTAAAAAGATCTGATGACCATTATTGCGGTGCAAGTATTCTTTACATCCAGTAATTAATTTCTTTTTTTTTTTTTCTTTTCTTTCTTTTTACCAGCATAACTAATGCAAGGTGTATGTTAGGATTAATATATTACGGTGCATCTGTGATTTTAAAGGCAAGAGAGACTGCGAATCCAAGCATAGCAATGAGTTGGGACTTAAAGCTGCAGTTTTCTTGTGGCTGGAGGAATATTTTTATTCTTTCTGAAGGATCTTAATGCCTGTTTTTTTGCACTGTGCCATAAGCAGCAGGTAGAGAGGTGCCTCCAGGGCTGGTTGGGAGCTGCTGTGATCACAGGTGGGTTCCTGGGGCTGCTGCTTGTCCCCCATGGCAGAGGTGCTCCATGGTCCCRTGTCCAGCTCTGAACGGCTGTAGTTTCCCATAGAAGTTCCTGCTTTGGGATGTGCAGTGGCGTGGCCAGTGCAGCTTGCTCTACCAGACTAATCCTGCTCTACCAAGCCAAGGCCTGTCTGCTCCAGAAAGCTCTTTAGTCCTCTTAAAGCCCRTGAGATTTGAGCACGTTCTCATGCACCTTTCCTACTGGATGGTCTGGGCTGTGGGCAGATCAGTCTGTGTGTGGAGTGAGGTCTGGAGGAGGAGGTCTCAAAAACACCCGTTTTCCTAAGTAAAGTATCCAGTGGCCCAGCACCTGGGAAGAATATGGATCTATCTCTCAGCATAGCATTTGGAAAATATGGATTTGTTCCTGTTATTCAGCACATGTCATTTTTAGTGAGAATGAGGTAACAAAAAGAAAGGAATAAAGCTGCCCATGGAGGAATGTGCTGTGACTTGTTTCTGGTAGCTAACATTTTTCAATTAAAAAAAAAAAAAGAAATCCAGAACATTTCTGAAGAATTATATCATCCTGCTTTTCCCATTAAGATAGATAGCTTCCCCTACATGCTATTTTCATCCGTGTTGGTGATCAGCCTAATGGTTTGAAATGGAAATGTGATTTCTTTTGGAAGATTAGCTAGCGTCAAAGTTCATAGGAAGGGAAGGAAAAGGAAAAAGCATCAACCAACAAGTAATTCTGCATACTAGGTGTTACCTCCATCAGTTAAAAATAGGCAGAAAACTTTTAAAGAAACTTTTGGCACTTCAAATGAAAAAGCACTGTTAGATATCCCTTCTTTAATGTATTTTTTTTTGCCCTAACCATAGCAATTACGGTTGTTTTGAAATACTGTTTTTAGCAACTGTAATAACAAAGCATTAAAACAAAACAAAAAAAAGGTCTTTTAACTGTTGAGGTAATGACTGAGCATTTTAGCTGCTGTAGCCTCGCTTTATAGTTTGAAAAAATAATGCGGCGCAGCAATAAGGGGAGATTCTGAAGCACAACAAGGGCTGTTTTTATATACTGGTTTTCATTAAGTCTCACTCCCCATCTTGGGTTTCCTCAGTATTGCTGCCAATAACAACACCTGCTAAGTGATCGCTGCCTGCCGCACTCGGCATCTCGCGCGCTCCCGGCTGTGGATGGAGAGGGGAGACCCCGGAGCGGAGCGGCGGCCGTGGCCCCGCCGGAGCATCGCTCCCACCCTCGGGAATGCCGAAAATCCCCATTTCAGCAGCGACCACAAAGGCAGCGTCTCTGCAAGGGGACTCGCTGCCCTGGAGCGCTGGCTGCGGCCCCAGCGTGACACTTATAAACACACCTATATTTTCCTCCTTCTCCCTCTTTTTAAACTGTTTCAGATTTTTTTTTTTATTTTATTTTATGTGCAGCCACTCTTGTCATGTAAAATGTTTACGTGGAGAGAAATCAAAGCGAGGCCTGATGGCTGAGCTACTTACTAGAAATCTATTTGATGGGGTGAAGGAGAGGGTTACCTCTTGCCTTGGTTATATTTAAAGAGGAGGGAGCGGTGGGGAGGAAATTGATGACTCGGTCTTCACCTTTAAGAGGAAGAAGTGGCTGTTTCTTGAAAGGGAAGGTTAATAGTAAAATGCTAAGCAGGATATTGAACGCTGAAACAATTACAGCATTTGTGACTGTTAAGTTAAAGTGGGATAGGATACTATTCTTTTTTATTTAAAAAAAAAAAAAAAAAGGAACAAAATCCCAACAACTTTCAGTAATTGAATTTACAGAATTTTGGGAGTTGGACTATTTTTTAAGAGTGTGGGGTTTTTTTTTTACCTTAATAAAAAGGGGAAATAAATCCTTACCCCTCCCAGGATGAACATTGGAAGAAGGTTTAACCCTTCAGAGTGAGGGTTGTGCTGCAGCATCCTAGGATAAAAACTCTGATTAAAACACAAACATGGTCCCTTTCTTCACTACCCTGCACTAGGCACGATACCTCTTCCCAAAAATCCAGTATGTGGGAAACTAGCTGTATACCAAATACCAGCGCTAACAACTTGTCTAATCATAGTAACTTGTTTTTAAATAGCAAATGCAAACAGTGAGGAGTGGTGTAGAGTTTCCATCAGGAAAAGCAGCCTTCCCCGTCCCGTCCCTTCCTGATCTCTGCCCTGTGTCAGCGTCTCGAGCAGCCGGCAGCGCAGCAGAGCCCAGCTGCTTTTCATCTGTAACTGGCGACAAGATTAAGATTTAATAGTTTACAATCAAGATTAATATTTCAGGATTGCAACAAAACCAACACCATTCATAATTTGTTATTCTGCTCTACTTCACGGCTGCTTTTTAGGTCTGTGGTCCGTCACTAACAAAGAGAGCAGCGTCGCAAAGCGGGAGAATAGTGGTCTTTTCCCCTCCACTGTTTTGTATTTCGGTAATATCCCCGACAGGGATTGCACCCCTGCTGGAAAAAGGGAAGGCACCATGAAAAAAAAAGCAAAAAAACATTAAAAAAGGGGGGAAACTTTGCTAGCAGTCGACAAGGTCGTCTTTCATTAACTTGTTGGTTCAGGCTCTCGCGCGGTTGTTGGAGGCAAGACGCAGCCTCTTCGCGCTGCCCGGGCTTTTTGTTCTTTCTTTGCTCGCAGACTGCAGTCATGTTTAATTTGAAAACCGGGCTCCTTTGGCAAATTAGCAATTAGAACAATTTTGTGGGAATATGTATATGTGTCATTAGTTTTCCTGCAAATTAATAGCGAGAGCAGAGGTCAGGCAGAAATTTTCCACTTGACTGCAGCTCCTCTGTTGAGATTTGGCACTTTGTTTTGGAACAGCCACAGCTGCTCAAAGCCACAGCCTTCCTTTAGGAACTGTCTTTTAATTAGTTTACCTCGTAGCCATTATTACAAATATTACTGTCTCCCCTCCTCGAAATAAAATTACTGTTTCCACACACACAAAAAAAGAGATATTCCGGTGACATCTTGCACCGCTGCACATTGATGGTGGGGTCACTCAGATGCAGCGTTTAATCATCAGATCACCTCCGTAAGCATCTCCTAATTAGAGTCCTTACAATACAATTTTATCTGGTAATTAGCTGAGATTGGCTGCTTCCTCTGCCGCTTATTAGCAGGGCCCAGCGGCGGGTGCGAGTCGCCGTGTCGCTCGCCAGGCGCCCTCTCCGYGCCGCCTCGCTTCCTGGGCACTCCCAGCATCGGAAAAGCCCCGGGAAATTTAATCCCAGTTTCCAAGTGAGACAGTGTGAACCTTGCTTCCAGGAAGGGATTAAATGGTTTTAGCCTCCCCGGRAAAAGGCATGCAACTTTTTGGAAGCGGGCAAAGGATGCAGGGATGGAGCATCTCCATCGTGTCTCCCGTGGGAGGGTCCGGCTGCCGAGCTCCCGCTGGAGCATCCATGTGGATGCGACCACAGTTGTCGGGCTGATAAAATGTCCATTTGCAAATGGAGAAAAAATGTAGTAATAATTCTGTGGTGAGACCTATCAACTGGACTGTTGTTGTTGTCACGGATGGAGGGATAGCAGAGAGGCCCTGCCGTATCCCTAATCTGCATCCTTAAATCTAGCCAGACTGTGGATGGACATGGTCCCCTCCATCAATGCCTGGGTTTTCCCGGGTGCATCCAGGCAGGAGACTCAGCAGCTTGGCACTGTTCTTAGTGCCAAGGCTTGGCACTTTTCTTAGGAGATCGATCCCTGTGGTTTTGGCACCCTTTCCGCATCGTGCGGCCGTTCCCTTCCCAGGGGCGACGGGCTTTTTATTTGCACGCTGTCCAATCTCTAATGTTATTTCCTGCTACCTTTGTTTTGGATGGATCCTATTATTTTTCTAAAGAAATGTTATTTGTGGCTATTAGCTCATGCAAGGGATGCTAATAGGAGTTTTCTTATCTGGTTGCTTTCATAAGAGGGAAATTAATACAGCGTCTTAGGGATAAACACGAGCTGTTTGGGGGCACATCTGCTGTGTGTGCCTTTGAAAGGGGTTCAAGTCCAGTGGAAAAAAGGGAATTTTAATCATGAACAAAAGTCATAAAAATCTGGGCCTGTTAAATGCAGCAGGAATTCTGCTACCGGCTACAGCGGGGTCAGGGTTTGGGCAGCAGTACTTGGGAAACAGCCTTAGGGAAGGAAATGTGGAAGTCGTCAAAGAGCACTTTTCGTTTTCCAAGTTTCAGGAATGGGGTTGTTCCCAGAATGTGTCCCAAAGCTGGSTGATTCAGGGGCTGAGGACCTTTCACTGCCTGGCACTGCAGGCGCTGCCGATTAATGAAATTATCCCCCAGGTAGCCTAGTAGAGCCTTTGCTTTAGTAGTGGATGAGCACTGAAGGCGGAAAAAAAAAATTAAAAAGTCTAAATGCAGAAGAGAGAGCAAATTCATTTCCTCCGAGTGCGTCCCTGAGAAAGCCCAGCCTTTTATTTTAACGCCTTCGATGCARTAGCCAAGAAGATGGATTAGAGGCCAGGCCTGACACTAACGCGGGAACGAGGGATGTGCAGGGTACAGACTGAGCCGACGGGGCTGAGATAAATCATTAATGTGATTGCGGAGCACAAGAGCTTTCTCGTTCTAAGGTTGAGCTAAAAATCCACAATTTGGAGGTCGCTTTTTTTCTTTTTTTTTTTTCTCATAATGTAGCTAGCAATTGCGCGTTTATCGCATATTAATTTTCCTCCCCCGCATTTATTTTCCTATCTCCCGCCCCCCCAGCTCAACCTGGTGTCGAGCGTGACGCTGTCGAAGACGGCGTCGGAGGCGTCGCCGCAGAGCCTGCCGCACACGCCGACCACGCCGACGGCGCCCATCACGCCCGTCACGCAGGGCCCCTCCGTCATCACCACCACCAGCATGCACAACGTGGGGCCCATCCGCCGGCGGTACTCGGACAAGTACAACGTGCCCATCTCGTCAGGTAACGCGCGCTTCTCGCTGCCGGCGCCGGGCCCGCCGCGAGGGTGCTGCCGGCGCCGGGCCCGCCGCGAGGGTGCTGCCGGCGCCGGGCCCGCCGCGAGGGTGCTGACAGCCCCGCGCCGCTCTCATTTAGCAGATATTGCCCAGAACCAGGAGTTCTACAAGAACGCCGAGGTCCGACCGCCCTTCACCTACGCGTCGTTAATCAGACAGGTGAGTGGGGCCCCGCGCGCCCGGGATTAAACCAGGTTTAAAAGAAAGCCTTTGGTGTGCAAGCACGCTCAAACCTTTACTATAAGGGTTTTTAGAACTGCAATATATAACATAATTGCTTTTGATTAAGTATTACAATACGATGTGATTATTAGGAAATTCATTTCACACAACAGTGAAAATGAGCCTGTTTAAAGATGGCAAGTCAATTATCACAAGCTACAGTAATCTCTGATCCCTAGAATTAATCTGAGCTCTAAATAATTACTGAGCTTTAATCAGCTAGTGAAATGTTTTGCATTTCTCTTTGATTCTGCTTTATGAATGACTAATAAATTAATATTTCTGTAAGGAAACAGAAATAAAAACTCAAAACAATTAGATAATTCCATTTTGAATTTTGCCATTGAACTGTTAAATACAGCCATTAATCTTAGTTCATATTGTGAAAACTCTCCTTTGGATTTTTGCTCCAAATCTCCCCTCTTTTTGCCTTCTTTTTCCCCCTTCCTTCCTTTCTTTTCTTTCCTTTATGTTTTTCTTGAGTTTTTTTCCCCTTTGCACGTGGTTTAAGTAAATCCGCGGGGGCTCTTGGAGCTGCCCTCAGTCCTAACGACCCCTCACTTTGCTTCCCAAGGCCATCCTCGAATCGCCGGAGAAACAGCTAACACTAAACGAGATCTACAACTGGTTCACGCGCATGTTCGCCTACTTCCGACGCAACGCGGCCACGTGGAAGGTAAGCGCCGAGCCCGCCGCCTCGGCCGCCTTATCTGCTCGGCTTATCTCGTGTTGGGCACGGRGAGAATTCCTTTGCAAGGCGCTAATTGAATCCCCCGTTAGTGGCTTTGATGGGGATGATGATGCCCCCGGCCCCTCTGCTCGCAGGGAAGCTGCAGCCCTCGAGCTGGAGCATATTTWAAAAAAAAGAAAATGAAAGAAAAAGGTAAAGTTCTCGTGTCCATAGAAGATGTACTGTTTATTTTTTTAGTTGCTTGGACTGTAATCATAACGTTTTTCTTCCCAGGATGTGTAGATAAGTGGATTTCTTGCCTTAATAAGGTGGCTCTCCAGTGCTTTTACGGATCTGTTAAAAACTTCATTTTTTTGTTCCTATTAATAACGCAGAAGTTTGTTGAACACAGCACTTACTTGAGAAGCAAGCCCCACCCAAAGAAATCCCCTTAGAGACCTAAACAGCTTGGTTTTGGCACCTAAATTTCTTACCGTAACTATAATGCTGCTCAATAAGAGATTTGAAGAGTTTATTTGATATTTTGGGAGCCCTTTCCCTTATATACAGTGTTAAAACTGTCTCACTGCCTTCTCAAGCAAGTGCAATTGCTAATGAATGAATCAAATAATAGTACGTAAAACAGTAAAAATCACTCCACAAACCCATGCTGTGAGGCACCCTCAGTCCAAGAACTCCGTTGCTCCCCAACAAGCAGCTCTCAAGCGACCAGCTCAGAGGAGCAGAGGAAGAAGATGCCCATACCTGCCCTCTCACCTTTTTGCTCATTTTGCTTGGCCTTTCAGCCTGCGTTTTGGATCAGTTCCTTTAAAAGATGGACCTGGAAGTGCTCCTCAGAYGTTAGCTTTCCCTCAGCCATATGTTCTCCTTCTAAACCGTGTTGCAGGGTGATTCTCCAAGCTCTTACATTCAGGAAGGAGCCCTGTGATTGTTCTTCTGATTCCCTCTTCAGTTGGGAAACACAAACAGCGCTTCATGACACGGCTTCCCGACCACCCAGAGAGGAAAATAACTTTCCCCCCAGTTAAGATCCCTTTAGCCCTGCCCGTTTCCTGCCACTGGGAGCAGCCGCAGGTGGCGAAGATACCAAAGCGAAAATCCCATCCAACTCCTGCAGCCAGAGACTCGGTGCCCTCCAAGGGTCACGTTTAGGAATGAGTTTGGTGCAAGACGTCCTGGGGCCTGCAGGTGATGAGGAGCCCACAGGGCTTTGAGCAAGAACAAGGGGCTAAGGGCAGCATTAGGATCATTCCTATATATACATATATATATATATATATATATATATATATAGGTTTGCACCTTCCCTTAGTGCATAGCTGCCCTTTGGGTTGGTGTTCCCTGAGTGCAGGGTGAGGGGTTGGGGCAGGCAAGTTTCCCTGAGACTGATTTTGAAACCATGGAAAGTCTTGGGAAGAAAGACCTGCTCCTCAAATGCAGCACAGCAGAGCCTGAGCAGTTACTGAAAGAACAAACCCTTTCATTTACCACATTCAAGCATGCTCAGGGTAATTTTTTTCTGCCAAAGTGGCTTGCATACAAATATTTTTAACAAGGTAAATATATAATCTTGCAGTAATAGCTCCTAATTTTTCTGTTAGGCTGATTGCTGTGAACTGCTGCTGACAGGTCAGAGGCAATGCCTCCTTGCTTTTTGTTTTTTGGAGCAGTTTGCTGGCACCGAGTCGCAGCCACGAGGCGAGGGCTGCAGGTGTAACTCTGGGAYGCGGAGGTATCCCAAATAAAACTTTGAAATAGCAAGAATCTAGGGGCAGGGGGCAAGCAAATCACTTTTCAGTAATAAATCCTGCAATGAGGGAATGCACAAGCTACGGCTGCACTTTCCCGGGATGTTCGGCAAGAGCCTGACCCAGGCCATGGAAAGGCAAGTGTTGGTGTCCGTAGCGTAAGAATAGGCTGCAAAAGATGTCCCTGGTATTAAATATATTTAAATAAGAGCACTGCTGTTTCCATGAAGCAGTGTGCACAGCCACAAACTCAACGGACCCACTTTTCCATGACCAGTGAGAAAGTGAGAGATGCTTAAAAGAAAAACAAAGAAGATCAAAAGTAGCAGAAGAAAGAAAGGCATCCCAAACAAAAATGTTGGCTTTCTCCTAGACTYCAGCTCCCTGCTGCCGTGCTCCAGGAGGAGGAGAAGAGAAGTAGAAAAATCCAGTATTTGCATGACAAATACCCCATGCAGCCCCTTTGTTTGAGCAATGATTTAGACATTCGTGGTTAGTGCTGCCTTGCACCCTCCAGACCTGATGTTCATTAGAAAAAAGAAGAGGAAGAAGAAGACAGGAGGCAAAAGTTTGGAGTCTCTTGGTTGCCTGGACCCAGGGCCATGTATGAGGCTGGCCTTGTGCCTGCTAACGAGGCCACCAGCTTGACGAAATGAGCGGTGCCAGGGGTGATGGATGGATGAATGGAGCACGAGATCTCACCTGGGTCTTTGCAGCTAAAGTATTCTTCAGCGTGGGGTTCAAGTGAAGGTTGGGACACGTAGGCTGGACCAGACAAATCCATCCTATCCCACACCACTGCTGGCCCTAGTGCTGGACTCACTGCTGCTTTCTTTTGCAGGAGAGACAGGCACACATCTCTGTGCAGAGCCCATGAGCTYGCTTTGGAAATGCCATGTCTTGTACAAAATACGCTTGACTGTGCAATGTGCATGTGTAAAATGTTGACTATTCCCATTATAAGAGTAACTTGCCTTTCTAACAGCGGGTTTACACTTTTGTTTTACCTTTGCAAATTAAGAATTGAAGGGCTGGTGTGCGGGGATGGGGAGCGGGGCGGGGATGTTGCAGTCTGAGGACTGTCACGCTGTGTGTGCTGCTGTTCTTGAGCGATGATGAGCATTTTCTCATGGAAAGTTTTTGAATGTTTTCTCTTTTATACCTGCTGCAGAATGCAGTGCGTCATAATCTTAGTCTTCACAAGTGTTTTGTGCGAGTAGAAAACGTTAAAGGGGCAGTATGGACAGTGGATGAACTAGAGTTCCAAAAACGAAGGCCACAAAAGATCAGTGGGTACGTCCACCATGTTTGAACTTCTTAGCCTAGCTTGGATCATGCTTTTACAGTGTAACATAGAGGCTTTTGGCTGCTAGCTGGTGCTAGACCGACCGCAGGTGGTTGCGCATTGTGTCAGCTAAGGGAAAGCAAGACAAACATCTCATCACTACTGTTTGTGTGCCCACCAGCACCCCGACCCTGCTTGCTTGGTGTTTGTCGCATCACATGCTAGTAGCTTGTAGGTGGCAATGCATATTAACCCTCACAAACCATTTGCTTATGCTTATTGCATTTTATTTTCTTTTTCCTTTTCCCTGTTATTTGACGTCTGTTCTGTCCCCGATCCCGTGTCCCTTTGTTTCCACTTCATCTCCTTTGCTGCTGCTCTTGTCCCAGGGTGCCATTCGCACCAACCTCTCACTGCATAAGTGCTTTATCAGAGTAGAGGATGAGTTTGGGTCCTTTTGGACTGTTGATGATGAAGAGTTTAAACGTGGCCGTCATATTCAACGAGGCCGTCCTCGAAAATACTGCCCTGATGAAAACTTTGGCGAGCTTGTTGCACAGTAAGAGCTTTTACTTGCTTTAATTTTTTTTTTCTGCTGTTGCTTTGCTTTGCATGGTTTACCCATCTCATGTAGACTTGCATTTCACAAAATAGTGACATCACCTTTGCTGCTAAAGAAACTAAATTTTTGATTGTTACGTGTATTTCGTGTGTCCTACTCTGATAATCCAAATGCCTGTGAAAATAGCTCTACCTTGATGTGTCTGTTGCCGAATTTGTTTATAGTGCAATCTAGGAWAAAATAATTATCCGTGCTAGCACAGCTATGCTTCTGTAGATAGGTCAGGAAGACAGATAAATGTCAGGAGGGGGGTCAGATATGTTTTAATTTTGATGTTTTCCTTGCTTACAGTTGTGTGCCTTGTTTTGCAGCTCTTAAGTTAAAAAAAAAAAATGCAATTAGGTGCTTATGAAACAGAAATGCTGAATTAACCTAAAAAATTGCGAAAGTGCCATGAGACCAGCTGTACAGGGTGTAACAGCAGGCCATGCTGTGTCTCCAGCAGCCACGCTCAAATGCTTCTAGGGTTCCCAAAGCAATTTTCTGTGACCTTTACTTGGAGGCCACCTCCACAGAATAACTGATCCTTGTTAGTCCCTGTGGGAGGGGGGTCAGTTAAGACTGCTCTCACCGTGATTTACTCCCACATGCAAAAAAATAATAATAATAATAATAATTAAAATGTGGCCAGCACTTGGAGATGCTTTTTGGAGTGTTTTTGCATTGGGACTTCTTACCTAGTTGATCGTTGGAGACTTGTTTTTCTCCCCAAGTGGCACAAGTGATTTTTGGATGCCTGCTAAAGAGAGAGTGGATTTGTTCAGCGTTTATTTTCCTCAAATCCGACCCTGTATGGAAAATAAAGATGACCCAAGTACAGGTGCAGAATAACACGTGGGCATGATTTTTGTTCAGTTGGTTCCATCTAAGGCCACATGGTCCTTCAGGTCCCGTGCACTGTGCTTTCCTTCTGGGGCTGTGGCACCAACAGCACCTTGGTGGCAGGGAATGACGTGGTTTGGGAAGCCAGAAATCTCCCATCCTTCCTCCCCTCACACAAGAGATTCTGCTGCTGGAGGATAATCTGCCTCATGGAGCCTTTAAAATATTCCGGGGTGCTTTTAATCTGGGCCTCCTTAAGATGACCCCTTCTCCATGGCCATGGGCTGCTGGCCACCACTTGCCCCCCGTGGGGATGCCAGCCTCAGGCAGGTGCCTTCAAGAGGAGATGATGCTCCATGGTTAGCAAAGGCAAACACCCTAACCATGAAACTCAGATTAAAAGAAAAAAAATAGAAGAAAAGAAAGAGAACTTGTGTGAAAAAGAAAAAAAAATAATAATCTCAGCTCTAGTTTTCTGGTGTGGGAGGCAGCTTACATGCTTGAAACATCCTCGCAGAAGTTGGTTGCATTTAACTCTCCTTTTTATGTTTTTCTTATGCAGTAACCCTTCTCTTATTAAAAACATACAGACCAGCCACACCTACTGCACACCTCTCAATGCTGCTTTACAGGTAAGATTAATGACCGTAGCAAATATGCAACAGAGGCGTGCGTCTTCCCCACTCATTTCAAAATATATTAGCCTTGCTCTAATTAGATATTAAATTTTAATTCCGTTAAACTTTTTTCTTAAGTGCATAAAGCATCATAGTCCCTGGAGGCAAACACATATCAGGCTGCTTCAGCATTAGCTAGATGCTTAGCATTTTGAATATTGTGGCAAAAAAATTAAAAGTTCACTTATTAATATTTATCAGCAGTATCATAATTTCCATCCTCTTATTTCAGAATTTCACTTGAGGCAAAAATACCACAAGTGTAATTACTCCAGCACAGCTATTAATGTGCTGAATGATAGGATACTGCGCACGTGACCTTCTATTGTTCGTGGCTTTAAAGAGAAAGCAGATCATTTTTCCCCCCCTTTCTTTTATGGCCTATTTTTGCATATCTTCCCATTGTTGTTGAAAAATAAGTGTTGCCATTTCTGTAGAAAAAAATGACAATTTTTGTTGGTTTCAAGTGTGCGATAATTGTAGGAGAAAGATCCCGTTTCTGGTGTTRCATGTAGAAACACACCAAATTGTTGGTGCACAATTAATAACTCGCAGCAGAAAAGTGTATTTGTGTGTGCGTCTCCAAACCTCTTTCATGTATAACATAGCAGATTTGCTCTTTTTTTTTTTTCCTTTCCTTTCCTGCCTTTCTGCTTGATAAGAATTTCTGAGTCTTTCCCAAAGCCCTTTGGTTGGCAAGGGGGTTCAAGCCCATTCGATAACCCAAGCCCTGCCTGTTCCAGCCCTGGCTTTTGCAGGACTTGCTTCTCAAGAAGTTGGCTGCAGGTTGCATCCTGTACGTTTGCAAGGGCATTTTCTGAGTTGAGAAACGGGTTATTAGGAGAAAAGGGATGTTGCGCATTTCTCCTAATGATCTGAGTTTCTGCAGTAACTTCTGAGAAGCAAATGAAAGCATGTTTAAACGAAGCAACTGTAAATACCGTTCATTAGTAACTTATTTTCCCTTGAGTCTTGTGAAGTGTGATTTTTAAAGACTGCTTTGTCTCCTGAATAGTATTAAGATTACAAGCACAGTTTGCATTCATGAGGCTGAAAGGCAAAAATGAAGTGATCCTGCATTTCTTCACGTTGTTAGCTATGTGACTAATTTCAATTAATATGCTTATCATATAGAGCTGTCCATGTTTTATTTCTAAAACACATGTTGTTGTCGTCATCTCCATCCATTCTCGCCTTCTGTGATAACCTCCAAACCGTTCCCACTTTCCCTGGAAGTCTCCTCAAAGAGCAGCCATGCAAATGGATGGAGAGGAGGATCTGGGCTAGATTGTCTTCGCTTTGTGTCCYTCCTAATGCACAGGGACAGGACACCATGGTGCTCATTGCACCAGGACAAGTCCTCTTTTAGTTTTAAAGTGCATCAGCAGGTCCCCAGTCCCCTGCCGCTGGGTAACGTCTGGGGTGTGGGTGCAAAAAGAGAGTACCAACGTAGTTTGGGTCAAATTAATAGTTAACCAGCTGTCCAGCACCAGTGGGTGTTTGCAAAGTTGCATWTTTTTTTGCACGTCCCTGCGTCCGTGGACCCTCCGCGCTCCCAGGGGTGCCGGGGGCAGTTGCTTTTCCCCGGGAGCCTCTCGCAGAGCCCTCTGACGTCTCCTCCGTCTGTTTTCCCTGCGGGCAGGGCGAAGACGCGGCGCTCTCCCCGCTCTCCGTGTGGAAGGTACGGGGACGCTCCGGGGGCTGCCCGCCCGTCGCACCTCTCTAGTCCCAACACGGCCTCTGGGGACCTTCGGGGTGACCTCCCCTGCATCCTTTTGCCCACACAGCCCTGTCGGATGGGCTGATGCTTGCAAAAAATAAATACATAAATAAACAAAAAGCTCCCCGCCAGCCCCTGCTTTCATAGCAGATAGTCCGTGAGTCCCCTCAGCTCTGCTCCTGCCGTGTGGCTGTACAGCAAGTGTGAGCAGCCAGAGAGGCAGGAAAAAGCAGGGAAATTTTTAGGAATTCTTTCTTCTTCTGCAAAGTCTTCTGGTTGGAAAGTTTGCTCTGGCCTTGCCAGTGATCAAGAGTTCTTGAAAGCAAGGCAAAAAAAAAAGATGATAGGGTCCGTAAGAACTATGATGCTCGTGCTTAGAAATGTGGTAGATTGATAAAGATTCATTAGATTTTTAGTTTTTCCCTCCAGTGATAATTCTGTATATGGGCAGGTTTATTCTCTGGTGTATCCGAGCAGCTCAACATGATCCAGTCTGTACCAGGGGGGTCTTTGCAGCTGGGTCGTGACTGAATCAGAACTCGGTCGCATTGCCCTTCTCCATGCACAGTTTCTCTTGGTGGAATCAGAGTAATACCTACCAGAGAGCACAGTATTTAAAAGAATTGGTAATTGCACATGACATAGCTGCAGAGAGTGTTTTGGAATAAGTGGCTGTACTATGCAATGTATAGAAGCGTTGCTCAGGCTCCTCACGCGTGTGTTTGTATCCTTGGCAGGCTTCAATGGCTGAGAACAGTATACCTCTATACACTACTGCTTCCATGGGAAATCCCACTCTGGGCAACTTGGCCAGTGCCATGAGGGAAGAGCTTAACGGTGCAATGGAGCATACGAACAGTAACGGGAGCGACAGCAGTCCGGGACGTTCCCCTATGCAAGCGATGTAAGTACCGAAACGCGGCCTCCGTCCTGCACATGCTGCTCCTCCAGCTCTTGGGCTGAGCAGCAGGACGTGGATATCACCCTTCTGGGATGTGCTGAGGTTGAGCAGAACATGAAAGGACCATTGACCAGCTTTTACCTAAAAGCAATCAGCTCGGCCAGGCCTGATGAGCACGCAGAGCTATAAAGTTGCAGGTCTCATTTGCAATTCTCCTCTTCCAACTCCTGGACCACTGGGTTGCACAACTGCATGTTTTTAAGAAAACTGCTTCTCCCTGCTTCAGGATATGCACATGAGGTAGAGCTGAGAAATGGACTCGTTTTCATGGGTTTGGRGGAAAAAAAACAGCTCAACGTGCAATGATATCACCGAGTGTTAAGGAAGGCGTGTGCCAAGGTCTGCATGATTTATAGATTGCTCTTAAAATATGAAAAGGGAAATTGGTAGGAGCATCGCTGCCCGGACAGCGGCGCGAGGAGGGCACGTGTAACACGGAGCCTTGCTGCCTTCCTGCTGCCTGCAGAGCCCGGCCGCGGCTCGCCTGGCACCGCAGGAAAAGAGAGAAACTCATTTGTAGTCGTTTTGCTTCAAAGTGATTTGAATAAGGGATTTGCAAAAGTAAGTCTAAATCAAAAAGTAGGAAAAAAACATTAACCTAATACCACTGGAGTAATTAGTTGTGAAACTAATTAGCATTTAATGGCAAAAGAAAAAGTTTCCCACCTGCATAATGTGTTGTCAGAGGGGAGGGGGCACGAAGGAATCTGAAGCTCCGGCTACTTTGATATTTCAGCATTTTAAATCAGTGCACAATGTGCTTTGAAAAATAAGCTTTAAAGATGGCAACATTCATTTTTAATTAATAATTAATTTAAACATTGTCTTTTACCATTTACTTCAAAACACTCAAATAATGTGTTTAGCTTTAGCCGCGATTGTTTGTGCAGTATTAATTATCTTTCCCCGAGTCGCGTTACATGACACACTTCCAGCGTCTCCCGGACGGATTCGTCTTGAGGCAGTTTTAGTCACAACTTGTTATGCTCTGCCCATGACCACGGAGGGACAGAGTGGAGGCACATGGGGTTTTTTCTTGTTGTTTTCTTTTTTTCTTTTTTTTTTTTTTTTTTCTCCCAGAAATGAGGCTTTCTCAAGGGTTTCTCCCAGCTGGAGAGGCAGGGATGAAGGTCTGGGATGTTGAGCTGATGATGAGGGCAGGTAGAAGGGTCCAGGATGTGTCGCAGAGTGTGGGGAACACTTGTCCCCTTACGCACAGACATCAAGGTGAGGGACACAGAGCCGGGCCTGGAGAGAGCGGAGCAGGGAAGCCTCATGGCCATTATCCTCCAGAAAATCCCATTTTCCATTGCAGTGTGTAAATTATTGTAGTTTCCTGCATGTTTTCTCGGCACCGGTCCTGTCTGTGCTCTCTGCTGAACGTTTCTGTGGGTGCTGCAGGCCGCGGCGAGGTGGCGATGCCCCGGCGCCGGCTCCCGCTCGCGGGACGCGCTTTGCTTTGGCAGTGACCCCGCTCCCTTCCTTCCTCACAACAGGACTTCCTCCTCACAATGCAAATTATTTTTTAAACAACCGCAGAATATTAGAATAAATCAAGCCTTAAACTTTATTGTAAGGTTTAGAGGACCTTGTTAACATGACAGCTAAGAAGTCTAACACTTAAGCTGAAGTCTTATTACCGCTCATTCTTTTCCTTTTTATGACACATTGAACCACAGCTAGTGTGTTTTTTTTTTTTTTCTTCCCTCTCTCTCTGCCTCCTTTTGAAACACTAGAAAGTAGTCGCATAATTACAGCTTGGGGACATAACACTTTCATCCTGATATGCTCCAAAGGTAGCCACAAAGCAAACCACTCCATGCTGTGTGCACCACCAGAACACAGTGGCTTTAAACAACAGTCAGCTTTATTAAAAACTCCTCTGTTCCCAGAGTGGACAAACAAAGGAATTACTCAGATGTGAAAAGAAGGCGAATCTGTGTTCAGCAAGGTTATTTATTGTTAACCCCTTCTGGAGCCCTCGGCATCTGCTTGAAAGGAATGTGCTGCAATTCTGCTGCTAAAGAAAAGAAATGGGAACTTCTTCTATTCTCCTTTTTTTTTTTTTTTTTTTTTGCCTACCCAGGCTGCTACCTTCTCTGTAGTTTAGCAACTAGCTTTTTTTCCTCCAGACAGCAGGATTTTTTTGGAAGGAGGGAGTAGCCATTGGCTCTGCCATCCTCTTCCTGGTCTTCCCTTTGGAGCTGATGTCCAAGGGAGATGCCCTTGACGTGTCAGTGCCTCCTAAGTGGCACGTTGTGGCCCGTGAAAACTTCCCATCCGCCTCTTCCAGAATAACTATTACAAAAAAAAAAAAAAATCAAGCTTGGCAATGACATGAGCAACCAAAAGCCAACAAGCCAGGCTGCTAAATTAAAGAGTGGTAGGGGAGATTGCTGCCATGAAGGGAGTAGCACATGCTTTATCGGTGGAAAGCCACCATTTCCCCCTTCTGTTTCTCATTTCACATTTTCCCYCAAGTGAGGGCCCCACAGCTTGTCCATAGTGTATGTTTTTGTAGCTGATGATATATATAATGCTCTGGCCACAGCAAGCCCCAAGGCCGGCTCGCGYGCACGTACCTGGAGAACGTGAGAGCTCAATGACTCTGGGATGCTTCTCCAGCACTTCTTTGCAGATTCTGCATCCCCGAGTTCTGCATCTGAGTTTTTCCCCCTTTTTTTGACAACGATGGCAAAAGATAAGGGTGTGCTTGGACACTCCTTGTTGGTGGGATCCCCCTCCACATGGTCCTTGGACAGTGGGGCTAGATGGGGCAGTGAAAACCCCGATCTCCATGAAGAAGTTGTTGAGAAGTTGCAATGTTCTGAGACACGAAAGGCGTTTGCAACTTACTGAGAAGTGTGCACTCTCCCCAGTGATTTATTCCTCCTGCCCGTCCATGCAGTGGAGGACAAGACACATTGCTGTCCCCGCTTCCRTAAAAGATAAACCAGGATGCAGCCTTTTCCATCCTTCATTTTGAAGCAGAGCYGCACGAGAAGCCAGGAGGCTTCAGCAGTGCATGTTTGCCCTTCAGATTAGGTTATGTGTCACTTGCACGAAAGGGTTAAGTCAGAAAAAACAAACGTGTGTGGAAAAACCAAGCCTCTGGGAGGTGGGTACCAGCTCGATGGGAGCCAGAGTGGGACTTGAACTCATTAACACTTTATTTTAAAGGATTGCCTATAACATCAATTATTTAGGAAGCAAACAGGGTCTCCGTTGCCGTGTCGCATTATTAATACTTGGTAATGTCAATAAAACCCTACTTTCCCGTAAAATCCCACCAACAAGGCACTATTGACTCATATGGCTGTTTTACATTTCAAAAGCTGCCGATCCGTTAAAAAAAAAAAAAAAAAAAGGAAAGAAAAAGGTAATTTGTATTTGTATAGGATTTGTTGTAAATATGATTTACGAACAACATTTTCCAATTGTTGTCGTGCCCGTTTTGAATGACCAAGCCCCGTTCCCCTGCGGGTTATTCATGTGCTCTTCCGTAATGAGAAATTTGGCAGATCTCATCTCTTTAGCACATCCTGGTGCCCACCATGAGCTGGGGATCATGTTCTGCCTTGTTTACAGCTGACAGCGTTATTATTCTCGTTAGGACTGTGCTTTCTTATCACATTGTTGTGTTGAGCGAGCCTTTTCCTCTCTGTTTGTGTTTCCTGGCAGGGCTTTTCTTCCCTTATTG
The DNA here is from genome assembly GCF_003342845.1 of Nothoprocta perdicaria. NCBI lineage: Eukaryota > Metazoa > Chordata > Aves > Tinamiformes > Tinamidae > Nothoprocta > Nothoprocta perdicaria. Next base: position 1,606,719 of record NW_020456198.1, read on the forward strand.
ACAGTTTGTAAAAATATGCATTAATTTGGAGTTTAAAGCATGTATCATGGTGTCTCTTTGCTGTGTTTGCTTGAAGTTGATTAATGATAGACCCTCGCTTGGGGTCGTCCTCGGGAGAGTTGTTCTCGCCGCCCGTGCATGCTAACGAGCGCCGCGGAACACCCAGCGCGCGGCGGCGGCGGCGAGCCCAGCCTCCTCCCGCGCGCCGCGCCGCACCGCGCCTTCCCCGCCGCTCCTTGCCCCGGTGCCGCTGGAGATTGCATTAATCACCGTAATGTGTCAGCGGAGAGCATTTTTTGCTAAGGCCCCGGGAGAAGCCCCCCGTGCCAGCGCCGCTCACCGAGCGTCRCACACAGCGGGAAGAGCGTAGAGCGCGTCAATGGTGTCTTTGGTTGGCCAACGCCAACGTTGAGGTCCGTTCTTGAGATTGCTGGGCYGTGCAGGAGTACCCAAACACTCCATTTCTTCCCCAAAACATCTCCCTCTCTACCCCTTCCTACCAGGTCTCTGCTGATGGACCCTGTGTTCSTTTTCACAGGCACCCAGTGCACGTCAAAGAAGAACCGCTAGACCCAGACGAGAACGAAGGGCCGCTATCCTTAGTGACAACAGCCAACCACAGTCCAGATTTTGACCATGACAGAGATTATGAAGACGAACCTGTAAACGAGGACATAGAATGAGTATGTCTTGAAACCGTCACCCTGAGAATGAAGATTGGAAGAACACGTCAAGTCTCTCTGTGAAATCTCTCCATTATTGTACAGTCTGGAGGGTTCTCAGTCCGCTTTGACAACTATGAAATATGTTTAACTCTTAGTGCCATCAAGTATCCCATTTGGGAGTATTTTTGATTTTTCTACTTTTTGTTGAAAAAAGGAATTTGTACTCTGTGCATTGGATGGACTTGTTTGGTACTTGGGATTTTCCTCTCTTACAGTCAACATCAGTGTTGTAAATTTGCTAAACTGATTCACTTACATTTAGCAGCCAACTGTGGACTGCAGGTCCTGCCAACTTTGGACACTTGAGGACATCAAACTGAGCATGTACACCTGAACTGCAGATCAAGTCTTTGCCCAGATTTTAAGGATTCCAATGGACAACATATTTGCACAGTACTGCATGTTGATTATCACTGCCTTTACTCCATTTTTTTTTTCCTTTGTTTTTTGATTTTTTTTTTTGCTTCCATTCGGGATGGGGAAGGCCTGTGTGTGCACATGTGTGGATATGTGTGTGTGCGTGTGAGTGTGTATATTGGGGAGGGGTTAAAAGAAAAAATTATCCCAAACTTTCTAATGTATTGCTTTTATTCCCCCCCGCCCCACTTCTCCTCTACCATTTTAAGTTCTGACCTCAGGCCTCAGCCGGGCCCAGGGCCTCTTGGAGGCTTAAACGTTTTCTGTACTTTGTGATGAATGTTAATAGGTGTTTTTATTATACGAAGCTGAATGTCATTGAATTGTTTGTAGTTTTTTCTGTCATTCATTCCAGTTTCCTTCAGATGCCACCATGTTTTCTTTAGCTATGGAAAACATTCCATTTCGGTGTCTCTTTTTGTGTTGTTGTTTTTTGAAAAGGTCCCAAATGCTGCACTATACATGTGGAAGGGTTGTCCAACGGAGAGGAAGAGAGAGAGGGGAATGAAGTACTGCAAGAATGAGAATGAATGACAGATGAACATAGAAACACTGTAGGAAGCAACACAGATTCATTCCACAAAGCAGTATTTTCCTTTTATTTTTTTCCTTTTTTTTTTTTTTTTTTTGGCAGCAATGGTGAATATTAGCAAATGCCACAAAATTGAACAGCACAAACAAATGTATGCAGCACCAACAGAATTCACTTATTAGAGGATGCATAGTACAGTGGTAGGTTCTCGGTTCTTTAACACGAATTTTAATGGGTCAGCAAATCTTTCTGGAAGTATCTAAGATTACCGAGATGGGCACCTATACATTTATTAATACAATTCTTTTTATTTTTTTTTTCTCTCTCTCTTTTTTGCATTTGCATTTGCAAATAGTGGTTGGAAAGATGACTTCATTAGATTGTTATTGTACGTGGCAATGTTTCACGGTTAAACATCAGTTCAGGATTGCTTGGTGGCATTAATCTGTTTGAATACAAATTAGATTTCAGATTGAACTTGTTCCGGGAGTTAATAAGGACGGAGCCCCGCTAATGCTGAAGTGTTAATTTTGGCTGTGCAAATGCAGCGGGCGGTTATGCAATATCCCAGCAGCCAGTGTCAAAGCCTCGCGTTGGCCAGCGGGAAATGCAGGAGGGAATTTGCACTGGCAAAGCTGGCAGTGCTCTCCAGAGCAAACCGTACTACCAAATTTGTCACTCTAGGTCAGGAAACCTTGGTCACCAAACACCGAAACGTTTTTCATTCTGCAACCACTTTCCCGTCACTCATTTATTTATGTAGGACTGTAGCTTTCTCTTTTTTTTTTTATTATTACTTCCAAAAGCTTTTCAGAGCTTAATTTATATTCTTCTTTGTACCTTTTTTTTTTCCTAAAATTACCAAAGATATTACACAAAGGTAAATTATGTTCTCTGTTATATGCTTTATCTTATGAAGCCAAATATCCTCTTATTGTTGATCAAAGGAGGTTGAAGAATTTAGAGGGAAATGACAAGATGTGGGCTATTGCTAACCTGAGAGGGAAACTGCTCCTTTATTCTAGTAAATTTAGAAGGCCAAGTAGACGTCTGAACCAAAGTTGTTACTTTTTTTATTTGCAATTCTTTGCAGCGACCAAACCCGAATTCTGTAAAGAGGAATCGAGAGCTTTTGAGGCTAAAAGGAGGAAACAGTGTTAGGAGCGGAGCTGCGAGAGGGGAGCTTGCGAAAGCCAAGGCACACGGATTGGGCAGAAAATCAGAGCATCGGATAAAGGAGGCAGTTTAATAAAACACAGAAAGAGGACAGAAAAGCTCCCACAATTTGACTGGACCACATAATAGTATTTCTAGAACTAAAAGGCAAAAAGATTTTTGGGGGTCTTTGGTTTTACAGATTGTGTGCCACTTCTGTTTGGGGACTCGGCTAGATCGACTGCTTTAATTTCAGTTGATCTTGGCACGTTTGCTCAGTTTTGTTTAGTTTTCGGTTAGCATTTTTCATAAGGAAATAACACTCCTGTCCACTCATAAGCTTTGGTAAAAGAGATTTTATTGGCAGTTAACTTTTATAAAACTCAACTCTGCTTTCTGTTTCAAAAACAAAGAAAAAGACGAAAAAAGAAAAGAAAAAAAAAGGGCAGTCTGTGGTCATTTGAAACATTTTTTTTCTTTTTAAATTATATCCAGGCAGCTTCGTGACGTGCCGGCGGTAGCCAGATGGGGATCATGAGAATTGAGCCCTGTGCTTCTAAACTGAGTGGTTTGCTGGTTAGTTCGGTATTCAGAAGGGGATACAAATCTGGTAGATTAGTTCATTCTCAGCATGTGTAGCTAGACATGAGTAAAGATAACAGCATGAGAAACTGTTAGTACGCATACCTCAGTCCAAACTGTTAGGGAATGAGTAATTAAAAAATACATTTCACTCAGTTGCACTTAGTTGTATGTCTTGCATGCTTAGTCTAAAGACTGTAGCAAAAATAAAAAAAATTTAAAAAAAGAGAAAAAGAAATAAAAAATTAGATTTTAACATATCTGGCAGGTGTCGCAGCCTTGCAGAAGAACCAACTGAAAATCTCAGGCTTTACATCAAGCAAACTTCACTCTGATTTTTACAATTCTGATTCTGTATCCCTTTGGATATACAGTTGCTTCTTTAGGGAGGGGTTTATTATGTTGTACATATATATCCCACTGTGTCTGTGTGAGCCTTTGTCTTCTGGGGGGAGGGTGGGGAGGGCGGAAAAGGTGGAAAGGTCCTTTTTTTAGATATCATTCCTCAAAAGGAATAAATGCAGACCTGTTTGTCAAAACACCTTTTGCTTTTTGTGCAACTGCTTTATATTAACTATACTAAAAAAATAGCTTTGAAAAAAAAAAACTACTGTATGTAATGGAATTGCAGAATACGCTGCACATGTATTTTATTTAGTTATCCTTGCTTTAAGAATATTGGATGACGTTTGCTGACATGTGGGAGAAAATCCCTGACTTTTTTTTTTCAGCTTTTAAATTGTAACATAGTTGACATTTGTTTTTCTCCTGTTATCATTGATCGAAGCATTTTTGTACAGTTTTTGTGTTTAAGCTGTCTTTTTTCTTTTTTTCTTTTTTTTTTTTTTTTTT
>NW_020456198.1:1611932-1651932 GCF_003342845.1 Nothoprocta perdicaria
TTTTTTTTTTTTTTTTTTTTTTTTGATAAGGCATAAAAGAAACTCATTCCTTACATCAACTGTAATTCCATCATTCCATGTCTGTTGATACAGACAATAAAAAATGTTGTGTAGTCAGTACTAATTACTGACATTATAGCATTCTCAAATGCAATAAAAATGCTGGTTGTTCACACTGGTAATGCAAGTTGCCACCTCCTACGTTTGTGTTTGTTTTCTTCCCCACCCAAACGACCCTCGTTTCGCCCCAATCCCCAGTCAAAGATGGGTTGCGGGGGGAGCTAATCCTGCAAATCCAATTTAGGCAGGATGGGTTGGGATCATGCTCTAGATGCAGCAAAACAGAGGGTGCAGGATGGACCCGTTAGTCCTCCAAGGCCTGAGTAATCACAGACCAAGACACCCTGTCACCTTAGCCAAGTTCATGGGGAGAAACCCCTCGTCCCAGCTTGCTTTTGAAGTGAGCACACGTTTATTTTCTTCCCTGAGTTTTGTAAAGAAAAATAAGATGTTTAATAACTAGCATTAGCAGCAAACTAAAATTTCAGAGGAGCGGTTTTCATGAATAATTCATTAAAATTTCACATCTGCAAGATTAGTCATCCAAATAAAATGCTAATGTCAAAAACATGCACCGTCTATAATATTCTCATCAAGAAATCTTTTTGMATATAATGATAAATGCTTAAATTAGTACAAATGATTTTATAAAAATATTCTATCATAAAATTATACCAGATAACTACCTTTTTTGGGGGGGGGGAAGGGTAGGGTGGGAGGAGGGAATCTTTGTACCCTCATTGTGCATGTCCAAATGGTATTGACCAGTAAATTTTGATGGGATCAAACATTTGTTTTCACTGTGTMTTATACTTCTACTGCTAGCAAAAATTTAGCAAACTTAAGTTCAGCAAATTTAAAACTGTTTGAATTAAAACTGGACATTTTTAAGGTGCATCTGAAGACTTCTTCTACAGGCAGGAGCTGGTGCCTCCTCTTGATCTTAAGGAGGCTCTGGCCTCCACTCTTTCTGAGGAGCTTCTTCCCACCTGATCAGGTCTTCCTCACACCTGGGTCTTGTTAATCCTGCTTGTCCTGTCATCAGTGAGGGTGCCAGGTGGTTGTTTAGTGGCGTGTTAATCAAGGCCAACTCTCACCATGGTTGGCTACAGACGTACCCCAGCCCCCAAGGTATCCATGGCCATTGTGGAGGGTCTGTGTCCACCTTCATTTGGAAGTCCTGCTRCTTTTCCCAGTTTTAATCCTAGTGTTAGCCTCGTTTTATTAGCTTGATTAAATATTTGAATAGCTAGAAGTGATTGGCACTATCAACTGGTGGTATTAACAAAAGTATCCCCCACGTTTTTGAATGGGCAAATTCTTGGTACATCTGGCAAAGACTTTGGCAGCTCTGCTTGTTTGGAAGACATGAGTGGCCATTTTTGACGCATCTCAGAAGCCTGAAAAACATTTTCTTTTTTTTCTTTTTTCTTTGGTTCCAGTTGTAATGTTAATTTGAAGGTAACCGGCCTTTCAAGGATTAATTCCAGCCAAAGCAATAACCATTATTTACCAGAATCTGACATTTTTATCACTCATCATATTAGCAAATTTCCATTGAAAATGCTAAAATGGTTCGTCATAAGGCACATAACTGCTTTAGCTRTAAAAATGACCAACACAAGTGCCTGTACTCAAACATTAAATTATACTGTAATTAATAAAGACAGTTAAACTGTCTACTAGCAACAGCAATTTAGGTAACCACATTTGATCGGCTATAAATTGTAACTACATTAAAATTCCAGAAATATTAGCAATATGGATTACTTGATGGAAATAGGTGCTGATCACCAACACTCCTATTTTACAACGGAAGCACAGGTCATGTTGGCCACAAAACTGTGGGCGAAGATCAAGGCTGAGTACTTTTAATCTTGTGAAACAAGCAATTACAAATAGTTGCATCGATTTGTTAAAAAGCTTTAGGTGACATAAATTGTTTCCTGTTTAGCTTATTGCTCTGATACATAAATGTCACCGGGTATAATATTAATTAGGGTCAGTGAACAACAAGGGTCGGGTGCTGGAGCGGGCGATCGAGGACGTGTCAGTCCCTGGCRGCCTTCGCTTCGCGCCGCAGCCCTGTGTTTTATGTGATGACAAAAGAAAGGAAAGGAAACCGTATTTTAATATGTGAAGTAATTACTTTAGTACTAGTATAATTTTATGGCTTGGGCTAAATTACAGTGTTTGCGTTCTCGTGTTCTTGCCACATAACATAAAGTTCCACATATAGCATCAATAAAATGGAATACTGTTTATAAAGGCTTTCTGCTGCACAAGACCGACACTATTTCTCCAAGCCTATGGAAACTAAGCACACATTTTAGTCTGGTGTGTGTTTCTACACTTAATATTTAAAAAAAAAAAAAAAAAACAAAAATGGGCCATGCAGGTTATTTACTTAACATAAATCAAATGTATCATATACACTGTTTCTTTGGATTGGCATACAACTTAGAAAAATACAGTAAGATTCTGAAAAAATCTGGAGAAAATTTATTAAATATGATTTTTACTGTAATAGAATATTAATGTAACCCAATGCTCATTTCCCATTAAGTTGATCCCCTTTTAATACACACATGCTTTTTATTATTTTGCACTCATGCAAAAATTCCACATTCAGAGAGTTTCCATCTACTTAGGAATGTCTCTGGCAAAGGCACAGTAAGAAATCTTGAACTGAAAAAAAAAAAAAAAGACAGCAAATATGGAATGATAAGATGTGGCAAAGCACTGATGAACTGAAGCAAAAGCCAATGATATAATAAAGGGTAAAATGGCATTCAGCACTGCAAGGGGAACAGTAGAAACAATTACACTTTAAATCCCTCCTTCTCGCTGCCACTGTACCACAGCACAGATGAAAATGTTTGATTTGCAACATAAAAGATTCATTAATTACCACTTGAATATTTAAAGCTATTTTGCAGACTAACAGAGGTAGATAAAGCACTGAATTAAAACCTCTAATAAAATTGTAAAAATATTTCTGCAAGTTTCCCAGTGCTCCGATCCCTCCYGGTTTAGGGAGCGAGGCTTGGCTTGCTGCAGCAGGAATACTCTTGGAGTGGGTATTTGAAGCAAGGCAATTGCCCAGCACTATTTGTCTCTCGTTTTCAAATGTTTACCAAATACTTACTTGAAATCTAGCTCTTCACATGTGGTTGCCCTTCATGGGAGGAATAGCTTCTCCAAAACAATGCAGGGGATGATGAGTTTGAGCCATACATTTATTTTAATACATTTCCATATACAGTAAAAAAAGCTCGCCTAGTCATAAATCTGCTATAATGCTCTCTCTGATATGAGGCAGATGTACTTTACGGGGGGGGGGGGGGAAATCTGTTAATCCTATTATAATTACCCTTGTTGGAGTGAAAATTTTTAAAAAATGTAACAATATCTATCTACGTTGGCATGGATGGAGATGTCCTGCAGATTGCAGGATATCGGGGGCACATCGTTGCAGTCAGATGGGGAATCCCAAAATTGTCCCGTGGAGGCTGAGCTGTGACCCCCCCCAGCTTTACAGAGCCTGATGAGAGCACTGGCCACGAGTGTATACCCAAAGCACCTAGTGCAATGTATGAAAACACACACATATATTTAGTTTTACAGCTTCTGCCTGCTATGCTAGCAGTAATTTCAGCCGGGTCTCCCAGTGTTGGGTACCCCCATCATCAGCTGATTTAAAGCAAGGTGACCGAGGAGCTGAATCTGACAATTGCATATATTAATTTTTACCTGCTTGCATTCACTTGGCACCCAAATTATATATATATATATAAAAGATCTATTTTATACAAAATTTATACAAAAAAGATCTATTTTATATATAAAAGATCTATTTTAAACAAATGACTGTTTGAAATCTGAAATAATGCAGCCAGGGCCTGAGTGCAGGAGGAGGGTTGGAAAGACAAGGTAACAGCCCTTTTAACAATATGTTAACGATGATGATCAGAGCCAAAGTGTATGGATATAAAAAGAGAAAACAGCTATGAGGCTTCCTCACTGTCATCAATTTACGCGGTTGCCCAAGGAAATTCCAAAAAAATGTCCAGTTATATTTAGAGGCGCCGTTTACACAACTGTTCCCATTGCAATTACTGAGTGTTTGCGCCAATTAAAAGGATTTTGAAACTATGATATTGTATTTGTATGTGGGATGGATGCTTTTAAATGTTCTTAGCACTCCAAGAGAGAAAGATGAAGCTGTTGCACTGCAAAAGGAGACCAGACAGATACAAAATATTGCATTTTTTTTTTTTTTCACCTAGAGTCCACTTAATTACTAAGGCACCACTGCCCTAATATCCAGGGCAGTTCCTCTCCAGGCCTGCCAGAAAGGAAAGGGCGTTCTCAAAATAATCCCCAAAGCCTTGTCCTTTCTTATTGTTTTGGGAAATTCTTCTTTTTTGTTGTTGTTGTTCTTTTATTTTTTTTTCCAACCAACTTGTTAATTTTAATTTGCGTTAAGCATGAAAAGAGCCTGCAAGTTCACACCACATGAGCATAGGGACATTTGGTGATGTTTGGGATATCTGAGCCCTTAGAAAAATGAATCTCAGGGTGAGATTTTGTTGTCTTTGTCCAGAGCCCAGCAGACTCTCAGGCTGATCCCATGCTGCAGCCTTTCCCACTTTCCCTGAGCATCAGTCCTGCTGCGTCCACCTTTAYATTAGGCTTGAAAATAAAGGATTTCTCCTAGCATTCTGCAAAAATACATGTATATATTTCCAAATATACTTTTGTATGTGAATGTATAGCTGTACAAAATGAAATTATGCCAAGCAAAKCTTTCTAAAGCCTGAAACAGGAAGACACATAATATTACTGCCTTGCTCAGCACCAACACTTTTAATGTAGATATTGATGTCTTTATTAAAGAGAAACAGTCCGTGATCTAGTAAGAACTTGTACCCTTCCCCTGCCTGTTGTGAGCAATGCTATGTAGTTGAACAGCAAACAACTCCATCACTTCTTTGGCTACATCACCTCGGTAGGCATGCAGCAGGGGAAAATTATAGTCATTGGCCATTAAATATATTGAAGCAAAAATAAAAATAATAAAAGCAAAAAGCAAACCTCTTTTTATTAYTTTGGCAAAGAGCAGGGTTTATTTTTTCAGATATTCTGATTTTTGCCCTCTGTTTTCTAGACATGCTAGACAGGCCTGCCCTGTACGAGATCAGGCGGGCAGAGCCTTGGAGAGCTTTCTAAGCACGTCCTGCTGATGCCTCACGTCCACCCTTGATGTTTTTTTACATACTGCTACTTTATACAGCATTTTCAAAGCTTCCCCATGACACCTTGAGCAGTTTGGAGAGTTTTTCCATGTTTACAGCAATGCCAAACGCAGGCAAATCCAAAACAAAAACAGCTGATAAAAATCAAGTACCGTGTTGCTAACTGCAAAGTTCATTTCCCCTCAGAAGTCCTTCTTTAATTATAAAACCTGCATAACCCATTTCCTTTGGTGTGCAGAAAGGTGTGTAATTAAACTATCAGCATAATACCTTTCTACATGTAAAACCTGCACTTATGAACTTTAACTGCTGAATAAAAACTCCTATTACATGACCATTAAGTATTATGAATAAAGCAAGTCATTGTAGTACTTGATTAATTTTTATGCACTAACCATTGTGTGCAACACAAATTTGGTTTCTGCAGGTGCTGTCTCCCTCGGTTGTCCACCATGAAGGGCTCAGCCATCTCCACCAGGTTGAAGGCTGCTCTGCACTTCCTAAAACGTCTCCTCCAGAGCAGAAAACCCCCAGAGGCCAAATACCAATCCTGCAGCCATTGCGGCGGAGGAAGGAGTTCTGCTTTTTGGGTTGTTTTGGGTTTTGTTTCTTTCTTGCTACCATCATGGCAGTGATACTGCAAGGGAGGGATGTGTGATGTAGTGGAGGGGACTTCTTGGGGAGCTGCTGTGCAAGGGCTGAGGCCCARCACATTCAACACACGTGCCATGCATGTCGGTGTGGTGATTGCATGGGGGTTTGGGGGTCTGCAGTGGCACTTTTAGATCACATGCAATCAATAGCATTTCCAGCTCATGCAGATCACCACCCAAGGCAGTCCACCTGCGTTATGTCCTTGTCGTACGTATATGTTTGCATGTTCATTAACCATGTAGTGGCACAGCTGCATGAGGTTTCATTTAGCTTTTAATTAGCTTCTTTGTGCTCCTGTTTTCATCTCCCCCAGACTTAGCAAAAAAAAAAAAAATTAATAATAATAATTTAGGCAAAATAAACGCTGCTGAGCAGGTCGGAGACGGGGAATACTATTTCCTTGTCCTACTGCAGAGATGTTTGGTTTTAGAAGTTCCAAAAAAACTAATAATGAGTCTGTCGCTTCATTTCCCTCCTCATGTGCTTATCTTATTCAGGTGGTGGTGGTGGGTGTAATTTTTCCCTTGCAGCAGGTGGTTGTTTACATATTAGATGAACTCCATGCTCGCAGTCCTTGGCATGGCTGGTTGTGTTTGCTCCAGCAGCTGCTGCTCCCGCGCTCGCTTGCGCGCACATCAAGGCATCCTCCTCTTTTGATGGAAATGACTCACACCTCGGAGCAGCTCGGAGAGGAGCGTCGTGCTCAGCTGCAGACACCTGCGCTCGTGTAGCGACCTTAAAAGTTAGGATGTGGGTTCTAGCTAATTTTATTCTCCTCTGAGTTCTGATACCCCACCCTTTATTTTGGTTTCTGAGAAATTTCCATCGGTAAGAAGAAAACAAGGTGACTAATAGCTGTGTTGAACTTTCTTCCCACAGCACAGAGATGAGAATGGAGGCTCTTTTTCCCCCTAAAGGCAGGAACACAGGAGCTGCACGGAACTGCCAGAGCAAGGGCTGGAGCGAGCCCTGGTTCTCCATGTTCCATTGCAGGGGTTCTCCCAACAGCAGGGAGGATATATTTTTATAGTTTGCTTACCTTGACACTTCAAACACTTCCCAGCAAGCCGAAGGTGTAATTAAATGACATGCCAGATGCCAGCATTCATTATATTATTGCACCTCTCAGCTGGGCTAGCAAAAGGCAATGAATGGAGTCTTAAGACAGCTCCCCTACAGATAGTTATTATCTCTTYTCAATAAAGAATGGGTAAGGTTGAGCAGAACATCAGAAAACCTGTAATTTCCTAGCCTTTTGGTTACCCCCGTTCTTCTGATCCACCTTGYGATGTGAAGTTTTGTTGTACGTCGTGCCGTCAACTGTGGCATCTCTCCAAGAGTGCGGTGGGCTCGTGTGTCACCTACCCGTATTTATGATAAGGGATGGGCTGATTTTCCTGTTGTGCTTGAAACCAGGTGTGCAGGGGCCTTTTGAGGTGGCTTTATAGCATGTCCTTTTTAGGACAACAAAGCTCTTTTGGAAACTGTTTTTCCAAAGAGACCTGTAGGTCAGAAGCAAAGATCTCTGGGGGAAAAATATCAATAGGAATTCAGAATTTTACACTTGGATAAATTTAATAATTTGGAGAATTTTGGCTGCAACACTTCTCAAATGCATTTACTTACCTTGTTGCATGTGATACCTCAGAAGAGGGATCTAGTGTGTGTCTTTCCTGTTGCATTTGGGTTTTAAACATGAGCTTTTGGGCTTTGCAGGACTCAGTTTTGTGCTGTGCAAAAGCAGAGGGGTTGCAAATCCCCGAGTATCCCCCTTGAAACAGCCTTCTTAACACTTCAGAAATGATGGGAGAAACAATATATCGATATTCCATAATGAGCATAAATGCCCTATATAAATTGTTTCCCTTTTATTGACTCTAAAGCAAATGTAGCCTTGAATGCTGTACATTAATACATTTTATACCTTCTAATGGTTTGATGGCCCCATATATCCAGTAACACTGAGAATAATCATTAGATTGTAAGGAGTGCAAAATATGTTTTATCACTTGAAAATGGAATTCCTTCTTGAAAGGTAAAACCAGTGGTAGATCATTGATTTGAAAGGTCAGGGTTAAAAAGCTTATTAACGACTGGGTTAAGCTCTAGTAAAATTCTTTGTTTTACTCAGCTGTATGAAGCATTTAGCTAAGTGAGACTCTTCATTAGGACATTAGTGCTTTTATACTAGCTGTGTAAAGTAAAAAAAAAAAAAAAAAAAATCAGTAATTTCCAGCTTATGTTCAGGAAAATGCATAGTTAGTGGCTGACGCTGCTCCAAATAGTGCAGATGATGCCGAGTGGTGCTGCAGAGTGCAGGAACAGGGCAGCTGCAATCCTCATTTTGCTCCATCCTTCTCCAGGGCCCTGTGCCGGTGCTGACCCGGCAGATATATGATGCAGAGCACGGGCTGGCAGGCAGAAATAGTAGCCGGGGTGCCAGAAGCCACATAGCCGTGTCACGGAGCCGCGGCACTCAGTTAATTAGCCCCGACTGCCCTGTTGGGCTCCAGGCTCGCTGCAGCACCGGGCTCCCGTGGCTGCACCGTGTCCCAGGGCTCCAGACACGGAATGCATATGCATGGAAATCAGGTTAACCTGTGGTTTGTGCACRGGCAAATTCCAACATAACCCTTGGAAGGGTTATGGCAGTTGGAAGTTCTCCCTCCCCACCACCTCCTTGCAACTTTCTGATGTTCATTGCAGCTGGGAGAAGATGCGCAGGGAAGCAATCCTGTTTTCGGGAAGCCTTCGAGCGCAGAAGTGGCTTGCAAGCCGCCGAGGGAACCATTCTGCTTGCCTGGGAAAGAAGTGACGTGGGGGCAACTCTGGCGCCGTGAGCTTTACTGCAGCCCCTTGGAGAGAGCCTGGAAAAGGAGGAACGAGGGGGCCACCTGCCCCGGCCAAGGGCAGAGAGCTCAGCCCTGCACCATAGTGCAACTGTTGGTGAAGGCAGAAATGATGTAGAGTAACTCAGGGCAGGTTAGTTTTACTTTGTTATTTCACTATTGCCTGGAATAGTAAAATTGGCAGTTTTATCAGCAAAGGGTCTTGCAGGAGAAGTTGTGAACGAGCTGTGTGCTCACTGCCTCTGCTCCTCCATGTCATTGCCTGATGCATATTTTTTTGAAAAAATATCTGTTTCTAGAAAGGGCTGCATGACAGCCATGCTGTCCTAGCAATCTGTGAGGATTTGGGGCTGCAGGAGGCAACTAAGCAGCAGCTAACAGGCCACCTCAATGAGTGCGAGTGAAGGAACYGGAGGAGAAAATAACTTTGTTGTTTGCCCACAGCATCTGCTACCTGTTGCTAACAGAAAAGAACCTCTAAAACTCAGTCTGACTGCGAGAAAAAGAGTTTTTTTATTTATTTTTTAATGCAACACAATAGCTGTGCAGAATATGGCACCCACAGCCCATGCTTGGCTCCGTGTAATTGCTCTGGGACCCCCAGTGCTTCTCATATAAAGCAGCCATACCAACGCAACTATCGGAGCAACTTGACCATTTTTTCACAGGGAAATTAAATCGCAGATTAAACCAGATGGTTCGAACATTTCATTACAAGCTGTGGTGCTCATTTGYTGACCATTGGCTGGTACACGTAAACATATAAAACGCAAAAGAGCCCTCGGATACGAACCATACTCCCTCTTAGCTTTTCATTCATGGTTACAGCCTGGTTATGAATGTTATGGATCCAGACAGAGTCTTTAAAGGTGCTGAATTCAATTTACTTTTACCATGGAAAGGAGGAGGTCACRTAAAGTGCAGAACAGACGGGAAGGTGCAGGGGCCTTTGCTGACTGTCATGACCATTTGTCTCCTTTTGCCTCGAACCGATGCCAATGCCCTCTCCGAGATGACCCACACTAACCACGGGGGATGCCTCTATTTTTGACAGCCTGCCTTGAAAACCCTTTAAAAGGGCTCAAAATGCGCATTGCTGGTGCTTCCTTACATCCATGTTTGCTCATCTGGCCAAAGGGAGTAGTACCTATTGCACACGGAGGCAGAGAGGTTTAATTAAATGTTTGCAAAGTGCTTTGAGGTCGCTGGCTTGAAAAAAAAAAAAACGGTGCTTAATTGCAAAGCATTAACATTTGCAGTAAGAAAGGAGACTATAGAGCAGTACCTCTCATTTATGGATATGGCAAATATTTCTGGTGTGCTCARTCATTGGGGAGCAGAGCCCTGGTCGGGCAGGCTTTGCAGCCTGACACAGGGACGGGTTGTGCTATCGATCCCTCAAATGCCATCCTCACCGAACGGGTTAACTCTGCAGTCAGAGGAATTAAATAAACCCCTTGCAATTACAGCAAGTATTTCCCCACATTACTGATGTACCAGCTGCATTCAGAGACGTTGCCCCAGGTATTTCATTTTTCAGATATTGTCAAACAAACAGAACTCTGCTCCAAAAATAATTATGTGCAAATCTATAAACGTATTTGTCTTGGGCAGGAGTAAAATGAATAGGTACTTCTTAAAAATGCAGCCGCAGTGCTTTCCAGCATTTCCTGTGCTGGGTTAGCGAATGTGTAGGGACTTCAGMGGGTGGAAACTTCATCCTGCAGCTCTCGGCAGCAGCAGGATGAGCCGGGGATGTTCTGCTTTACCTGCACGTGCAGGAACATCATGAAGCAGTAGTAGCACCCGGGGAGCGCTCAGGAGCCGCGTTACAGCCCGGCGTGTGGGTTAACAAAGAAAACGGCTCGTCGGAGAGGCATCCAGCACGGCAAGCAAACACAAAATCAGGGAGCTGTGTTGAGAGATCATCTGCAGTTGAAGGTCTGGTCCACACTGCCACGGGCCTTGGAAATAATGAACATTAGGAACARCATAGCAAAGATCCTTTTTTTCCCCCCTTTTTTATTTTTATTTTTTTTCCAAATTTGGAGCTTAAAATGTGTGAGCAGCACATGTATTTTTGCAATAGTGTGCAAAGATGCACTTGCGTGTGCTCATGGCTGCTTKACAACTGAAACCTTAATGCATTTTCCTGCAAGGGCTTCAGGAAAAGCAGCAACCMAAGAGGCAAATGCAGGGCAAGACATTAGCCACAGAACCACCTTTGTGTAACGCTGGCCTTTTAGGATCATAGCTGCGCCTTCAGACACACACCCTTTGCTCATGGTGCGTTAGAAAGTATCATGCAGAAGAGCTGGCTCRTATAATAGCATATTGTTGACAACAAGCTAGAAGAGCCACTTGAGAAAATTCCAACAATATATGCTTAAAAGTGAGAGGAAAAAAGGAAGAAAATAAGAAAAAAAAAGGGAATTGCATTTTAAAAATCAGTATTTATCAATAGCCCTGGGTATAACTGGGGATTCACAGCATGGATGTTGAAAGAATGGAGACAGCATTGTAATGAAAAAAGCGTATCCATCATCAACAATACAATACTTACTGTGACCTAAGGTCAGGTTTGTACAGTTACACCAGATGTTAGATTTCAGCCAGGCTTTGAAATGAAGAAACACAATGGTTACTATTTCTGTAGTGTTGTGGATTTCATTAAACAACAGGTTTATCTTTCAGCTTTAAAATGTAGAGCAAGAAAGGGTATTCTAACATTTAGGCTTTGCAAAGATTCAGTAAGTGTAATGCAATGCAGGGCTGGCACTATCAAAATTACTATTTTGAATGTGTTGCCCAGTGCTGGCCGATGCAAAATTCAGTGATAACAGYGCAAAGGAGAGAGATTTGCATTCAGTAAATGGCTTTAAAAGAGGACCTTTTTCCAGGGGTGTGTGAGGCTGGGAGGGGTCGGCTGATTTCTGCAAATTGGGGCTTTCTTCGTCCGGTCTTCACCTTTGTTTCGTCTTTCCTTCCTTCCCAAGAGAATGCACTGGAGGGGTGCAGCCTTTCTGTATTACAAATGCATTTCTCTCTGTATATAAATATGCATATATACATATACATGCTTTTCTATGTGTATGTGTTTTTTTTAAATACATATATAAATAAATGTATATTATGTCTATGTATATAAATGCCATGCTAAAAATAATTCTCTTTAACTATTACTAACCAGGAATCCCTAAACTGTCAGGCAATACAAGAACCATAATCCAGACTTCTGGTAGTTACGAGCAAGCCCGTCCTCTGATTTCAACTCACACCGCGTGCTGTTTGTAAACAGACCTTGGTTTTGGACAAAGCAGGTAAGGCAGAGGCGCAAGGTAGGTATCCGGAATTATTTCATTAAAAATTAAAGCTTTCTAAAAGTGTACACATTTCATTAACTTCACATTGCAGGCTTTGCAAATATTCTAAGGGATGCTAATCTCCTGGCTTTAATTAGATTGAAGGTCTCTTGCAAAGGCTATCATTTTAATATAAAATGAGCGATCTTTTAAGCTTTGTGAATTAGAAAACAAGAATTCCCATTTTAGATCAACAGTTATACACTGAAATAGGAGCATTTATTTTCAAAAGTTAAGGTTTCTGTACTATGTAAGGTGTGTCGTATATTCCAGTCAGTATATACATTCGCTGCTTCTATCTATGGATGTGTATATATGTTCATATGTTGCGTGCCTGTGCACGCAACCCAGCAGCACCTCATTTACTCCTTTGTGCTGTGCACAATGTGCTCCTCTCCTAATTCCAGGTTTTCCCACGGGGTTGGGGTGCAGAGCCATCATCCCTCTCTCCCTAATGTTCTTCTGAGTGACATTAAGTTGTRCAGCCTTCTCCTGGACCTCAGTGGCTTGCTTCAAACCCAGAGCACAGCAGCCTGCCTGTTTTCCAAAGAAAAAGGGATATTGCACCGCAAATGCACCCAAAATTGCAGGAGARGTTGCCAGGGGAGGAGGGAGGTGATGCCCGTTGCCTCCCTGGCCGCATGTCCTGCTCCACAGTTCAATCCATGGCTGTTTTCCGCCCCTGTTCTCCTGCTATTATCCCCCGCTAGGAGATGAATTTTTATATTTCTGACCAAGATCCAATCTTCTCTCCCCTTATCAACTGTAATAGAAAATGCTGTAGTTACCGAGTAACAAACTCACCTCCTGGATAAATGTCAATCTGTTTTTAAGTGCGGGCTCAGCTCCGGAGCATCAAGGCAGGGATGCATCACTTCATGCCAGCACAGAGCACCTTTGCTCCTCGTTTTGCTGCTGCCCCCTCTTTTCCCTCAGCGGGCAAAGGGCTGGGTCCTGCTTGCTTATGGGGTTTCCTTGTTGGGGGGTACCTTGATCAGGCTTAAGTGCAGCTCAATTAACTTTCYTGCAATTACACGCATGTATATCTAGGAATTGCTGCTACAAAGGTGCAATTCAGCTTTGTGCATTTGGCTACTGCACTACAGGAAGCTGAAGATGCTTTTCCAACTTCTTATTCTGTCTTTTGAGGATCCCATTTTGGAGATGGACACATAAAATTCCTTATTGTCAGACTCAAGGTAGGCTATTTTATGAGTTTGAGTGCACAGAGCGACTTGCAAAATCCCCTTTATTTGGAGCAAAAGACCTGTAGGGCTGTTATTAGCATTGCAGTTCTTCTGATAGCACTTATTTAAATAATGACTTTTTGTTTTTGAATTCATGCCAATTTGACATAAAGCTTCTTTAAAATGAAGACGATAATGTTTAAACTTAATTATTCAATAACTGACATTTTAAAACAACTCTGATTTATATAAAACTGACCTCTAGGAAAAGCACACCAGGGAAACTGTCCCCATCGGAGTCTATGCTGAGATCTTCCCCGCGGCAGCTCTGTGGCACAGCTCTTCCCTCTGACTTGCGACTGGACAAGTTTCCTTTAAGAGAACAAAATCCTCAACTTCATTCTCCCAGTTCCCTAATTTCGATTCAGAGCCACATCTTTGTTTAAAGGTTTATGTAGATAAACCTCAATTTTGTCAATCTCAATTTTGTATAAGAAGTAGGATCAACTTCTAATTTCCAATGTTAAATCCTATGCTCTGCTTTCCACYGCAATATTCTCGAGATGACGATTCCGGGTTAGCTCCCATGCTGGGTTCGACATTTAGAACAAACCCAAGTAACAGTAACTTCATTTACTCATTAAGACCAGGGGTTTGGGCGGACACTCTGTGATAGGCAGCCAGCGTTCAAAGTTGAGGTTAATGCGGACAACGGTGGTGTGGACAATAACAGCGACATCTGGGAACGCCTGAAATACAAATCCACTGCTCGCCTCCTGCTTAAGGACACACACAATAACACAAGTAATCTTTTGTGCTCGTCTGTATAGGAAGGCCATGTGAATGATCTCCCCACAGAGTGCTCAGCTGCTGGGATAACGGCATGTTGTTTTAAGTACCTAGCGGGAGGAAAAAGAGTCGCTGCCCATCGTATTTTCTGCAGTACAGCGTCTAGCTTAAATATTCCTCATAGCACTATAAGATATGCTAGCAGAAGTGCAGTGGAGTATTAGCACAGCAGTACCAGCCTTGGCACTGCTTTTTTTAGCAGGAGGTGGCTACTGGGTTTTTGGCGAGGGGTGGTCGATGGGGAGATGACAGGGCAGTGATGGCCCTGAGCTCTATCTCCTGGTCTGGCCGTAGGAGACCTGTCTTTACCTTTAACATCTGCAGAAGATGATCTGTAAAACACAAACGTTTCACACCCCTTCCTACCAGAGTATTGCAGGGGGACAAGGGTTGAAAAAGCCTGGCAAGTGAGAYGTGGAGAAAGAGCAGCCCCGGGGTAAGCCCAAAGTCCATGACATCTCATAGCCTGCTCTTCGCTGCCCTGTAGAAGACAGAGCAAACATCTGACACTGCTATGCAGCCTCTTCGAGACTTGCTTCCACCCTTCACTCATCTCGTGGAAGATCAACCTAACAAACACTTCTCCTGAGCGTGCTATGACAGGTGCTCCAACAAATTTTTATAGACAGCATATTAAGTCTGGTGGCTTGAGAACGAGGTATGTGTGCGAGTTCGCTCCTCCTGTATAAACGTTCCTGACTCTCATCTGCTTTGATCAGTATCATTCACTCCTATAAGCCTCACTCTTTCCCAGTGTCATGACAAATTTTTGCTTAGATGTCAACAAAAATATATCATTTCCTATAACCGTGGTGGAGAGGGTCCAGCTCACCTCAGTATCCTAGCCTGACATTTCTAAAAAACCCTTGATCTCCTGATACTGTGCATGCTTTCAAAATATGCATATTGAATCCTCTGTTGAACCAAATTCTCTTRTACCGAAGTAATATAGTAGAAAAAAAAATTATTATTCTTAAAGAAAATTCCTAAGGAACTGAGCAGATATCACACTTATTACAGGATCTCAGAATCTGACTCCCGCTCAACAGGACTTTTGGGTGTATTATGTTTATACTACTCCCCCTGCCCCTTTCTTTTTTATATATATTTTTAAATATGTATTTTGAGCTAGATCTATAGCTGGTATAAATTGGCCTAGCTCCATCAACTTCAATAATGCTATGCTTATTTCCACCAGATAAAGTTCTGCTTTTAGATTGYGGAGGATATGAGAAAACGCACTAGAAGAACCCCCGACTACACAGTCCACTGATTCTTTTCTGTCTTTAAATTCCCTTTGCTCCAGGCCATTACATCAATCTGCTTCTTTTTTTCCTAGTGACTCGTTTACGTCTTAGATATTTAGAACAAAGAGTATTGGTATGATCTGTGYTAAAAGCAGTATGTTCTGGAAGTCATGCTTGCACTTGCATAATAGTTTGCATTTTGTTTCTCGGAAAAAAAGTCTTCTCATCTGTTTCAACACTGCCGAGAGGTTCTTCCTTTTCCTTTAGAGACAACAGTAACAGGCAAATACTCTGGTTCTTAGAGAAGGCATAGAAATGTGGGCTATAGGCATGTGCCTGAGTCATTAGGCTCATTTTCAAACCATATGCTCCAAATCTCCAACTCATAAATAAGTCTATTAACACTGAACTATTGATCAAACGTAAGGATCGGGGATTCCAGCATCACCTGTTTCTCAGTAGGCTGCTACCCCCATGAAGTCTTATAAGTTAATATTCTCATTAGAATGAGCCYTTGTAATTACATTTATATTAATAGAATTATAAGGTAAATGTTCCTCTGAGTTCTATCTTCAAGCGATAAACTGAACTGTTACCTTAATCTATTGCTCTTGCTCAGAGATATTCTCCATGTGAAGCTCAAAGAAATTTTGAGATTGGGGCTGGGACAATTCCAGGAACTGTCTAAGATCAAGACACAGATGCGACTTCTCTCAGGTGGACACTGYACCCCACAAAGCTTTTCCTTTCCCACATCCTTGCTGTTCCTACTAGCCACTTCYGTAATCCAGTCCTTACATTATGTGGTTAGCATGTATAGAAATGTTTATCTTTTTCGGGCCTGAACTGCCTTTTCTTTCTGTTCATTTCCTCTCCTTAGTACCTTTTCACTTGCTCTCGTATTTGATACTAGTTTTCTGACATGTCTCCTAGCTATTCCCCTCAGGATGTTATATAAAATAATGATGTCCACCCTTAGCTTGCCTCTTTTCAAAAAGCACTGACCTAGTTTCTCCACTTTTGCAGCAGAAGTTCTCCAGTCCTGTGTCAATGAGGTTGCCCCCTGACATATCTTAGCTCTGATAGTTCTCTGATTCTTTTAATAACAGGGCATCCTGAATGCGGATTATTTCCTCTAAATGCATCCTCAGCCATTCCCCGYAGAATATTTCCTTTTGAGGAAGTTCTCATTGATCTGGGTTTTGGTGGTGGGGCTACCAAAGATAGCTATGATCTTACTATCTGAGCCTGACCACAGGTTATGATGCCTGTGGACTTTGGCCAGAACTGGAGCCTTTGATAACACTCCCTAAAAATGTATAAAACACGAAGGAGAAAAGAAAAAAAAAAAGAATAAAAAAGAAAAAACCTCATAGTTTAGATTCTTCTTTCTTATTATTAATGGAGCAGATCCTCAGCTAGTGTAGTGGGTCATGTAACTCCTCGGATGTGTGCAGAGGTGACAGTCTTGCCTAGGAGCTACAGAAATGTTATTTTTGTACTGCACTGCTCACTTATTTTCCTTTGCTTTGCAGTACTTGCCTTCTTTCCATTATATCCAACCTTTCCTCTCTTGCTAAGCACCTGATTCTCCATCATCAAAGTGAGCGGGTGATTTCACCTAGTCTTTCTACAGCGGGGCCTATTTTTTCCTTAGCTAAGTTTTTAGTACACACTGCTTTCTCTATCTACTTTTTAATTCACCGCCCATTTTCTCTCATTCCTCTATCCTTAATATTTTTTTCCTGCCCTTCTTCAGATTCTTTATCCTTTCTCATTGACCTCTGACTGGCAAAGTGCCCTCAGGCTGTAAAATTTTTACTTTCCATCATTATTTTCCACCATCACTTACAGGGACTCTGCTGTAAGCACCAGAGCTGTGCTGCAGTATGACAAGGTGGCTACTGGCTCTTTGCTGTGGGACCTCTCTTAATCCTAGGGGTGGTCCCAGACACCTTGCAGAATGATGACAAACTCCAGCGATTTGGGTCTCCTACGGGTGTTAGCACTATTGAACTGGACCAGACTGCAAAAGAAACTGCTCTGTCTTACATATTTGAGCCATCCAGGTAGGTCATTTTTCTCTCTGATGTTTATTGAAGAATGCAGGTGTCCTCCATCACCTGCCTCCAGAGCCCCCTGGCACTGACTGGTCTCTGTTTAAGGTTCACTTCTGCTGGTCCTGCTTAGAAGAAATCAAGCTGACTTGTTTGTCAGTTTGCCTGWTTTTACGTGGTGAAAAGCAGCAGGAACATCTGCTAATTTGCTTTATAGTGGGAGCGCCTTGCAGCAGAGACCATCCTGGCTGTGGAGAGGGGATTGTTTTACAGAGTGATAGTTTTCATCACTGGTGATTTGCTTTTTTCTTTTTCTTTCCCTGACTAATATTGTAATTTATTTTAAAAATAAAATGTTCTTTTCTACCAAAAATGTTGAGCTGGTTGCGCAGCTCTTCTGAGTGCTTTCTGTGCAATGGAARCAGGCAAAGATGGCAAAGACGTAAATAATTGATTCAGTCCCACTGAAACCTCCGAACTTGTTCCCCAAGCCAGTCTTTTATGTAGATATATTATCTCACTGAGAATTTCTTGTCAAACTATGTTAAGTAAATAAAAGAGAGGTGAAATATCAGCAACAAAGCTAACAAATGGAGCTGAATGCTCCACTTGAAAGAACAGATCTAGCTGTTTACCATGCTAATCTGAAATGAAATGAAAATGTATGTTTTTCATCTTTTCAGACAACGATCTTCAAATACAGGTAGCTAAGGTCTTTAACAACACAGATTTTCTGTTTCTTTTCTTTAAAGAAAAACCCTGTTGCAGAGATGTTGTGTGTGTGTGTGTGGCTGGATCAGTACAGAAAATATCCATCAGCAGTGTTGATAGATTTCCATTCTGAGCCTTTATGTCATCGAATGTCCTCCTTTTCCTGGCTAACATGTACATGGTCTGCACACAGGKGCTGCAGAAGGGTGTGCAAAGCCATCCATGCCCTGGGGATTTATGCTCCCTGGACCACTGGTTCTGAATCAATTCCTGTGGCTCATCCCAGTACCTCAACACACATGACCCAGTGGTTGTGCTGATGGACCATTTCCATGAGAAAGATCATGGAAGATCTCGATGGCCAACAAGCCAGATGTGTAAGGGTTGTGGGTGGCTCCTAAAATTGCTCACAACATTTTTTTTTCTCATTCTGAAAGGGCCAGAGACTATCTAGACTTTGTTCTTTGCTTCACAGATATCACTTAAAGGACATGGGCTTAGCTAATTGGGAGTAACTCTAAACTAACACCGTTAAGAGGTACAAAGAGCCAAACGCCAGCGAAGCTGCAAGCAGGATCAGGTAGGTTGTCCTCCCAGCCCTGCGCGAGCGGCTTCCGGAGGGAACATCCTCCCCAGACACGGGCTGCACACCGCTAATTACAGGGGAAATCCTGGCAGCGTTGAAGTCCGTGCCAGAGCCTTTCCGACTGCAGTGGAGCCGAGATTTCACCAGATGTCTGCATTGTTTATGTGTCTGGGGGGTGTTTCTTGGAGGGGAGGTTCACTGGCCAGGCTTGACCTTCTTGAAAAATCCCTGCTTTTCCTCTGTCCTTGCAGAATAAGGCTTGTTTCTGACTCAGTTCTGTCCTCCAGCCTGTATCTCTGGCTTGTCCTCTCTGACGCGTTTGGGCTTTTCAGTTTGCTAGAGAGGAAGAGGAGCATATTTGTTGGCTCCTGCTGTCAAGGCTTTTCCTCTGGTGCTGAGATATCCAGCAATCATYCTTGCACTGAAGTCATGACCAGAGGTCTCTGCTGACCACTGCTAGGCTGGTGGCTGTATCCTTCCTGCGTGAGCCACAAGCAACTCACTAGCTAAGGGGAGGAAGGGTTATGAAAGTAATTTAATTTCTCATGCAAAACTCCTCTAGGAACTACTAGACTTTCCAAAATATATTCCAAAGAAATGCAGAGATAGATTCCCGACTGGCATTAATCAGTGCTGATTAAGTCATGGAGCTACCCAATTTCTGCCTGGTGAGTACTTTTCCTGTCATTGATTTATTGCTTTCCTTAGAAAAATAAGACCTGGGAAATAAAGAGTTCAAATAAATTTGCTGAGTTACCCAGCCAACTGTTGACTATGGTACCAGGGATAATAAACGTTCAGGGAAAGTTGCTAGTGCATGCTCATGTGCTGAGGTCGCAAGAAGTGCCCCRTGTTTGCACCAGACCCTGCAGAAGCTGTAGGCCCCTGCTCACTGGCAGCAATGGGAGCTGGTCCTGCAAATAATATGGCCAAAACCTGAATGCCTGTGGAGGATAAAACCCAAATAATCTGAATTTTCTTTGAATAATATGGTTCAAGGTGGTGGCTGGGAGAGACTGGAGCACCACTCACCATCTGGGGAAGAAGAAAATATATCTTCATCTCTCATCCTGATGTGATACTGGCAGCATTCAGGTTTGACATCTGTGCTCCACATCTGATGCATTTGCATCTAATACTCATATAGGTAATTGGCCACAGAGCACTTTTTTTCTATTCATAAGGGAACTCCTCCGTGTATTTTACTCGAGGTTTGCTGGATTGTGCTGTGTGGGGGCTATTGTTTTCCTGCAGACACATGGAAATATGTTTAAGTCACTGGATAGATTAACATCACCATCTGGTTTTGTTTTTCAAATGACAGTACATTATTTGCTAAATACTTTCTACTCCATCTTCTTTAAATTATTATAGGGATAAAAATCTAGAGAACTATAAAGACGAACAAATATTATCAAGCTTATTTGGTAGTCTACTCGTTACTTTCCAGCTCATTTAGAGTGTTAATTGCCTATTTTTGTTAACATTGATGACAAACAATTTCTATAATTYGGCACTATGTGATATGAAGGACACAGCCATAGGAGGCCTTCTGCTTGGGACAACAGGTGAGACTGACCAAACAGAAAAGACTTTTCATATTTGCGTATTGATTTTTCATATTTGCATATTGATTCTGTGCCATTACTGATGGATCTGGTTTCTGAAAAGAACTTGGTACTTGAAGAGGAAGTCAGAGACTTCAAAGTTAGCATCACCTGCAAATTCCTGAACGCTTCTGAAACTACAGTTAAGTCATAATAAATCTATCAATTTACTATAAAAATTTGCTAAGGATAGAAAGGACCTTTGCTTTAATGTCTTGGAACAAAGTGAAATATCTGTCCAAGATAAAAGCAAAACTGTTAAACTTTGATGAAAGGGTAATTTCACCTGCAGTCTTTACTTCTTTCTGTCTTTACCTATTGAAGGCAAATAGCCATTTGTCCCTAGTTTTGTGACTCCTACTGTGCCTTAAATGTGCTTTTGCGTGACCGGTAGAAGCACACTTCTTGCTATATTCCCCAAATTGTTTACTTGCTGATTACACTTTTGCTATACATTTTTTCCTATGAAAGCTGCACCATTGCAAATGTTTGTCTAGTCTTTTGCTGGGGGCACCTGTCACCAAGTGCTTTAGGTTACAATGAAGAAGAAAGTGTTTTCTTTTTTTTTTTTTTCCTTCAAACCCACAATATTTGCATGTTTAAACCTTGAGGCTCAGCCCACCCCACCCCTTACTCCAGATTGTCTCCTCTGCACCACTGCACTAAATAAATTAACAAGTTACCAAGAAGACTGCAACGCCACTATGGGCTCCCCATTACTGAGCCTGTCATTGCCACTCAGGGATGTGCTGGAACGTGACAACTTCACAGCGGAAGGTCACTTCCTCCAGTCACTTTTCTCTGCGCTGCTCGGAGGCAACCATTCTGAGAAATGATTTGTTATGGTAGAATCAGAGGAGCGTTTGTTAGTTAATTCATTCTGCAAAACCCAAATGAGATGAAAAACAAGCATAGATCTGACAAATGGCATTTAATTATGTCTGAGCCTAAAATTCATAATACATATTTATGCTGCCCTAAGTCATTCGCAACCAAGGTCCCTTTTATTCTCATAACTCAGACCAGCCGCTGATGAGGGTGCTGCTGATGGGCTCTTCTTTGTCATTTCATTATGGAGCCTCTTCCTTTGCGCCCTAACTTCACAGCCCCAGTCCTCAGTGTGCCATATAGTTTCCCTGAGTTTCTAGCAAGGCAGTTCACCTGGTGTTATGACRCTGTGGCTTGTGCAAATAATACAAGAAAGAGCTTATAGTTATCTAATACCTTCTACCTTGAAACATGCAAAAACCATGTCCACTTTCTAACCTCTTCATGGGTTTTTTGCTTCACATCTCGAGATCTAGGAAGACATTGGGAAGTGCTGCACAAAGTCCACGTTCTGAGTATCAGAGAGTCCATGTAACTGTAACACAAAAGATCCTGATCCCGTAACTTGCACAGAGATCTGCAAGGAAGAATATTGCCCCAGCAGTTCAGGAGGGATGCACATCTCATGACTAGCTGCCTCATCATCCATCCTCTCTRTCCCTCCTTGTTATCCCTCCTCACTATGCCTGCTTCTCTTGCCATACGCCTGCACACGTGCTTGGATAGCACTTTTCGCGCTTCTTGACATTATTGCCCTACCGAGGCGCTGGAGACACTACCTCTCCTCCCCTTTCTCTTGGCACATTGCCATCCAAGCTCACTAGGCAGCTCCGGGTTTTTTGTTCTCTGGTGGGAAATTTCATTTGACCCTTTCAAGTGGGACAAGAACAGATATTAGATTTGTTGACGATGAAGTGCTTTTATCTGGATTCAACAAAAGAGGTACAATGAAAAGATTGCAGCTGTTGAGGAAAAGCACYGTACCTATTACAGAGTTCATATGCATTAACAAGTGGCACATCAGTGAAGCCTCTCCTCACCCTCGCAGACACACACCCCCTTCCACAGAAAACTTGTTAATCTTTCCGCCAGCTCCGCATGCTTTACATACCTTTGCGAAAATGTGGTGTTTGACTCTCTTGCCAGATCTTGCAATGATAGAAATGCTATTAGCAAGTAAAAGCTACATGGAGGTGCTTTATCTTCCTGTAACTCTTCTATGTCTTCTTCCTATAGGACAGGATAGCAATTTAGAGCACTAGGCAACTCAGACCATAATTAAATTTTAAGACTGCCATTGCCTTATTGAATAGGTATTTACTTACACTCTCACTCTGTCTATCTAAAATTCTGTATGCACATATTTAGACAGGTTTCCATTAGGAATACAATTACTTTTTCACTTGTTTTTGTACACACACACACTTAAACCAGCTACTACAGCAATATGTTCTAAATTTTAAGACCGCAGATCAACACAGTCATAGAGCAGGGCCAATAAAATATCTACTAACTAGAGAAAATCCTGATGAAATCTGTGGAAGGATATGGCCTGCAGACAATCAACCAGGCAAGAGTAGGAACACATATTCTTCCAAGTGGGAGAGTGGGGTAAAATTGCGGAGGGACRGTGGGAGGCTGCAAATGCATCCCCAAAGTTTTGAGAGTTCTTCAAGGTATATCAGGTGCTGCACTCACAATATTGCTCACAGGTCAAAGAGACCATGAGCATTGCTAAACACCTGTGGGAGTTCTCCATGGGACCATCTATGACCTGGACTTGCAGGGMTGTTCTAAATTTGTGCTGCTTCCTAGGAACCTTCTAAAGGTTCAGTCTTGTACTGTCTTTCCTATCCCCATGGCCCTTTTCTCCCCAGGATCCATGTTCAGGACTGCAGATAGGGAAAGCCTTATTATAAGACTGTTCTTACCTTGAATTCAGTGAGATTTAAGCAGCTACTTTTGCTGAAGTGAACTCTGAAGTGTCCTGCACATATGTTAGATTTGGTCTCTTTGCCCTACACTTTAGGGCAAAGTTAATGCCCTAAATGGCCTAATGTTAATGATTAGTTAATGCCACCTGCACGAAGAAGTTCTAGCTCTCAGGCAGGTGATTTCATCTTGCACAATATTGACTACACTAACTACAGCGGACACGAAAGCCAGAGCCCATGAGTTTCAGCAAAGCCCATCAGAGTCATTGCAAAAATCCCCACGGTGTTAAATAGACATTGGATCTGGCCYGAACATATTCAACAGTGATTTTCTACTTAGCATGATGCCACAAAGGGAGTCTTTTCATATTGCTCTTCCCCAGGTTTCTTTTCTGCCTTCCAGCAGATCTACAGCAGAGCCCTGGCTCGTTGCCAGCTCAAGTCAGAGCCATGAGCTGGTAACTCTGATCTCGTACAGCTCCAAGACGGCGGCTCATGGTGCTTAGCATGTAGCAGCAATAATAACAGCCGCATCAGGACAGCAAAACAATTTCAATATAAGTTCATGTAGGTTGTATTGCATTGTCAAGATAACAACAGAGCCATATCTCTGCTCTTGTTGGCGGGGATGACGGCAATATGTCAGCTCGAGTAAATGTCAGAGCAGTGATGCTGCACTGAGAGGGTRCTGGGATGAGCTGCACAACAGTGTCGGCTCAGTCCGGTGTCTTCAYAGTGGTTCTGACTGCTTGCGGGCCATGGAGTGGGACTGGGAGGTCCCAGTTTCCTCCTGCCAAGTCCTGGTCTTGCAAGGGCAGGTAGGCAATGCAACGGCCACAGAGCAATCCATGAGTTATCCAAGCTTTCCACACCTTCCTTCTCCCATCTATGTGCAACTTGGATGCTTCCCAGCAAAGTAACTCAKGCACTGATGGGAAATGAGTTGCTGTGGTCTCAGTTCAGCTCACTCTGTGGACAGGTATCAGCGTTGCTAAAATCCCACCTCTTGTACGCAGTAATATCTCAAATGCCAGAGTAAATCAGCGTGGAGGTTCCTGAGCCCTAGAGGTAGCTCTGCTCTCTGCGATGATCAAAGCGCGCTGATGTCTGCAAAACAGCACGGCCTCGCGCCAGCTCGACAGAGAAATATGGAGCTCCTGGCTAGAGCGAGTCTCCCGGGCTCCTTTTCCAAGTGTTGCATTCATTTGCAACTTAAGGATTACACTTGACAAACAATAATCATTAGGATTTAATCATTTCTTCTAATATTTTTTTTTCCTAGCACATTGTCTTTTAGTAAAGCCTGAGAAATGTCATTTACATACTTAGGCCTCCAAGTAAGAGATCTCTAGTTAGACTACAGCAAGATATTATACATTACTGGCTTACTACATGTAACTTCCAAGCAACAGCAGGAATATGCCCGTTACTCRGATCTACTGAGTGTTCAAGGCCTTGGAAAGTCTGATACAAAATCCAGATAAGGAGTGCAAAAATCACTCACTTCAGCTTCACTCACCAGCTTCAAAATCACAAAGCCCTTACTCCCAAGACTTTATGTTATACCTCTCTTACCTTGCTGGCTTCCAGTCTGGAGCTCCTGTGGCAAAATCGCAGCTCAGTATTCGAGGTTCAGAACATTTCTACTGACAAACAGCGCAATTTGGCAAAGCTTGCTCCCAAACTGTGAACACTTTGCAACGAGGGCTTCAGTGCAACCCAACGTTTACTCTGCACTGATGAACAAAAACAAACAAAAAAACCCATCAGTTGGTCACTTACTACACATGGCTTCTAGTCCCGGCAATAATAAGGCATTGTTTTCTTTGCTATTCCTGTACCCTTACCAAGTAGTAGCAGATTATTTTATGGGATAACCTCATTCTTTCTTCCTCATCTCTTCTTCCCGTGTCTTTCAAGAAATGCCTTCTAARGGAGACCTGGAGTCTGCAGAAAAACCCAGGCACAACAACTGAGCGAGACCTACTTAGAGCAATTAATGATTTTACACTCCCTCCTCATCCCAGGTGGCTCTGGCAGTTTCCTTTTATTCTTTAACATTGTTCGCATTATTTACACAGCTGCTCCAGTAACTTTTTCTTATTATATATTTATTTATTTCTTCCTAGTTTTGTTTCTTTTATATTAACTCTCCCCCTTTGGATTTTGGAACAGAATCAATTTGTATTTATTGCCTTAAAAAGTGATTTGCCTGTAAGAAAAAAAACCAAAAATCTAACAGTGTCTAAATTTAAATGTGACCTGCACTTATGAGGGGGGTGCAAGAGCACATTTTGAAAGCTGAATCACGTTATTTCAAGACCTATAACCAGTTTGGCATTGGGGGGGGGGTGCGTTCTATTATTATTATTTCAAGGTCCAGGTGTCCCCAACTGCCTCATTCCCCTAACTCATAATTACTAGCTGATTTAAAAAAGAAAGAGCATTCCTGCAGCTGTAGGTGTTATAGTCGTGCATACGACTGCCCGCTCGATTTACACGCGCAATTACCCCCGTGGCGCACAGCCCTCGGAGACCCGCACACGCAGCAAGCTCTTTGCTGCAGAGCTGCTGGCAGGGATGCTCCATTTGCATATGCAGTCACGATGAAGATGCATATACATTAGGTGCACGAGAGCACAGGCAGTTTTGCAATTGGAAGCCTCGCTCGGAACCTAAAGAAGAAACAACAAATGCTTCGGAGGGGGCTTGAGGCCAAATTCCGGGCTAACAGTTAGCAAGCATAAATCTGCTGGATTGTGCTCATGTGTCTTACATCTATCCRAATTATTTTCTTCTATGAAATGTACAAAATCTTTATGAACTTATAGTTTTCTTATTTTTGCCTGCATATCTTTTGCATATTTACAGCCTTCTTTCATTTTTTCCTTGCTGAATCCAACAAATGAAAACCAGCATAATGTAATTTTTGTCCAAAAAAGTTAGCAGGGAAAAGAGTTTCTGGGTATTAGCATGTTTGAAAAATCGAGCAACCAAAGAGTGTAAACACAGACTTAGGTGTCTGAATTTCGGCACCTATTTTTTAAAACCTTGTCTTAGAAAATAGAGTATCTGAATGTATATAGATAATATAAATCACCAGTCACTTTTATTACATGTATGTTTATATAAAGACCTTAGAACACGTTTTTAAAATGTAAACATTCCTTAGTATGTTTAACTATGTGTCCAAAGAAGATGTAGGACAGAAAGAAAACAAAAGTTTGACAAATGTTTCTGATCAATCCTGAAGAAATCAATRGGAATTCACTCCACAGCATGATTTCATTTAACTTTCCATGCTAGGAATAGTAACCTGGCTTTCTGCTAAAGCTAAAGCATTCATACTTCTTAGTGATTTAATTCTCATGTCAACATATATCAGCCAGACAGAGAATGGTTCTGAGCTGGGGAGGGGAAGGGAAGGAGGAGTGGATGGAAACACGTGGAAATTGTGCGGACTGAGCTCTATGGTTGAGTGCCTCTGTTTCACCMAAACTGTTTTCTAGCAGAAAATGAGTTTTTTTCATTGAAATGCACATTTCCCTTCCTCCCTCACCCACTATTTTTTTTTTCTGGGGGGCAAAAGGTGTCTGTTTCTTAGAGCATGTTTTATTGTTTGTGTGAAAAAATATCTAGCACCTGAAAAATGGAACAGCTCTGCAGAAATGGAGCAGAAAACACATGGAATCACACGCGCTGCTGGGGCGCCTTGTTGGAGCTCCAGCCTGGAGTCTCTCCCCGCTTTGGCCACGCACCCTGTGATTCCCAGAAATCCGATATTTCCATCCTACACACTCTTAATTCACTGTTGTAAAACCAGAGGAGGAGAGCTCAGCGCAGTACGAAACAGAGGTTCAAAGGGCACAGGATACAAGTGTCACCAGCAAGTTTGATGACATTTCCAAAACAAAATGCTCTGTTGAGATATTCGACACTGAGGCATTACTGGGTAAAAAACTTTGCTTTTTTGTCCCCTGTCTTCCCACCTAAATGACAGTTTTACTCTTTTTTTTTTTTTTTTTCCCCTCCACTGAAAAGTCAAAATTTCCAGCAAAGAAACCCATCATTTCCCAGGCAAGGTGGGGCAGGGAGCACCACGAGCAGCTCGCTCTGCTCACTTAGACTAGAACCTTACATGGGGTGTGGAAGCCAATAGAGCATTTAAACCCAGCCAACATCTGGTTTGCAAGAGTTTGTTCTTGTTYGTGTTGATGAAAGCGGGTGCGTTTGTGTCGGCAAGTGTGTGAGTGCCTGCCTCTGTGTCTGCTCTTATTTATTCTAAATATAAACTGTTTTCTAAAAGGGCATTATTCCTCCTCAGATAAAAGCACTCTGTCCTTCCTAGAAGCTTGGCTCYAAGTCTGAACTTTACACGTAACTCCGTAATGGGCTAAACCAAAGCGTGGAAAYAATGTACTCCAAGCACAGAGAAAGAGTCCAAGGTTTGGACTGGTCCATTACAGAGAAAGTTATGGATAATGAAAAGGATCCCAGCTTTGCTGCTTCATTGAAGCACTTACATTTAAAGCAGATGTCCTATGTGCAATATGTGAAATGTAGGCTAAGAAACTGTGTTTCAGTGACATCCGAGATGAACATTGCTTTGAAATATATATTTTTACCTTGTGTACATGCAAAATTATGCATGCACGTGCTCATGCGTACACACACACACACACTATCCGGTTGAAACAGAATGTTTCATTATGAATTTTTCCAGCAGTGTCCAAATTCAACTGTCCTTGGAATTCATAAAAAACAGATGAAAAACGTTTTATTCTAAGGGAAAACCGATGAGTGAGCCGGCAAAARGAAACAACATGAAATCCAGTTTCAGTTCAACACACTAAAGAAGCTCTATTATTATGATCTCTACTTTTTGTTATTTGCCTGGGCAAAGTATGAAGCAAAATAGCTGTGTCTGTTTAGCTGCCTGAACAATAGAAAAGTTTATGCAGCTCTTGAGCTGAAATGTTTTTGACAGTTCTCAATTTTAGCTCTTTTGATTTTGTAAGAAATCTGCAAAAATAAGATTTGGAAAATCACCAGTTTCATGCTTTATTCCTTTCTCAAAATTAGACTATATTGTCCAACTTCTCTTCACTTACCATGTCTGAGGGAATCCTAGAGAATAGCTGGCAAGAATCGGTGCTGGGCTGTTGCTTAGGAACTGCCTGGGTTTCTATATTATTGCCTGATGTAATAGTTATATTGCCCACTTGCATCTGCTAACAAGCAATACAACAGAATCCACAGGTACCAATAAAGAAATAAACCTGGCATTCATTGCTTTGCTTGAAAATTCATCAGTGCTCTTTCTGGCTTGGCAACGAGGAGGAAAACCACTTTTCTCAGGTGCTAATTAATAAAATAGGAGATGTACTAACTCCACACATATCCATTTTATTTAGATTTATTTATTTTGCCCTAGGGAAAAGGTTTTGTAAAGAAGGTAACGTGTTAGTATAATTACACTYTAGTAATCCTCTGGAAAGGTATGAATCGTGTGGCTTTTTTTATTTTCCTTGCTGTAAACTGCAGTGTAGTATTATGGCCTTGCCTTTAATTTATTTTAAATAGAAGTATTACAGATTCATTAGAAAAAGCAGGAGGAAAGGATATTTCTACTGAGCGCTCTTTGTGGACCCTCTGCAAGCCCCAAATCATTGACAAACTCCTGGCCTACCTTAGTGAGAGCAGTACCAATCCAAATCCAAAGTGCCACATCCAAGGGTGCAGAGTCTGGTTGGGACCCCGAGAGCGAGAGATGGACTCAATGACCATCCTTGAAAAAATTGTGGCCCACCTTAGAAAAAATGCATTTTTTACATGCAATTCACAATTAAAAAGCAATCTTTAAGGTCTATTTATTAAAGTTAGTGCCTTATAAGTACTCTTATAAATTTCTCTTATAAGGACAAGAGATAGTTTTTCTTTTTTTTTTTTTTAATTTACCTTTTCCTAGTAAAAAATCAAGATACAAAACTCCAGCATTTCTGATGCTGGGGCTAGAAGGAAGGCACTGGCTGCCCTGAAAATTGAACCAAGACGACGAGTAAAAGTCATATGCAGCACCAAGTTGTAATTTAAGTTATTCAACACAGGAAAAAGCACAGGAGGAACAGGGAGATTTTGTGACTGTTGCAGCTGCTCGGATGAGTTGCATTTTGCTGTGGAGGTGCACATGCAAATCCCAGCCCTGCAACGCACACATGCAATGCACCCTTTAATTTTTAATTAAATAGGGTGTCATTTT
Source organism: Nothoprocta perdicaria (assembly GCF_003342845.1). NCBI lineage: Eukaryota > Metazoa > Chordata > Aves > Tinamiformes > Tinamidae > Nothoprocta > Nothoprocta perdicaria. The sequence goes on from NW_020456198.1 coordinate 1,641,381, forward strand.
TGAAGCATTTCCAGAATTTGCCCTAATTACAATTGTTTTAAATGACAGCTTAAAATTTTCACATGACTATCTTATCACATATGGTGCTTAATTTCTCAAGTGAGCAGTTTCAATGTAGTATATTCTGGGAATTTTTGAGAAAACTTGAAAGAAAAGACTACTTCTTTGTCATGAAAGGAGATGTAATTCTACTTGTTTTATATACATTACTGCAGCTTTTCTCCCATTAATGGTGACCAAGTACCTAGAACTAAGACCTTTTCTGTGTTGGAAACTTCTACTTTCATTCTCACTCTTATGGACCAGTGCTACTTCCATGGGCATTGCAATTCTAGCCCCAGTTTCTGAGGGGAGCCCAAATAGACCATCAGGTTCCCAAAGTCCTGTTTTAAGTAAGGTTTTTCAGTCTTATTTCAGTTTCTCAAACTAAGTTTTCTGCTTTGTCTTTATGTTGACTAAACYGAGTCTTATTTTAGCTATTTATTTCCAGATAAATGGTGTTTTTATACTTACAAGTAGTTAAAAAAGTGATTCCTAGCAAATATATGATCAAATACCAAGCTAACGTTTCAAAACAGACTTCAAAAGTCATCTAGGAACACAAATGCCATTTTTAAAAGTAACTGAGGTGCTTAGACATCAACCAGCAGCATTTTAAATTTTAAACCAGATCTTAAAAAAGTAACTTCTTACCTAGTGATGAACCTGCATGACTTGAAACATTTCTGAAAAATAAGCATTAGTAATTAATAATATTTAAATGTTTAAATTTTTGATTTCAACTGGGCTTGAGAATTCATTTGTCTAGTCATGGGAGAAAATCCTCTTGTATGCCTTTGGGTAACCAAATGCCTTTGAATGTCCTCACCTGAAACAATTTTGGAGCATCACATGAAGAAAATAGGGCTTCAGCTTGCAAGTCATGAAAGTGCTCTTGAAAATTATATCTGAAATCTACTGATTATTTTAGTAGAGGGTTGGTGGGGAACTGAATTGTCTCTTAAAACACACGAAGTTAGACCACAGTGACATGGATGTATCTGTGCTTTATATATAGTTTAATTACCGAACAAGCAAGACTGTGGAGAGGAAATAACTTGCCAAATTAGTAGTCTTCAAACTGTTACTTTTTATAAAGAGCAAATGATAAAAATAAATGTAGCACTCATTTGTTAGTCATTTTTATGGGTAGCTTTAAACTGGTTTGTATATAGACACCAGTTGTTGGTATTGTTTCTACTACAAGAAAAATAACGTGGCTGCTGCAGCAACATTTTACGTTTTCACTGTTACTATGCATACAATCCCTGGGAGATTTTGCAGTTTCCTTGTATCGCTGGTTTGCAAGGACTTAGGAGGTAAAAGTTTAAAAGAGCCTGGTAACAGACAAATCACTTCTAAAAGCCAGCATTGTACTGGCCTGGGAGTGCTACAGGAAAAGCTACTTTAAAATAGAGGAGAGGGGGAAAAAAAAAAAAAAAGGACAAAAAAGCCAATGCAACAGTACAAGAGCTAAGCAAGCCTAATTATTTTTTAAACAAATATATGGAGGTCATCTTAAACTGTGAATGCATGAGAGGGCTTTTCCTACACACGAGTTGTCAGATCGGCGCTGGATCCGGCTCTGCAGCGCTGCTCCCAGTAGAAAGGCATCTTYGGGGCTGGGTAATGTGCGTTAAAACAACAACACGCTCTTGCCGAGCGCATTAAGGCTAAAGTTTTCAAACTGAGGTGCCTTAAGTTAAACCTGTCTACTGGCAGCACAGGGCTCTGTGTGGCCTGGAGCTTTGGGCTAAGCTGGGGCTTTTTGTGCAAGTGGGTTAAATTACATATCTTTAGCCACAGAAGCCTCCCATCGGTGACTGTTACCTAAAGTCTTAAAACACATTTAAAGAGATGAACATTTTCACTAGCRCATAAGAAAGATAGGAGCTGAATTTCCAACTGAAATTTAAAGGGATTTGGGTGGTCAGCAAATTTGGGTGTTCTGCAAACTTCCTTGAAAATCCCACCCATCCATCACCAACGATGGCTGAATCTCTGCAGAACCGGTGGTTCAGTTTGGCTGGTTGTCTGCATCCGTTCAGACTGGATCCTGGCCCAGGAATTTCATTAGACCATGAGATGTTTCCAAGAGGGTTTTCAGTTCTTGGTTCCCAGGTATTCTGAGGCTGTGCCACTTCCACTCCATCTCGGCCAGAATGCACGGAGACATGCAAGCATCCACCAGAAAGGCTGGCCAGCCCTTTCCTGAAGCAAATAAATATTCATGGTTTGGATCTAGGCTAGGCTAGGGGAAAGATTTGACTAGTTCCCGCTTTCTCTGTCCTGTGCTGCCAATGTCTCCTCCTAAATTATGTGCACTGGCCAACACAGAATGTCTCATTGAGGTTAGCTCTTCCTAAAGGCAAAATAACTAATAACAGTTTGGGTTCTTAGGTAGGACCATGCAAATGAGTTCTTGAATATTTCGTTTGCTTGAAGACTGAAAGCTTCCATTTTCAAAGCCAGTCTCCAAGATACATCTGGATGCACGCAGCCAAGCAAGTGTCCTATGAGACACCACGGAGCACAGGCTGCTCCTCCTGACACCCATCTAACTGAAAACCAAGTTGCTTTTATCCAGCCCAAGCATCTCCAGCTGGCCTGAGTGATCCTTCCAAGGCCCTAGGAGAGGCCGTGGAAGGTGCAGATCTGGACGCTTATGCGTTCACGCTGGGCAGCATTCCGTGCTCCAGCTGTGTCCCAGCTCTCCAGTGCTGGAGAAGGAGCAAAAGAGACGGTCATGGTGTCAAAGGGCTCTCCGWGAATGTGCCAGACTCCGCATTACCCTCTCAAAAGACTAACGCAACACTCAGGCAATTAGCACGTGTAAAGCCCTAAGCTATTTATGTGCTAGGAAATAGTTTGGATTTTATTATTTTGGGGTAAGCCATTCCAAATGGCAAAGCAGCAGTTATTTGTCTGCCATCTATTGATGTGCCGTCTTGATCTTTAATCGAGGCCGAGGGGGATACATTTCCACCTTTAATCCTTCAAACTTTCTAATGCTTTCATGTACAAATATATACAGTAACTTGGCGTTAGCATTCCACAAATATGCAAATTGTCTGTCAGATTGGACAGGCTGCATGCATTTGAAGTTGTGTTGACAGCCTACAGAAAAAAAGACATTCTCAGCTCAAACATGAACAAGATGTTTATATCCTTTTTCCCTAAAAACATACATTTTGTGTTTTAAGTAGAGATGGGAGCAAACTGCAAAATTTGGATCAAGACATCTTTTGCACCCATAAAATTTGGGGATGCCTCATGGGATTTTGGTTCAACTCCCTCTTGGAAGAGAAAGGTTCAGCTCAGATCTGGCTTAGATTCCATCCTTCACAAAATATAGAAGGAATTTGCACATGAGCCTCTGTTTCCAAGTAGGTTAATGCATAAAAGAAGCTGCTCAGAATGTGTCACCATACTCTAGATGCAGCGAGCTTTGCAGTTGGAGGCAACAGCAGTCTGTTACCTGACAAAGTAACATCTTGCCAGTCAACAGAAGAGAGAACCATAAAGCCCATCATCCTTGCTGGCCTAGAGAAGGAGGCTCTGAAACAGCAGCAGGGAGATCTAAAGGATACTATCACCCTAGGGAGCACAGATGGGCAAGGACGCAAAAGGCTGTGGCACTGGATTTAGGCAAGCCTAAGCATTCACTCCATAATTTAGCTTCTTAGAACYGCAAACTCCGTGACTGCCAAATCCTGCAAACCTTCCAATTTTATCAGCGCATGTAAGTGCTGGTATGAAACCAAATGCACTCGTATTCTGCTGTAAAGCATATGCCCTGAAACACACGTATCAGCAAGCTGCTTATCACCTAAATTTCAACAATTTCACAAACCAGGAGTCTTAATCTCTTTTGCCAGTCAGATTACACTCAATTGTCCTCTCTGACTAAATATTTCTAAGTACTTTAACTAGAACAGGTTCAGTACACTAATTTAATTCAATACCTCTCTAGCTTCTCTGCTTTACAGGTTAAAGAATGATCAAAGTCCCCGCACTCTCAGTCTACCAKGTGAATATGTCAAGCTATGTCTATTGCTCTGTCCAGTCTAACAAAACACTATTCTAAATTGGGATGTGCCACAGAAATATATTGCTTTTTAATAACTATCTGTATTGAGAACTGTGATTCAGAAAGGAGTCATACTTAAAAACTGCTTCCTAAAAGAATTTTGACATTTCTTGCATCTGAACATCCTTGTATAAAGTATCAGAAAGACAGGAGCAAAAGGGATTGTCATTGAAATAATCATTCACATTACACAGGCTTCTTCTGCAGGTCATCAGAAAATTAGTTTCATTGGTAAGGATCCACTGAAGAAAGTGGGAAATATCCTACATGATGCCAAGATCCCATGAAAGCAAAGAACAAAAGAAAAACAACAAACTCAAAATACATTTTAAGAAATATGCTAGAGCTGTTCTCTCTTTACTGTCAGAAAACTGAATTGAAAACACTAGATTTGGGATCCCCAGGCATTCCCTAGCTTATTTCCCAGGGCTGTGCAATTTGGACCTGTTTTGTGATGCTCCAGCTGCATCAGTACCTTGGCCCTTGCAGGAACTCACCAGGGTTCCTCTCTTTGCTGAGGCAATTCCCAGAAACTCAACCCTCACAGCTTCCTGGCCTGAGCAGTTTTGATTTGCAAAAGCATGTGCTTTGGCTTTCCCTGTGGAAGGGAACGCTATGAAGCCATGTGGACTCACTGGCCGCCTTCTGGCGCTTGTGTACAGACCAATTTCTGAGTCATATGCCTGACTTGTCTACTTAGACACTGAACTCTAGCCAAAGATCCTCACTTCACTTTCCAGAGTGGTGAATGATGGATCATTCCTAGCTTAATCAAGCAGTCAAAACTAGTAACATAAGGCCATTAAGTACAGAAATGAGGTTCTTCGTATCTTTTTAGAGTGCCCGAAAGACTAGAGCAGCTCAAAGAGCATTTTCCCAAATCAGGGCTGCAGGGGAGATTACGAAGGATGTGTTGATATTATGGAATTCTATCTTTACTTATCCTAGCCCAGTCTTAAACAGTTGTTTCAAATGATTCATTCTTTTGTATGTATAGGAATCATTTCCTAATGATAACAGTGCTGAAAAGACCGGTAGCTTCAGATGAAATACCTTCAAGACCTGTTCTTTGATAGCCTCCCAAAAGTAAAGAGAAGACAAACGATGCCAAAGAGCAGTTCAGTACAGGAACGAGAAACTTAGCTGTACAGAGCAATAAGCATATCAGGAGCCCAGGCTGACAGAAAGGAACATAAATGCTTGCAGGATAGGGCCTCTGAGCTGCTATGGTTTGCCAGTGATTCGTGTGGTCTTCAGGAGAGCTGACAGCAGAAACTATGTCTTTGCTTACTTCGTAAGAGTAGATAACTCRGCAACAGCACAGAAATCATTTGACAGAGGCCAGATTCAGAAGCCATCTGAAATGTCTTTCTCTAAAGATAATCATGTTAGGAATCAAAAGGGGTCTAATGTTAGAGACTTGCCTTTCAAATGCAACAAATGATTATACCTGTCAAGATTTATGGACAGATTTATTTATGTTGACAGAAGGACCACTAATAGTTTGACAAATGAGAAGTCTTGACAGATACAACAGATATGTTCAAGTATATTTCCTCCTGTTTGAAATAGGAAATGAGTGAGTTATGACAAGCCTGTAATGTATATTGATACGTTTACTCCTAGCGTCCATCTACAGAAGTAGATGTATTCTACCCTGACGGATACTGAACTAGAGAGCCAGGTTCAATCTTAATCACCAACCACCCTCTATTTACTTGCACCAAGAAGTCTTTAAAGATGCTAATTTAGAGAGAGATGAAAAGCACCCCAGCTTGTTCTCCTGGAAGAAAAAGCTTCCTTCTAAAAATAGAATTGGAATCTGGATGAGAGAAATAGGAGGCTCCCAGGAAGCTTCGTATTTAGTCCCACCACTAGATGGGAACTTCTCATGTAAATTCACAGCTAACTTAAATCTCTTCCTCACCACAGCGTGCCAGACCTCATTGCACCATCTCCCCTTCTGGTGAGCTCCGGTCAATAAACCAGATCTGCTCACCAGGACTGCTGGAGTTCGCTAGCAGGGAGCAATTCTCTGCTAAATCAGTTCAGAAAAAGGTATAGAATAACTATCGCTGTGCATTAGTGTCTGATCAAAGGCCAGTCCAGTGAATGGGAAGACACCAACAGCTTTGACGGACTTTGCCTCAGGCTCTGAGGTCTTTTAGGCATTTTCTGTAAGAGCATGAAACCATTACACCTCCAGCTGGGAAGGACAGAGAAATCCRTAAGTGATGCCCTATCATATAGTAGCCTTTAAATGTTGCTCTTGTTTAACAAACAGTGAGCGACTCCTCCTTTAAGTACAAAATTTCTAATCCTCACACCAGTAGCTGACTTTGGACAAGACAAGTTCCAAAGTCTCGAAGAAGTTATTACTTGGAGAGTGGCCTTCCTCGTCAAACATGAGTGTGCTACTTATTGATGAAACATCATTTGATGCAAGAGCAGTGCTGGTCATGCTCTGGGTGCCAGACCCACAGTTCTCAAGGAACAACAGGAAAAATCACCATGCTCCCCAAGGCTTTTCAATAAACAAAAACAAGCTATTATACAAACACATGGTCTTGTCACTCCGSAATTAACCTGTTTCCTGATCCCTCAATAAGAGCTAATCGAGTTTCCCCATATTAGCGTGACTTTGCACACTCTCTTGGTCTAATGCACAAGAACTATTCTGTGTCTTTGGCCGATTAAAGTCAATCTGGATGCTCTCCCTGGAGATCCCGTCGGGAAGAGGCAGGTAGCTGGTGTTTTTGAACCAGGCGTATGTCTGACATCAAAATGCATTTAACTAAAGCACAACGGGTAATGTTGTTAATGCAAAACCATTTTGGTGTTTCAAAAAACCATTAGAGGGCATCAAGGGAGGACTGGTGTTCTGAAAAAGAATGAGCCTTGACAGGCTAAACTAACTATTATTCTTTCACCAGTCCAGCCACTTCCCTGGAAAACTCCAGAAGATCTATTAATTATTTGGGGTTTGCTCAGGGAACTCGTCTGCGCTGGCAATTGCCAATTGCATCAGCCTGTTTGTGACATTCCAGAGGCCCACAGTGCCAGTGCCTTCCTATAAATCTGCTAAATTACTAATATCCTGAAGTATCTCAGCTAAAAAAAGCCAAAAAAAAAAAAAAATCCCCAAAAAAACCCAAACACCTTCATTCTCCTTTACCAATTTTGCATCTGCCTTTCTCTGAGGTTGAAAAATAAAGCAAACCCCAAACACTCACCTCTTTGCCAGACATTTTTTTTTTTTTTTTTGAGTATGCAGCTCTTTGTTATAAAAAAATCTGCTCTGTAATTACCAGACACAGCCATGGGAGTGGTTAATCTTTTAAAGCAACATTATGAATTATAATACCAAGTGTATACCTCACTGTAGTAATCCTGCAGTAATGCAAGCAATATTAGCATGTTCTGGGAGGCAGAATACTGTCAGGGGACCAGGGATGCTTGCAGGAGAAGAAAAGGGGAAGATTTCACAGTAATGAAAACGACGTTGTGTTGAGTCCCACAAGCTAAAAACAAACCAAATATTTATGATAAAGGGAAAGAATAAGGAGGATTATGGTGTCATTCACTGTAGAACAAAATGCTACCTAATCTAAACATTTACATAAATAACGGGAGGGCAATGCAAGCTGAATTGAGCTAGATCAAAGAGAGTAGGAAATTAGCTGCACTGAGAGCGTGAGTGCAGTGGTGCTGCTCCTGGGGCAGGGCACGGCTTCATTTCAGTGTGTGACAAAGCCTRTCACAGCACGACCCTGACAACGTTTGGTGCTTCCAGGCTTCAAATAATTAGAGCTATGAGCAGTGGGACGATGTGATCATGCTCTTCGGTGGAAACAGCGTTCAGCGTGCAAGTGGATGGTTCTCTGGTTCTCTGGTTTCACCCACTCCAGTTGGGGTGAAAAACACAACACCATTGACTGAAAGCACTGTCAGACTCCAAAATGAGGCACAGCAACCCAAAGTGGCAGGGAGGTGCCTGTGCTTCACCCAAGTCCTCTGGTGCACTGCTGCCTTGTTCAGATGGCAGCTCATCTTTGTTGAGCCTCTTTCTTTTGACCTTCAGGTTCCCTAGGGCTGAAGTCTTGCTTCCATAGGCCCCAAACACCTCGTCTTGACAGTGCTGTCTAGCTCAGCACCTACTCAAGCTCAGCTTGCCTGCATGGCTGCAGGGGACTCATAGCAGAGCACCTGCGCAAAGCTCTGTGCCAGCAACTGCTCTTTTTAGTTAAAAAAGCCCAGCAAGAGTGAAGAGAGCAAAGTTCCTCTGTGCACAGGAGCTCAGTGCACAGAATGGTGGCCAGGGATGGGAGGAAGCACCATTGTTTCTCCTCATCTCCATCAGAGGGAACCAAAATGTTCAACCCCACCTGTGCTACCTACAGTGGAAAAGAGGTTAATGGATCATGGGCCATAAGCTCTGTTTCATTCACCTCCTGCATGGAAACAACTGTTGAAGCTTTTTTTCCCCCTCCAGCCTGGTTTAATAGCACTTGCTTTCTGCAGCCCAATGAGTCTTGAAGGACCCCTGGAGTAGTCACAGACCCCCTGAAGTCATCGGGTTTGCTGCTGGGGCAGATGTCTGTGCACAGATCCTTGCAGAATCCTGGCCAAATCACGTTGGAAACAGAGGTGAACAACTCTACCACATCCTCTGCAGTCGAATAACAGCTCTCTTCATTCCAGGCCAAAACAGGGTTTATTAATTAGTTATATTAAATTTCTAGTTAGAAGCCCTTACTCTTTTTGCATTTGGTCTCCACTATGAAGTAGAAGAGAATGTATACAGAAAGAGTAAAGTAAAAATAATTTCAGCTATTAGGTAGCATTTGAAGCAGCCTTTTTCCAGGATTCTAAAGAATATAAGAATAAAGGTATCTCTATAGCATTTGAAACATCCTAAAGAATTCTATAACAGGGTCATAATTCTCCAATTATATTTTTAAAGTGATTAAGCAACTCTATGAAAAGAATATGACTTTCTACCATGTTGCATAATTATCTTATAAGTAAACAGTCTACAAAAGTGATATTGTAGAAATAGCACTGTGTAGCACTGCATGCATCTCAATATTCTTTAACAAAATAATCCTTTTAAAACCACAGTGGCACTTTTGGGGAGACGAATGCTAACATTTGAGTAAGGCAACTGAGTCACTCTAGTATTAAATGACATTTCTCCAGACCTAATTCTAAAATCAGAGAGAGATCTGACTTTGTATCAGATCCTGGTGAGGATATTTTGCAAACAGACTCAAACTGGAATTTAAGGCCCATCATGCATTTAAGCACAGTGATAAACTACTGCCTAACTGTTTGAGGGAGAAGTGATTTTCTCCGGTTGAAACGTGCGAAGATCCCATGGTTTATCTGAAGAAGTAAACCTAAAGATAACAGTTTAGTAACCCAGGGTGATGTTTACAATTGTACTGAATGTGACAGCTTTCAAAGTATTATGTATATTTCTAAGGCTGTACATGTACAGCTCTGACAGCATGTCAGTTATAATTCTTGTAAAAAATGGATGTAATTTATTATGGTTCAAATATAGAATAAACTATATAAACGCTTCCCCATAAAATACTAATTTCATCATTGCTGAGGGGCTCATCTGCATCATAAATAGCGCTAAAGATGTTTTAATTGAATAGGTTTTTCTTCCCTTTTACTGTCAGCTTCAACGTGACTTGCTAGGGTTAAATTAGACGCACAGAACTAGAGGGAACCTCGGCACAATAGAGGAGCGTGTTACCCACAAACAGGAGTGCTGTGTTTCCAGAAGTTATGGAATGTTATGGGTGAACCGGTCTCAGCGTCCAGGGGAGCAGCCACGGAGGTTACTCATGTGTGACTGATGGTACTTGTGAATAATACCAGTTGGCAGACATTAAYAACACTTTGCCTCACTTTTTTTGCTCAGTTGTTCACTTTTCTGCATTTGGCATGTTTTCATGTTTTTAGCAGGAATTTTTCAGCCATGCATCTTTGACATGAAAGAGTATGAAAACTGATGCCTCAGATTCTGAAGTATTTTATAACTGGCTGTATGCGACATTAGTACAAAGCTTACTTATCATATGGAATTACCATCTTTAAAACTAGCTTGCTTTTCAAGCAACATTTTCTCATCCTTTGTGCAATGGAGAAATTACTACAAATATCTTGCTTCTTATTTCATCCCATTGTATAGCCAACGTGTAGCCAGTGGAACTTTACTAGACTAAGTACCGGTCTAAACAAGACTCAGCATTATCTCCCTGTCGTTGAAGCTTAGAAAGAATATTGAAATTAAACCCTGAAAGACTTATTACAGAAACAGTAACCAAAGGAAATATTGGATCTGTTTTGTACAACATTATCTTCCTGTTTCCACCTATCCTTGGACTCTGATTTTAGCAAACAAGTTGC
>NW_020456198.1:1656932-1673898 GCF_003342845.1 Nothoprocta perdicaria
CTGGTTGTGGTACCCTGCTACAGAGAAGGACAGCTTTGCTTCTGCTCCTGCCTGATGCTGTTACCGTATTCACCCTCCTTCACTGGCTGTAATGCTGTGGCTGTCTATGTGAGTGGCATTAGTCACATTCAATAACATGTTGCTTTTGTGGCTTCATACATGTTCCCATGCCTATGACAGGAAGGATTTAATGCGGGCACTTTGCTTCTAAAGTGTTGAGGTCAGCAGGAGCTATGGCTGGGCAGCCTGGAGGTGGCAGGACCATTTCTACATATAAAGCCATCAGTTTTCCCAGGAACTCTGCAGATTTGGGTACCTCTCAAACACTGTGAGATTTTGTGAATCTGATCTGCTTTGGTGTGGAACAGGGAAAATTAGTAAGAAACATGGCATGGCCTTTTTTCCCCTTTTCTGCAGTTCTCCCAGTAAAGCAGATGAGAGACAGATCTTGCTTACAGCATTCAGGGATGGCTCCATACATCCAACCCCCTGCCTGCCCCCCTCCCTGTACCGCTGCTCTAAGCAAGGGCACACAAGTCATACATGGGAGACCAGCAACAGTTTCACTTCTACCTAATATTGCACTTCCAGCTTATTTTCCGTGTCTGCCTGTCTCAGTTGTCAGATTCCAGCTCGAAGTATTTGTAAACAACGCTCAAGAAACTCCTAACTTTGCCTCAAGTGCYGCATCATGGATATTGCAGTCGTGAAACGAATGCCCCTAGGAGGAAGGCAGATGTATTCAGTAACCTACCCCGTGGCATGGAGCTGCGTGCTGCACCGAGCAATGCCGGCAATCAACCGTTCCACGTGCGCCTACGCTGCACCTTCCCCTCGCTTTATCAGTGTCTAATTAAATTTCAGTCAACCTGAACAAAAAGATCCACGTTTGTKGTAGGCAGTAAATAAGGATGTGCTGGAAAATGAATATGTACGACTTTTTGCCACATGTTGAAGAAGAAAACTATATACTGAGCAGCTGAATTATCTGCAAATTCTCATGTGAATTRACAGTGATTTTTAAAACTGCGCTTAAAAATACAGATCGTCATAGCAGGGACATCAGTAAGATGGCATTTTCCAACATAAAGAATTAATCCAAGAGAGAACTAGTCAATTAACATTTTCTCTTTATACATAGCACTCTAACAGATTAAATTAGGATAATGTTAACATTTCTTTTCAAAAAAGCATATAGCTTACGAAAGACTTTAACAAAACAATCATTTGCTAGCTTGCAATAGGAAGGAGTTCCTTGAAAGTATCTGCAAGTAGGAAGCTGGTGGTTCCTCAAATATGGAAGAGCCTTGTCCTTGCTTGGAAGCGATGGCACAGAAACAGCATTTGATTCCTAAGGCTGAGCCTCAGAAGAGAGGACAGTGCCTCTTGCAACTAAAAGACCAAAGTTCTTGCTTCTACTGTGCCACAGTCCTCCCTCCACACTGCCGGGATATTACAGAACACTATTTTAATCACAGTTTCATCATAAACTATTATGTAACTCAGAAAAAATCATGCTAGGAAACAGTTTCATCACCTCCTTGCTGCTCTCAGCACTATTCTGCTCAGGATTAACAGTTTCTCATGTGGCCCATACTTGCAGACCTCCATTCCTCCCCAGCTCCCCAAGCACAACAGAGTGCAGTGCCTGGAGTTGCACACTCCAAGGTTTTTCCAGTGCCTTAGGGAATACACCATTCCCTTAGAGCCGATCCCTTCTGTGCATGAGCCCATCTCATCTCCTGCCCCGCTGGGTAATGCTGCTTGGCGGGGGGCTGCAGGCAGGACCCTCTCGCATTTATCTCCACCACCAGTGGTGCCCAGAGAGCAGTAAGTGGTCCAGGGCCACAGAAACAGCTCTTCAGCCTCGCAGAGCGCCGTCGAGCCAGACTTCCACTCTCTGCTAATAACCATCTCATGGAGGTAGCTACAAAACCTATTTATAGGGATTATTTCAGCTGCCATCTTCACCCCTGAGAGGACTATGCTCTGGAGAGGTGGCAATTTCATACCACTCACCCCCTTATAAATCTTTTTCCCAGATGAGGAGCAGGGGGTTACGCTTCCATTTGGATGACTTCYGCATTCCTTAGAAAGCAAACACTTTTGAATGATGGTAAAATGGATGAAAAAGTTCCATGTAGCCACTGCACCGAAACCAGATTGGGATCATTGAATAATTACCCACCTTGGCCTTGTTTGCCTGCTCCCGGAAATTTGGGAAAGGTGTTTACGATCAGCTGTTTGTGTAACCAAGCTATGCAAACTAGTAAAAACAACCCATATGAGAGAGAGAGAGAAGGAACATTGACTGCTTTGACAACTGCTTTGCCATTGCTAAGGAAACTGCTCCCTTGGTAACCATGGTCAGTACATCTGTCTTATTTTATCTCCAATTCTCACACAGATACCATCATGGAAAGAATATTAACACAACAAAAATACACAAACATTTCAGAAGAGGAAAAAACTAATAAAAGCCCAAGGTTTCCATTAATTTGTTTTTATGAAAAGTTTAGCGAGATGCTGTTTTGGTGTCAGATTATGGTTTTGCCTTGTCTGTCTGAGATATGCTCCTTAAAAATTAACTTATACACGAAATTAACAATTTAGTTTACTGTTCTTCTGCTCTGCACTTCTTTATCGTAAGTGATGCTTGTTTTCTGTGGGTCTCCTAAATTATGTACTGAAATTGGACTGGGCAATGGGGAGCCTGAAGGCTGGAAAAGCTTTCTGTGTCTTCCCTTACTGACTTAAGCAGTACAGTACAAATGAAGGTCCTGATGTGGAAGGACAAACACTAATTTCCAAGATGTCCCTGAACATTTTGAGTTGGGTATTAGCCATAGCTTTCTCAATAGTYCTGCTCAAATCCATTAGCAGGTAAGAAAAACAAAACTTTGCAAAGAGAAATCTGTTTCAGACATCCTGGAAGCAGCTTTTACAACTGTTTTGGAATGAAGKCAGGAGCTCTACCTGTATCTACCAATATACCAGCTGTGAAACACTGATAGAAGTGCAACTCTACTCAAAGCAATAATGTCCATGCCAACAAAATCACCAAATCTAATGATGATRCGAGCACTCTAGAAAACTTGTTCTCCATCTCTGGCAGGGCGGTCTCTACAAGGGCACAGAGGAAGCAAAATGTGGCTTATTACAGCATTTCCTGATGGGAAAGTGCCTCAAGACTTGCATTAGGAAGGGATTTAGAGCRAAAAGTTACTCACAGCTTCCTAGTGCAGCTCATCTTGAGTTACTCTGGCCATGGAAACGGAGCATGGCAGTGACTCAGTTTTGACTGACACRAGCAATCCTTCACCCATTTCTGTAGCAAGAATGTTGTAATTCCAGCAGCGGTAGCAATAAACCTCACTTGTCATGTCAGCTAAGTATGCATGAAATGTTTCTTCTTCATACCTATTCTTTTAATAAATGTATTGCAAAGAGAGCTCTTCATTCTTTTAGTTGAGTTCACACTGCTGTAATTTCAAGGAACAAGCAACCTAAATACCTTTTTACTGCACTGTCCTGCAGACCAGCCTTTCATTTTTATGAGTGGTCTTGAGTTGGTTGATTTACCCCAGCCCATTTACTACAAATTACATAGTAATTAGCACTCATCAGACATTGGGTTAACTTGTATCCAGACCCAGAAATGGCTGGGCTAGCAGCAGTGATGTTAAGGAGCTGCAATGAGTCATTTCTCCTAACCCTTTCCCCGTCACTCATGTAGGTCCAGTGGCATTCACTCATGTTTCTTACCTGAGTCRTAAACAAATAGGCCAAATACATTTCTAAGAAGAAAAAATGACGGTGACTTGTTTCAAGTGCCCTATGGGACTTTAGGTAAGAAGTTTCAGTTTCCTCCTATGCAAAATGAAGATAACAGCAATTTCATACCTTCCAGGAGCCTACTGTGACTATAAAGGTTATCAAGTCCTTGGAGACCATGGCAGTAGGAGTGAAATAAATAAAAGATATTTACCAAACTGCCAAATCCTTGACACTTTTCCCAGCTCAGATATTAAGGAAACTCTGCTGACAACTTTCCTTTGAACAATTCCAGAACAAAGTTACCGCTATAAGGAAGGGAGTTTATTTCCCTTTCTTAAAAATGAAATTTTGAAGGAAAATTGAAAAACAATTACCACTGACGGATATGGGGATCTGAGTAGGTGCCTGTACCAGGGGTTTTGCAGAAGGTCACACTTCAGGAAGCTTGTTTCTAATACATATCCATATCTCTGCAGGTGGATGAAGCCGTTTAAGTTTGGACTTAGTGCAAAACAGGCAAGTTGATTACATTTAGTTTCACAGGCTTCGAAGCATACAAAGTACTGACATTACATGAYGCTGCACCTCCTCTCCAGTCACTTGCAATGGCATAACTACAGGATTAGGAAGGCTGAGGATGACATGTGAAATCTGTGCCACTTAAATAAGTGCTCTGTCAGAGGGAATTGGGCAGCTGTTGCTGCATGAGCCTTGAGGAGCAAGTGGAGGAGCCATGGCCAGCATGAGGAGCAAGCCCGGCACTCTGGAGCAGTACAAGCATGAGCCATGGGGCAGAGAGAGGCTGGAGCCCTTCTGCAGTAGGTCCCCTGAGGATGCTATGTGAATGGGAGGCCTTGGGTTGCACATTGCCAAGACCATTTTGGAATTAGCTGTTCTGGGCTTGAGGTTGCCTCGATGATGACTGAGATGACAAGCGGGCTGGACAAGTGCTTGCAAGAAAGTAGACCACCAAAAGTTTTTAATGAAGATAAAAATGCCTTTCCAGTGTTCATAGGGAGGGAGAGCCACAGCACTCAGATGCTAAATGCCTCTGTCTAAAGGGTGAGCAGGAAAGAGCTTCCTTGGATCCTTTCTCTGCTGAAAAGAGACAAGAGAAGGGCTGACAGCAGGTTTGTTAGGCTCACCTTCCAATAACGAGGCTGTCATCCTCCACAGCCAGGGCTGTGGACGGAGCTGCCCTCCATCCACAGCAGAGCCTGTAGCCCTCATAGCCTGCAGCAGAGCATCCGCTGAGCTCCTGCTCCCTCTGCGGCCAGGCGCTGCCCCCTCTCTGGACAAGATGATCTGTATCAGAAACACTGAAAGAGAAAAATATTAAAATGAGAAGTGAAGAGGGCTGCAGCCCTGCTGAGAAAGGGCATGTTTACACATCCCTTGATAGCTCCCTTTGAAGCCAGGCACAGTCCTTCCCAAGGGCTTGTTAATCACCTGGACAGCCAGGCCAGACTTGGCTCTGAGACACCCTTGGGCCTGATGGGGAAGGAGAGAAGCCCAAGTATGACGGAGAGCAGAAGTGGTTCAATGAGCTTCTAAAAGGCAGAATAAGGAGCACGAAGCAGGTTTGGAAAGGGTGGGGAGATGCGGCTTAGTTGAAGGAGTCTGCCCTTGAGACCTATGGACAGCACATCAGCTGGCTCCAACTAATGTGTTTTCTCCAGCACTGTAGAAAAAAAGAAATGAAGTACAGTATGTACTCGTCTGGTGAGACATTTAGATTGGCTACTGATACTCTGCAAATGTTTATAAAGAAAACAAAACGTGGATGATAGCCATTTTAATTAAAATGTGCAGATTCAGTTCACCCCAAATCACATGATCTCRGAACCATATTTTAGCCTTTTTGGAGACATCTGCTTGCACAACAATAACAAGGCTCTGTGGATCATTTGTGCTGTTTGCTTAACTGACTGRTCTGGTAAGGGAAGCTGCAGTTCTAGGTATTTCTACGTACTTGTTTAATCTCTACAATGTGAAGGTCAATATGGCCCTGCCCCCTCAGCTTGATTTTAATCAGGTCAAAGCTAAGAGGAAGAGAAAGATGGAATTAAAACATTAAACCTTACCTGTGCAGGGCGGTCACCCCTCTTGCCTATCAGATAAAATTGCCAACAAACTTGGCAGCTCCTACCACGTGTGCAGGGATGCTYGTGAGCTTCCTTTGGGTCACACAGCACATCAAAAGCAGGAGCAAATACTTTTGTGATGTTCTGGTGATGTTTCCCAGCTACTGCCAKTTCCTGCACCACTTCACCAGAATGTGTTTATACATGTAAAGAACGAGATTACCATGCTGTGTTATATACCATGCCCATGACAGAGCCTGCAGAGGCATGGGAAGGACAGTTCTCGAAGCATCATTCTCTACAACCTTCGCCCACGTCAGACGTGGGTGACTGTTAACCTTGCAGCGCTGACAAGAGCAGAGGCATAATCTCACACGCAGCCCAGTGAGCCTATTTACTTAAATAACGTAACCCTGGGGATTAATTTGGCTCACTGTGGGTGGATGCTGTCTAAGTCTTCCCACTCAGCTCTTGCCGGCACTTTGAACCGCTGGCCTGTGAAGCCGTGGCCTGACACACGCTGGCAGCTCTGCCGCATTGCTCGGAGGAACCACGGGACGGACCCAAATGTCACTGGGAGYGGTTGGAGCAGTTGCTGTACCACCGAACAGGGTCGGGATCCAGGGCACCTTGAAAAGGCTTCAGCCACTCGGCACCATCTGTTTGTGGTGGTGGAGAAATCCCGCTGGCTCCGTGGCTTAAGCCGCATAYGGCTCGGATCTCCCAGATCTTGTTCTTGCTTTGGTGACATGGGGGCACCAAGGGGTATCCCGGCAGACTGCAGGGCAGAGCTTTGCACCTCTTAGGTGCCRATGCGACAAGCAGGACGCACCTCTCCTCACCTGCTATGCACATCTCATGACCATTTTCATTCTGCCTCCTTGCCGTTTCATTGTCCTCGTGCCCATTTCTGTCACGCGTGCACACTTGCTGCGTGCCGAAAGCCTCATTCCAAGCCAAGAAATGTGTTGCCGAGGTCGTGCAGTGTTCCAGCCGCAGCGTGTCCCACCCTCGCTGCAGAAGGCCAGCTTAAGGGGTTTGCTCTCCCTTCCACCACCACGGTCCTTTCTGGATGTCAGAAGCAGCGTCAGGCCTCTTCAGGGGCGGCAGCAACTGCTGCGAATGTAAAACAAATATTTTTCAAATGAAATGCCTTGGCAGGTCAGCTAAACAGAAAAGAATAGCAGGTCACAAACTGGGAATGGCAGCAGGGTGGAGTGTTTACAGCTCCATCAACAGCTTGGTGTTAATGAGCTGAGTCCAGAAATTACCTCCTTATTGATGAGGGCTAGGACGAAGCATACATAGATCTGAAAGACAGCAATTGCCTCYGGCTGCAGGTGGAACTTGGGGAGCACTTATTTTTCACTTTCAATTTGACTATTTTTTGTGGAGAGGGCAGGATAGTTTGGGAAACCACCATCATGCTGCCTCCAAGCCTGGCACAGGTGCCAGTGCTGCAGCTGAGACCTGGTGCAATGGAGACCTACAGCTCCATTCTGCCCCCAAATGCCTCGGGTGCATGAGGAAGAAGGGTCTCAGCTGGAGAGGCAGTCCTTGTTTTACACAAAGTAGATAAGCAGGGAATGCAGATGTCTGGGAGAAAAAAATGTGTCATGCATTGCAGTGAATAGCCACAATTAATGGGAACGGTCTCATGGAAAGTGCTACTTCAACCCATCATCTTTCTTTTTTCTTTTCTTTCTGCAAAACTCAGAGCACTGTTCCTGAAGGATGCTGCATTTGAACTTTCTGTTCAGCAGTGATGCACATGGGGAATTTTTCCAGGACAGTTTTTTTTTTTTGCTGGAGCAGCCACAGTTTTGAGGTACTCGGAGCATGGCATCATCATATGCATGTCAATGCACTGGACTGAGCGGCAAGGAGGGCCTGGTGTGTCCAAGCTGAATGGTCCCACAAGAACCCTTCGAGCACATCAGCTCTGCCCTTCAGGTCCCTGCTTATGATTTCTGAGGGTTATTTCCTATAGTTTGGGCATTTCTATAAGTTAAGAGAGGGGATCCCTCCAGAAATACCACTCATCAGCTATTAGTGAGATTCACTTATAATTTCCACTATATATCTGGATTAGGAAATGCATGTTTTTATTTTATTTTAGGTGCTTGTGGGAGAAGGGCTAAAGCAAACATGATTTTTCCCCAAAGAAAAAATATTTGTTTTACATAGTATGCTCTCTTTATATGATAGAATTAAAACTATGTTTTTAAACATTGCACAAAACCCAGARACAGTCCTAAATACCTCAAACAGATGCTTTTAAACCATTTTACAATACAGAAAAGTATACCTTGTTGGAGGCAGACTACAGAAATGTTAACATCCTCTCAAGGTAAATCAAGTAATGGACTGTTGGCCTATTTTTCAAACCGCTTCTCCTCAGTAACTTGACATTTGATAGGATTATCTATTACCGTTGGATTTTGGTTGACTCTCTGGTATGCCTGAGAAGCTTGTCATCTTGTGATTTAAAGATAATAGAGCCAAGCATGTGAAACTGCACACAAAGAATAAACCTTTGCTTCAGAACTGACTCTTCTGCTAAAAAAGAGGACAACTTTGTCTTGAGCTCGTTTTGATACACTCACAGTTAATGAAATTATCCAGCGATAACTTTCCATTCTAAATATTGCTGTACTATTTTTAAAAGGCTCCTACAAGCATTCCGCGGAGAGCAGCCTGAGTGCTGCGCGGTGATAACGATACAAAAAAACCCAAAGAGGGTGAGTTTGATTAAAGACTTGTGACAATAGCTAATGTAAGCTTTAACTAAAACTGTCAACTGCATTTGTTTTCAGCTTAAAGAGTTTCTGGATCAGAATGTACAGGTAGGAGTTATAACAATTTCAAGATTACACTTGACCTAGTAGAAAAAAAGATCATGTAAAAAGTGACAGCAGCTGGGATCCTGGGTGTATCCATGCACGTGTGCATAGATTTGTAAACACTGGCAAAGAACTTAACCATTACAATTTTCCAAAATATACAACATCTATTTTTACCATTAAGCCTCACAATTGGCAATTAAAAAAGTAATGAAATGACTGGAGTGGGCTTTTTCATATGCATGGATTTATTTCTTTGAATTTCAAAACTACCTAGCATGCATTTTAAACTTTGGTACAATTTACAGGCTGTTTTCATTTCTATTTAAAAAAGGCTAAACACTAAGATGTGTCCCCGCTTTGCATTCTAATTGCACGTAACTGATTTGCACAGAACAAAAACCTAATTTTCAGATCATGAAACAAGCACTAAGAAATAATTATTGTTTTACTGGAGAAAAAAAAAAAATCCTTTCCACCTTTTCCCCTTTGCCGAATTTATGAGAACTGTTTGCCAGCTTTCAGATTGCCATCCTTCCCAGAACATCATCTATTACTCTTTAGGAACTAGAAAAAGGTAGACAGAAACACGAAACATGCAACTGTTTTGACTGCATTCTTTTGCTTGCAACATAACACTTGCCTTTTATTATTTTATCTTCAACAATCAAGGGGTGACTAAATGGTTGCAGGTGGTGATGAAAATAAAAGCCATCCATCATTATTTATTAGGCATGAAAAAGATACACAATAATGTAATTTAATCCTGGAGCAGACAATTATTTCCACATATTGATAATACAATGTGAAAACTGTCATGAATCCTAATGTGATGTTCGCCTTTATTGGTGAACCACTAGTAGCAATGCTAATAATAAAATTGTATCAGAAAGGAAAAAAAAAAAGTAATTATTTGCATATACCAATACTCTTGTAGAAAAACATATCATTACTAACTTCAAAAATATAATAATCATGGCTTGTACAGTACTTGGTTTTTGAAGTTTGAAAATGCAAGAGCAAAATGTTCCTGTGAGTAAATATTTTACTGAATTCTGTATCACCAAAATAATTTCACAAGTTTTCATGAAGGAACTTCAAAGCCAGGAATGTGCAACTGATAATCACCCCAGATAGAGACACACAGAGATCTATCTGCTAGGGCATTCAGATTTCCTCCATTAAAAATAATTTAAGAAATATCTTAAATATTGGGCTTTCTGTAAGTGAAGCTGAGCCTCAGCTTGGACAGGATAGTTCAACCTCATTTTCCCATGGTGATGACTTCAACCCCAAACAGATGCCAGCCCGTGCCGCTTGAGGCACACTTATAACTCACTTTGAGAGAGTAAAAGGTGCTTTTTTTGCTGCACAAAATATCCATTTTTATAAATAAGCAACTGCAGGAGCAAACTATATCTACTGCACAGCTAATCTACATTTGAATTAGCATGTCTGGGCATGCAAATCAAGTAATTACCTGCTCACATATAGCTGGCCATTTGCATGCACAAATACCTATTACACGCATTCAGTCACAGTACTGTGTGCCTGCAGCATTTAGCTATATCTCAAGAGGTACTACGTTGAGGAAGAGGTTTATATTATCTCGTATGGACTCGGTGACTCCTGCAATGATATAAGTGGTATTTGAAATCATTAGGAGATCCGTAAACTCACTGTGCTCATAGTCCCTTAAACTGAAGGCCCTTCAATTCAAGTCTGCAAGAGTTTATTGCTGGAGCACTTGTGTCAGCAGAAACACAGAAAATTAGTTGCAGAAGGAACTAAAACTATGTACCACAAACCTTACAGCTCCACCCTGAAAACACATATGAACTCAGGGTAGCATTTCCAGAGGGTATTTTTTAGGAAACGGCTGAGCACTTGCTGTGGACTTGGCTACTCCTGTAGGAAGAGGTGAAATCCCCAAGCTCTGAGGCCAGAAATAGAGCTACAAAGGGGACGGTGTCAGGGTGTCCCTGCTCAGTCACAGCTCACGGTGGCAGCAACTGATTTAGTGCAGGACCTATTTTCCCAGCCATTCCATCTCCTATATAGCCCTTGTAGACGGAGCAAAAACGTCAGCTGAGGTTGCCCAAAACATTGGGCATGGTTCATCTACCTGCCTGAAGGACCTGGTGGTAAACAGTGGGCACGAAGTCCTGTGCACGTCACCTGTCACACAGCACCTGCAGCTCTCCTGGAAAACTACCTTGGAGGAGGTGGTGGTGGCCACGGTACCATAGGGGCACCCAACGCTCACCAGAGAGGGCCTCCATGCAGCTCTACTGCCACAGAGCTGGTGCTGCTGGGCGGAAGGAGCAGCGGTTGCACTTTCACTTTTGCCTGGTGTTTAGGCTGTTGAAAGAAGTGGTCTTGGAAAAAAAAAAACACAATTCAAGTTGTTTTTCTCCATTAATCAGTGCCTTTTCTTGTTTTTTAGTTTCAGCTGCCTGGCTTCATTATATTTGTTTGTCTTTCCCTCTCCAACTGCATAAGGGAATCTGATTTTTTTTTTTTTTCCCTCTGAATTTGGCTTAGAGATGCAAACATTAAGTTTTCTTTGTTTATAATGAAAGCAGGAGTGTTTCAACATTTTGAAGGCATCACATAGCATTTAAAAAGTTGGTAGGGAGAAAAGAATGGTGGAAAGTCATGGGGTGTTATTTTAACACTGTACGTGGAAGGCTTCAAAAAAGTGACTGCACAACATCCGTGGAATTTCACCAAATGGCCTGGGAACTGATGGTAAATTTGTGAAAACATGCTGGAAATGTTTTGTTGATATTCCTGCTGACATTAGGGGCAGATCCTCCATGTCACCACAAATATTTGGCAGTGGAGAAGACCAGAGATTTTGTTCAGCTCTGTTTGGAATCAGATAGCAAATTGATCTTGGAGGCTCTCCCTGGAACTCTTCATATTTTTGAAAAACAAAAGATTTTCAGAGGAAGCCCTGTTTTTATTATGCATGAGATTGTTATGGGAGGAGAAAGGGGAGTCTGCGTCTTGCACAAAAGAGCAGGGGAATCAGAGCTTTTGCTGGAATTGAACACATTATTTCTGGCTTCACTTTTGTGTACTTTTCCCCAGGAACATGGATTTTTATGTGAGAAAAGATTATTTCTGAATTATTTATTATTTATTTATTTCTTCCATCTTYAGCACTGTGTTCTGCAGAGGATCAGTTACGCAGGGGGCCAGTAAATGATGCCTGGAGGGTCTCAGGGACATGCCCAGAACACACCACAGGACAGGGAAACTCCAGTGCAAGAGGAAAGGAATCGTGGTCATCCAAGAGGGATGYATGGTCTCCCCAAGCAAAGTTCAGCCACCCTTAGCTCCTTACTCTGCTCTTCCTCCAAGTGGAGGATTATGCACAGAGAGCCTCAAGAACTCCTTTTGATCTGCAACCTACTCGACCTGGATGAAGTCCCAGATAGAGAGAGCTTTTCCCTTAGCTCTGGCCAATATTTCACCTCAGGTTCCAGTAAGGGTCGATGTGTCCTGTAACAGCAAAGGAAACGCTCTTGCTCATTGCAGCGTTATCATCTCCCATCTTCTMGGCTTTTTCCCCCATCTGGGACACTCTTTGGGAACAGACCAGGAGAAGCACTGGAAGAAAATTCCTCAGCATCATATTCCTTCTCTAGCTAAAGGGAAACCCAGCAAAGCTGGAGCTCAGCAACGTGACCTGCACTTCTCTACAGACACTGAATGTTTCTGTGTGAAAGAGCTCAGCTATGAAGTAGCAAAATTTCCCGGAGGTGACAAGTGAGGACCTTTGAGGAACCATGCTGTGTACACTTGTATGGGCTGGTGGATTCCAGATGAAGCAAAGAAAAACTCTCCCTGGGAAGCTTCTGACTTCATAGATTGCTTAAACGCTAACCATGTTTGGCACAGGAGTGGATGTGATAAACTAGATTTATACAGCTACCCAAGGAAAAAACAAGAGGGGAATGTGGCAGGCAGTCAGTTTTGTGGTCTGAACCTCACAGGAAGGACATGTTTTCAGATCAGACCCCGGCTGTAACAGCTAGACTGAAAGTAGAAGCAGCAGCAGAAGAGGCAAGTTCTTGCACTCCAGGAACCTGCACGTTGTCTTTAAGTAGTTTCAGCCAGGTGGCTGCCGCTCTGTGCTCAGGCAGAAGTCCGGCCACAGGAAAAGACTGGTCTACTGGTCTCAATTCTGTCCAAACCAAGTCTGTATCCCACAAGGATACACAAGACACTGTATTCATGACATTTGGATTTTGATGTGTGGTGCTAATGTGCCCGGCACTAGTTTGCAGCAATTTCATTAATTCCACTGGAGGACAGAATACAAAGTATGCTAGTGTTGTAGACAAAACCAGGCATGGCTGGATATGTTCACGCAATAAAGAAGAAATGTGATGCAAATGTATGAGGTACATGCAAAGCAGTACAAAATAATCAACAGTGTAAAGACATGATGAAGAATAACTAGTGAAGAATAACTAACTCCATAGGAGTTCTCCAGGTGAGACCCGCAGGAAGGCCTAGGGGAGATCACAAGACAACAGTCACACTGCTGTGATAAAAGAGCAACCTGCCTAGGATTATTTTCTGATCTTCAGCAGTGTGCTCAAGTAAATAAGCCTAACCAGAAAGAATCCAGTGGGGACCACTGCCAGTGCTTAAAAATTAAAGGTAGGTGACTTACAGAAAAGGGGAAAGAAGAACAAAACGTGGGTTGGTCAGGGTGGAAAGAGAGATATCAAGTGCACAACAGGCTGTTGCAGAAARACAGGCAAAAAACTATTCTTCTTGATCATTGGGGGTATACAAGAATAGGTTAAAATTTCAGTCAGAGAATCTAAGTAAAAATATCTAATTATGAAAATAGTTCRTCCTGCAAATGGTAACAAATCCTTTATGGGCACTGGAATGATATAGCATCTAAGTAAACTTGTTATTTACTTTCAGAAAATGTTGAAAAGTCTTCCTTGGAACAGTCCATGGTGACTCTTCCAAGCAAACATCCCCTCCAGTCTTCATATAGCTGCTGTGCCTTCTACCTCTCCTCCCATGCACTGATGAATGTAACAAAGTAGTGGGTAGGAGGAAGCGCAGATAAATATTTTGTAAGTAGTACACTATATATTGGGYACACAGATAGAAATAGCATTGTGCTCATTCTGTTTTCATTCTCTCCAGCACAAATCAGAAATAAATCCACTCGCCAAACTCSAGCTACATGCAAAAATGGAGAAAGTGAGTGGTGAATGAATGTGTCAGAAACAGTTGAATGTGGATCTTTTCATAAGCCAGCATCTTTGTTTTATTATCTGGTCATGCTTCTGTGCAAGAGGACTAAGTCCGGTCATTATATGCATTTTTCTCCAGAGCCAAAGCTATTATGGAATATACTGGAGACAGTGTGGGTGGAGCACAACAGCCTTAAAAAATAAAGAAATGTCTCTTTTTTTTTTTTTGTTTTTCTGTATAAGAACAAATCACTTATTCCCCACTGGATTTCATGAGTGTGTTATTTACCACTGTTTACTGTAACTAGCTTCCCATTATTACAAAAGTTGGCAAAGTGAGCATGGGTCTGGAGCTTGCCCAGTCGCATTCCAACTGCTTTCTGCCAAAAATGAAAAAATGGGTTTTCCATGCACCTATCACACAAAGAAGTGTATTTATCTTCATTTCTTGCTCCTCATAATGCTAGCCTCACTGTCCGAGGGTACCCACAAGCCTGCGGCAGCCCTCTCTGCCCATCAGAGCACTTCTGCCACTCTAGACACCCTACGAGCACACAAATACGGGGACATCACAGCACACTACCCAGCTTAATTTTAGCCTAGTTAGTCTGACTAGTACACCCAGCAGTGCTTGGCTGAACTCATTTATCCTAAGAAGGTAATGCAGAGATTTCTGAGCAACATGTCAGTCACCGCTGCATAAGAGGAATTTACAAGGTGCTATGTCAAGCTGGGGTTAAGTCAAGCACAGTACACATGGGTACCAACCCACTACAGCCCCAATGATCCCACCAGCTTTTTCCTCCTTGGGTACACGAGGGCAGGGATCGTGCTGGACTGCAGCATGCAGCCACCCAACAGATAATAAATGGATATATATTTAACTCTCTGCTTGGTGTTATTTTCTCTCCGCTTGAGCAAACAACATTCTGTCAGCTTCCTCGTCCTAATCAAACTGCAGGGCACTAATAAAACAAATCCAAACTAATAAAGCACATTTCCTCAATATTAATCCTCTTAAAGTTATCAGGTTTTCATATCCTTAGATAGAAATAGCACTGACAAAGTTGAGAGATAAAAGTAGGGTAAAAGAACCACTACCATACAACAGCATTAAGACAAAAATATAATTGCAAGGACTGAACTTGATTATTATTTAAAACATGTGTTGGGTGGAGGCACCAGCCGGCAGGAAGCATCTGATGCTGATGAACCCACACAACCTCAGCATGAGTGGCTTTTGACTATGAATGTAAAAGATTTACTAATTTCATTTTTCTAGATGTTCTATTTGTTTTGAAAACATGTGGGGTTGCAAAACACACAAATCCTGTAACTATTTCCATAACGCCTGGAACAGTGGAACAACATTAGAGGTGGTGGGGGTGGGGAACACTGGTATATTTTTTTTTCTGGGAAGAATCTCCATTAAAATTAAATCTAGTTTAATTATAGCTCCTCAGCAGTGAGTATGTGATTTCTGATTATGTCCCTGGTGGATGCTCAGGTTGGTACTGCTGTGGTTGGATTGAGGTCTGCTCCATTTCATTACTTTTTCCTTGAAGAGAAACCTCACTGGTATTCGTGGAAACCATGTGTCGGTTTGCGTAGTGTGTCATTATGTATTAACATATCATACAGCTTGAAAAACATTGTACTGCTGCTTCCGGTTGGATCCTCTTTATGTGGAATGCAGATGGCCTTATTCTAGGTAATTCTCCTCTTAAAATCCAGTCCTCAAACCAATCAAACAGAAGAGAAAATTGCAGAGGAATATGAACTAATTTCTTGGTATACATCCAAAAAACACAAGCAATTAGCGATGGGAGAAGACCAAAAGCTCAGTAGATTTGGTTTCGATGCACATGCAAGCTTGAACCTTGTGCAAAGCTGCAGGGGAACCTCCATAATTAGGGCTCTGCTCCATTATACTGCTGTAAACAGAGCCAGTGGTTACACCAGGGAAAGAGCAAGTTCAGAAAATGACCCCCTGGCTGAAGATCTCAGGAGAAAAGACTTTTTTTTTTTTTTTTTGTGAGATTTCTATTACTTCCTGTTTCTGGTCAGGTTCAGGTCAAGAATAGCTTTTCTCACAGTACTGGGGCATTTGTGTTCCCATTCTCAACGGGCCAGGAAGCACCAAGGAGCATGGAAACAAAAATGAGACAGGCTTTCATAATGCAGGAAAGAACTGCTTTGGGTTAGGCCCGAGCAGCGGGCAAAGGGCAAGGTTTATTTTGTCTGAACTGGTTCCTGTGTCCATAGTAATAGTGAGGAAGCAGGAGTGCAAGGCAGAGAAACACAGTAACGAGTCTGACCACCTCACCAACACAACTTGGAGGTCACTAACYTCTGATTTGCAAGTGATACTAATGGCATGTCCTTCCTACATGTAAAGGACCTGCTTGATTATGCTTTTTGAGGAGAGCTGTTTTGGGACCCACGGTTTGTGCAAACCTCACCCTTAAAGAATCAACATTACGGGACAGCCAAGATCAACAGGAAAAAAGCAAGCAACCCAGCTGCCTGCAGTGCAGTGCAACCCTCACTCTGCACTCGCACRAAAAGGGCCTCCTGGAAGATGCTGTCTTGTGCATCTCAAGTGGAGAGAGAAGCTCCAGGCATGGGACAGAGCATGCTTTCATCTAAAGAAACAGCCCAAGCCACTGACAATCAGCTTGTGTGAATATACCATATCTAAGATACAGCATCAGGCCCTGACAATAATGTAGTTGCTCTGAGAAAATGATGATATCCAGCATCTTAAAACAAAGAGATGGATTGCCAACAACCTGCAAACATGACTGTGGTCAGCAGTGACACTTTTTGAGCCAGATTTCTCAAAACCGGCAACAGCTTCTAAATGCCAGATCTCACAGTAGGTCCTAAATGACACTAGATACAGGATAATGTTGCTGTTGTAGTACTTTCTGCTACAGTAGGAATGTGCAAGTACGCTAGAGCTGTACTTTTTCATGACCCCTCAGTTAGGGAGTTGGTAAAAGGATGTCTTACTTAAAGTGGGAAA